>NC_140171.1:132356307-132632043 GCF_963971535.1 Notolepis coatsorum
GATGGACGCTCGCGCCCCTTCTAAGATGGACGCCCCCTCGCGAGACATACCGAGAGCCCCGTCATGCCATGACGTCAGCACAGTTAGCTTAGCATGTTAGCTTAGCATGTTAGCTTAGCATATTAGCTCGTTAGCTTCAACCTAGCGCGCGCTTACTACGTCACATCCGGCGACCGCTTTAGCCGTTTAGCGCGGCTAAGTAGCATTAGCTTAGCTCACCCCATGATCCCATAAAAACGTTCCCAACGACCCGTTCCGCCGCGCGGGCCGTCCCCTCGCAACGTTAATACAATACCACATACCCCACAACAGAATCCTATTTCCCTCAAAACGCCAGTGTAGTGATCTAATTAGAAAATATAAAAACATAATAGTAAAATACTAGTTTGACCCTCCGTCGTCATTTCCGGCGAGCTTAGAACGACTTCCGGGTCGGGTTCTAGATAATCCCGATCACCTTAAACTTACATAACTGGTTTTATCCGCCACGAATATGAAAACTTTTAAGTGCCCTACATATCCCCGTAATCTCAAGACACTATCGATCGACCTTATACATTTGAATTACGTCTACTTTTCCCTCCGTTTGCTCCGGTGCCTCAGAGGCTAACGAGCTATCGTTTGTAGCATGTTGCGCGCTACGACACGCACGAGTTCCAACGAGAACGCGCTCTGCCCACACAAGCATGCACGCGCCCCCCTCCACGAAGTTGGGTGGCGCAGTTGCCGTTGCGTGTGTGCACTTTGGACGTCGCGTGTGTACCCGATTCAATATTAAAAACCGTTCTCAGTCATATTATAAGTGCCACTTTACAGATTTAATCTATATACTTTACACATGTTAAACCTAACCATAACGCTTTCCACTCATACACAAACATCATACACAATTGTTTAACCATAGCTTGCAACATACGAGCCTACTTTAAGTACCATTCCAATGCTACAGCCTATTGTTGTAACACGGGACTCGTATATACGAGTCCCATGTTACAGCACAGCCTGCAACATACGAGCCTACCTCACGTACCATTCTAATGTTACAGCCTATCGTTGTTCAAATTTAACATGTCCGGCAGTGCCCAGGGTAAAAACTAGACCCTATTCATGCTTCATTTCTACTGTAGAAAATACTACGCACTGTGTGCTTAAGCCAATACTATAAGGCGTACTATGCACACGTTCCCCTTGCTTAACCCTGAGCACAAACCTAGACATTGTTCCTAAATACTTCCATACCTATTCTTAATGTTCCGACCACGGGCAGCGTCTCGTTCACTTATGCTAAAATTTCTACTGTAGAAAATACTACGCATATCCGTGCTTAACTCTCTTACTGTAAGGAATACTACAGCACTAGTGTGGTTAAAAATCCTGCTCACAGGACCCATAATCACACAGCCTTGAGCCGCTACCCCTTGGTCAGAACATTTCATTTAATACTTAATTACAGTCATACTTTTAGCAACCCCCTCGTTGGTTCGAATTGAACACCCGTACACTCCATAACACTCACCTTTGGCAACTCTCCGAGCTACGCGAAGACGATCTGTTGTTGTTGTTGTTGTTGTTCGAGGTGAAGAAAGAGGAAGAAAAAAATTCTCTCTTGTTCTCGTTCAAAACGGACGTTTCTATTCAAGGGCCACAGCACCAAAATGAAGTGGATTCCCAGGCTGTTTTGGTTCTGCTCTGCTTCAGAACCTGTTGGTTAGTACTCTCGGCGTTGTGTCTCAATACTTTAAAGCTGGGAATCACTTCTCTTCAAACTGACTGAGCAGGCCGAAAGGCAGATGGAATTAAGGAGGAAAGATAGTTTAACAGTTGTTTAATAAGAGAGAAAGAGTGTATACTAATTACATTAAAGAATGCTATAGTTGTGATCAAAAACACTATGCCGTAATTGAACACAACCAGGCTAATATAACAGTAAAGAGAATGCTAGTTGATAAGTTGTTGAAAGTCTTTGTTCTCTGCTGATAACAAAGAGGATTCTGTTTTTCCCTCCAAAAAGTTCCTTTGTCCTTTGCCCGCCTTGCTTGTGGATGAGATGGTAAGAGAGGTCTTCGTGGGTTTGTTGGTTCCAGAGTGTTCTTCTGTTGTTTCCTTGAGTCCCTCTCTCCACCATTCCACCCCATTCTTATAGCCCAGGCCGAGTGTCTTTGAGTTGATGACATCATCACATTAATTGCTCCAATCACAAGCCAGCTAAGCTTGCATTTTGAAAATAGGGGTTTGGCCTATAGGCCAACCCCCTCCACCTAACTGCAAAAAGAGGCTGTCCTTTACCTTAATCAAAGTTTAAACATTGCATCATTTTCATTTCCTTATATCTTTTACTTAAACACATTACTTGACTTGTTAGTACTTTGATGTACCTCAAAATATATTGATTACCTAAACACAGCTATATTTCTAAGTCTGTTTGACTTTCAGAACATATATCTAACCATTCTGTTAGCTTAATAGAATACATTTCAAACAAGCTTAACAGATTGCAGAATGTGTAACAATCAATTTAATCATATTGAACATTAATTGAAAATAGCACAGACACATTAACTAATTGTAGACATTTTAGTATGACCAAACACTAATTATATTTTAACTTACTTATTCAAATTACTATTTTAACAATATACTAGGAAATAGTTAGTTTGGAGATCTCCTGTGTGTGTGTGTGTGTGTGAATGTGTGTGAATGTGTGTGTGACTATGTGTGGGTATTTGAGTGTCTGTGTGTCTCTGTGTGTGTCTCTGTGTGTGTCTTTGTGTGTGTCTCTGTGTGTGTGAGTGTGTGTGTGTGGATGTGTATTCGAAAATGTGTGTGTGTGTGGATCTCTGTGTGTCTGTCTGTGTTCCCAGGCCGTAAGCAGCTGATAACACTTCTTTGATGTAACAGTTGTTTCACTGTGTGTGTGTGTGGATGTGTATGTGTGTGTGTGAATGTGTATGTGTGTGTGTGAGTATGTGAGTGTCTGTGTGTGTGTGTGTCTATGTGTGTGTGTGTGTGGATGTGTATGTGTGTGTGTGAGTATGTGAGTGTCTGTGTGTGTGTGTGTCTATGTGTGTGTGTGTGTGGATGTGTATGTGTGTGTGTGAGTATGTGAGTGTCTGTGTGTGTGCCCTGGCCGTAAGCAGATAACACTTCATGGGCGCTTTGATCACTGTGTGTGTGACAGGAAACTTCAGCAAGATAACATGTCTACGTAACCTTTTGTCTTTTGCTTTGATCTACCCCCTAAAGGGAAGTCTTACCCCAGCTGCCACTATGCCATTGTCACCCCAGGAGGGCATTTGCACAATCAGTCTTATGTAACCACACACAGACAATCTATGACTTATTGTTTTGAGGCCCAAATATTTCTACACATTAGTTAAATCATGAGTCTATGTTTGGGAATTTACTACACTAGCCTTCTGAGTCAATGAAACAAGCGTATAGCTTGAGAGTAGCAGTCTTCAGCACTATAATCTCATAGGATGTGCATCAACATGCAAAAGGGTATTTCCACAAGGGTAATATAGTATTTAATGTGTGGTATGTATCACTTCAATTCTCTATTTAATTGAGTTTGAGTTTGATTGTAAATTGTATATTGTATATAATAGGAACCAGTTTCTCAGGAACTTAGCATGTCTTTTTTCTTTTTACCATGCATATCTTGTGTCTTACTCTTAACTATATTATTTTGTCTATGTTTATTTTTTTCTATGCCTATTTTTTATTATCGTATTTTGCACAATCAATGCGGTCATGACCACCCGCATTTCACTGTATGCCCCCTGGTATGTATGTGACAAATAAACCTCTTGATTCTTGATTTATGATCCTTTATTTTGACATGTATTTACCGGAAGTCCAAACGTGATCAATGCTGCTTGCTTGACGCTGGCGACGCCACTGATTTCACTCCAAAACTGAAGCCCGGGATGTGAACCAGGCAGTTGCAGCCGTGCACACTGCGAGAAGCCCGCTCACCCCCACACGCAGCGGGTATATGAGTGTCCCTTAGTTACCCCCGCACGCCGGTCTGCGGCTCATCGCGTCCCCGTCTTCCACCACTCCACTCAGGATGATGGACCAGAACAACAAGACAGAACCGGACCCGTCTTATCATCATCGCAACGGCACCACCATCCACCAGGTGGTCCTGTACGGGGAGTTCACCGCCACGGGCAACCGAAAAGTCAGGTACGCGTTGAGCTTGACGGACCGGGAACTCATCGTCCAAAAGATCACGTCGACCGGCGGCACGACTGAGAACACCGGACGGAACAAGGACAAGGTGGCCTTCAACTTGAACGACTGTGTCGGCTGTCGGGCTTACGGGGGGTATGATAATGACGACGACACGGGGGCTGCTTACTTCTCAGCCTACTTTTACCCGTTCAAGAGACGGTGGATGAGCCCCGGTGTGTCGCGGCAGAGAGTGGAGCAGTGCTTTCGGGTCACATCATCCTCATCATCGGTCCAGGACCCCCAACAAGCCAACCTGGGGGAGGCGGAGAAGTGGGCTCGCACCATCCGAGAGCGCTCCGCTCGCCAGCAACACCTGCGAGATGGTGAGAAACATACTCACTTTTATTATAGTAGGCTATTTCCATTTCACTCAAGACCTTCTGTCTTGTGGAAGTGAAAGGGTTAACCGGCTGTCGTGTGGCAGTGAAAGAGTTAACCTTCTGTGCATTGTCACAGTGAAAGGGTTAACCGTTTCGCTGGTGAACGCCAGGGTTGATTTGGCTTATTTTATTCATTTGATGTTGCCTAGTAGTCCAATCATACTATCTGAGAGCATCGGGGTTTGTGTCAGAGTTTTTAAGGCTTTTTCACACCAAGTTTGATATAAAGTGCTTCACCTAAGTTTAAAGGGAACACACTTTTTTATTTTATTTATTTTTATTTTTTATAAATATGAACTGGTTGAACACATTTCAGCCAAGCCTGATCTGAGAACCTGAGATGTATAGCGGCTGCGGTAGGCTATTACGGTGGTGCATAGATGCTCACATAATATGCAGGAGCTAAAGCTTTGTAAACTATCAACACGATTTTGAAATTTGTTCTATAAATGTTTGTGGCCAGTGTGTATAGATGGCAGAATATGGGAGTAATGTGGTCCCTATGCAGCCGGGGCTGCAGTATTTTGCTCTAATTGGAGGCCCTACTGGTAGTAGGCCTACTAGACAAGAGTAGACGCAGCCATTCACTCATTACAAATATAAACGCATGTATTGTTATTACTCTCTCAAGGTCAGAGAAGGGAAGACGAGTCTGAGATGATAAAAACCTGTCTTTTACTGCGTTTATTATCTTATCAAACTTTAAAGCGGAGGCATGCTGCTTGACATGACATACTGTAAAAGTAGGAAGAATAAAAACATTTCTAGCTTGTTTTCGTTCAACTGCAACTCCATGGAGACTATTATGTGTGAGCCACGCAATAGGCCATGCATTCTGGATCATTATAGGTGTCAGTTGGAGATATATCATTCCATCTGCCTCGCCTCGGAAGTGCTCTGGTCTGTGCCTGTTCCAACATTTTTGGAAGTAATGAGTATTGTAAACGGTCAATCAAAATAACACTTTTTTTTATTAATTAATTAAAACTTGAGCATGATGTTCATTTGAGATTGTTGCACAAACGTGCACTCATTCATGATTAATAAAGATTTAATTTAATGCAGCTATTTTCATTTGTCACTTGTGATGAATGGGTTCCTTAGGCTATTATGTCTGTGAACCTGGTGTCCCGTATGTGCCACCTGTCTCAGGCTGTTCCATTACCCTTTAAGTAATCTGTACATGAATAACAACGATAGGCAGGGACATGCATACATTAATACACCATGCAGTCTTTTATCTACAAGTGCCAAGAGGTATAGTCTTAATTAATTATCCCAGTGGGAAAGAAACTCTTCCAAACATGAGAGCCGTCTCATTATAAGCAGCACCAGCTGCACACAAAAAAATCAACTCACACAAACTTTTCCCACATAGCCATCATATCATGGTACACTGTGACCCAGATAGTATTTCCCAATTTGCACACATTTATTTTTAACTAGACAAAAGATGCTGCAATTCTATACTGGCTGTAAAAAAAAATCTCAGCAAGAACAGGCCGAAAGTAACGTAATGTATACTGCATTGTCCTCTGAAGCCTATTGAATTTACGCAAAGCCGAACCAGATTTAAGGTGACTTGAGACCACACCTCCACCTTGGGACAAATAAGCAGACCCTGAGACCCTGTGTGAGAATAATAACCCACCCCCCATTCACCCTGTGTCTCACCTAACGATCCCCAGTCATGTTCCCCAGTCCCCCCCCCCCCACCCATATTCACCCTGTGTCTCACCTGACACCATCCCTAACCCCCCTCCCGGCCCCCCAACATGGACCCTCACACACCTTCGGCCCTATCCAGCCCGACCCACATCCCCCCCCCCCCTCCTTCTCCTAAACTAGAACCCCCCCCCCCCCCCCCCCCCCCTTCTTGATACGCCTGATACATACAACCCCTCCCACCTCATAGAACCACCCTCCAATCCCGACCGGGGCCAAACCTACCCAGAATGCCCCTCTCTCTCCTATAAAGAGCCACGTCTGAGTGGACTCTGGAGCTCACCTGGGGACACACTCTGGAGCTCACCTGGGGACACATCAGCTGGTGTCCCGGTCGGGTCATCCAGGCTATAACTCTGAATAAACCTTTGTTTTATCAAGTATACCTGACTTGATTGATTGATTGAAAACTTTATTAACAGATTGCAGAATGGGTACAATACAGTACGGCTCAATACACACAATTGTTAAGGGGATGCAGACCAGAGAAATACTTTTGTCTTGTTTACATCAGGGTCGCCCATTTTCAATTCATAACATTTATGACATACAAATATACAGTACTGTTCAAGAGACAGAGTTTCTAAAAGAGAATGGTGAGCTGGTGTCTCAGTTGGGTCGTCATCCAGGCTATAACTCTGAATAAAGCTTTGTTTTATCAAGTCTACCTGACGGTCTACCTTCATTGACCGGATTCAATTCCCTAACACCTGCATACAAACGGGTCCAGGCCCCGCTGGGCAGGTGTGTAGCCTGAAGGTGTGCAAATAACAGCCTTTTGTACAGTTATCTCTACCTCACCCAGTTAACTCGTATTTGCCTTACTGGGATAGTTCACGTTTTTGGACATTAAGTTGTATGAAATACTTACCAGTAGTGCAGTGGAAGCAAAGCTTAAAGGTGCTGTAAGCGGTATTTTTTTTATTTGTTCAAATACGTGTGAAATAGCTAGCTAGTACATTCCAACAGCAATCTACTGGTTAGTAACTTATTTCAAGAAATCTTGCCAAGCCAAATATGCTTACACTGCACTGGCAGATTATTTTAATTGTTTCAAGGACACATTTGCTTAACTAGTTTTTATTTCTTATTTTTGTCAGACGGTCTGACAAAAATAAGAGACCAGTGGGAACGGGATACCAGACTATTTATTTTCTGTTTACTGCAGAGCTTAGGGACTGAGATACCCATGTTACTGACCAGGCAATTTTTATCAGTGATGGCTGTTGGGAGTGTAGAGCTATTATTTTAACATGTAAACCACTTATTTTAACAAACAAAAAATACCACGTACAGCACCTTTTTAATTCGCTTATTTACTGAGTCCCATGGTGGGTGTTCTGGCCTGGTTCTTCTGAGTGAACCAGGACGTTAGACGGACAGCAAACGACAGAAACAGGGTCATGAAACCAAAACATTTAATCCACACCACAACATGCTGCAGGCAAAAGGGTTAGGCCTACATTATTTCTAACACAACCATCACCCGCCAGCACTTTCTGTTAGTGGGCACTGCCATCATGAATCGAATGCAACTTGGAGTGAAAATAACACATTTCACATTCTAATCAAGATGTCAGCCCCCAGTAAACGGAAGTCATGAGGACCATTTCAACAACTTTGGGGTAAGTGTTTGACAATAATTTTATGTCAAAACATACAGCCGGGAACCAGCAAGTGCTGCTATTTGGGGCTGTCTTAAATACTCCGAAGCTTTGTTCGATGGGCATGGGATTCGAATATGAAAATAAAATTCGATTTATAAAAAAAATAAAAATATGATTTTTTTTTTTTTTTTGCAAAATTAACTCTGCCTCTCTTTGTTAACTACAACAAGCAATGCTGTTTGTTATTTAAGATGAGGTCGGACTCGGCACTGACAGATTTGTGTTCATTGTGCTGCTTTTATAAAGCCTCAAATGACGGCTTACAATATTTCATGAAAGCAAAGTGTTTTGTTTGTCTAAGATTTAAAAAGGTTTAAACTTTACAGCACTGACAAAACAGTTGAACAAAGTGCTGTACAAGTCCCACAACATAAAAAAAAATCAAATTAAAATCGAATCTCGGCCCCGAAGCTTCAAATTCCAAAGAAATATTCGAAGGTCAGCCCTACTGCTATTATTAATACTGCTACTACTATTACTGCTGCTATTACTACTACTACTACTACTGCTATTACTACTACTACTGCTACTGATGCTGCTATTACTACTACTACTATTGCTACTGATGCTACCACTGCTACTGATACTGCTACTACTACTGCTGCTGCTGCTACTACTGTACTACTAATAATGCTGCTGCTGCTACTGTTACTGCCACTACTACTACTTCTGACTAGAGTTGTTCCGATACCGATACCAGTATCGGAAATGCCGCCGATACTGCCTAAAATGCTGGTATCGGTATCGGCGAGTACCCTCTTAATTCTGCGCTCCGATACCATATGACGTAATTTATCAACAACACTGCGGTCTGCCGAGTGAGCATTATAAAACAAACGTGTGTTTAATCGACTGTGAATTAAAGTGTCAATGCCATTTGTCATTTTAACAGCAGATACTTTCTTAAAATGCCATCGTCCCGACAGAGCGCTGTTGACGGGGAGCTCTGGTGTTATTAGCATTAGCTGAACAGCTAACCGAAAGCTAGCGTTAACTAACGTTAAAGTTTTAGCTTTAACGTTACCTTGGCTAAAGTTGGGGCTATTCATAATCCAGCAATAATGGCTGCAGACCTGCAAGCAACGTACAGCAAGTTGGCACAGGAGTATTCCAAGGTAAATCACTTTTTCACCAGTAATGTTACATTGTTTCCATCTAACGTTAGCTCATGCTAGCTACCCTAGCTCACGCTAACGTCGTCACTGATCTACCTCTCGCACACAATTAATGACATAATGCGCACAGCCATATCGGTGACAATGTTTAGCTTTTAGTTTCAAATGATAAGAGTCTGAGGCGGAGTCTCAAAAGAGAATGTTGAATATTTATTGTGCAAAAATCACAACAGAGCCTCTACTACTACAGTAGCTAACCTAAACAGAGCCTTGTGGAAGCAAGTGCAGCGACGTATAACGTCCGTGTGGAACCAATGTGCCAACAACCTTTCCGTGGGTGAACTCATTGAGATAGTTTTCAATTACTGATACTAATACTAATCTATACAATCACCTGTTGTTGAATAAATACCATTACTTTATAGTTATTACTAAAAAAAAAACAGTATATATAAAACGTTAGCTGTATAAAAAAAAAAAAATCTTTTTTTTATAATTTATATAATTTTTATTTTTTTTGAATGTATGCACTGGTATCGGTATCGGCCGATACCCAAAGCTTAGGTATCGGGATCGGGAAGGAAAAAATGGTATCGGAACATCTCTACTTCTGACACCACCATTACCACTACTAGAACCATCTCCGGTAAATCCTGTCCAAGAACACATTTCGTCCCTGCCATTAGTGTAACAGATCATGCTGTCCTCTCAACCTCTTCATCAGTACTGGTGGAAGTGTCATTGCTGGGGCTTTCAGGTCATACAGTCATGCAGTAGAACCTGTTCACTCCCTTTGTTGTGTCACTTCCCCCAGGGGCTGTTCGTCTGGATCCAATTAACTGGATGACAGCCTTGTGTCTCTGGGAGATGCACAAAGTTGAGTCTTTCTGCTTTTGTTTAGTTTTAAGCAGACGTATCACAGCTGATCCAGTGTTTTTTTTTTATATTATAAAATATCATCCATTCTTCATGGTGCAATAGGAGCCTTTGAACCAGGCGGGCAGAGACGAGTGTCATGTCACTTCTGCTATCTGTAGAGAAGTCAATATTTCTTTCTCAATCATTCCACCGGTCATAATCACTGACATGAGTAAAGTAGGACTGTGGTGTTACAAAGTTTTACACAAATACACTCATTTGTGGTCTGTCCTTTAGGTTTAGTGTTAGTGGTACGTCTCTCTTCCTCACTAGATTCCCCCGGGGTGCTGCTTGACGGCAGTGTTTGGAAGTGATGACACAAACGGAATGTAGTTCTGGCCTCTTAACTCATTTCAACACAGCATGTGTGTTTAAAGGTGTAATTCCAGCATAATGTTGACTGAAAGTCTGACCCTAGAACAATTACACAAGGTACAATTACATTCTTACCCGTTGACAAGGACCGATCTTTTCCCACGGCCCACCGGACTGCCGCCGTGGGCTATGCATGGCAAATAATTGTGGTCACTCATCCACTCACTCACTCAGTCACGGACGTTCCGTGAGGGACACTTAGTCGAATGCACGCAGGTCATGTACACGCTTCTAGCGACTTGCACTAGCTTCAAAACTCGACCTGGTATGGCCTTCAAAAGACAGTATTTGCGCAAGGTCGGGCTGCTAGCGTTCGCAAGTATGTGTAATGTTAGCATCTTTCACATTCCACAACTGACTGTGGCAACAACGCATAACGTTAGATCTGTCGTGTGTGTCTGGAAGGTTTGGTGCTGGTTTACAGTGTAGCCTAGTATTGACCTTGCTCGTCAATAAATGATCTCAAGCCAGCCATATACACCGTTAGGCTCAATAGTATAAGATGTTGATCAGGAGATGACAATCGACTCAAACCAGGCCTAGTGATATTGATCAAGTCAATCACTAAAGATGTCTGATGCTTGGTGCACTGCCTCTGTCTAATCCCAAAGCATAATATCACTCACTGTTTGGCAGTTGTCGATCAGGAGAATAGGAATTGCCTCTCTGCAGGCCTATTGGTTGCTACTGATCAATCACAAAAGGTTGTGACCTGGCCAATACTCTTCCCTGCCATTGTTCTTCCTCACCACACTCTTGCCTTATATGGGTTGCATCTTTTGGTTGTTTTCAGTATTAATCTATTAACCCTTTCACTGCCACACGACAGAAGGTTAACCCTTTACTATCACACAACCGTGGCAGTGAAAGGGTTAACCTTCTGTGTATTGTCGCAGTGAAAGGGTTAACCGTTTTGTAGTGCAGCAGTGAAAGGGTTAAAAGGATACATTATAGTCTACTAGCCTATTTCTTTATTGCAAGATATTGATATTTATGATCATGATATATTGTTAGATCATCAGCTATTTTGACTTGTCATAGATGGGTAAACAAAGGTGTAACCATAGATGCAGAATAGTCACTATTCTGTAACCACTTCCCTGCCATTGTCCTTCCTCACCACACTCCATATATGGGTTGTAGGGCTGTCCCCGACTAAGGATTTGGATGGTCGACTATGATTGGCCAAAATGTGCCGTTAGTCGACTATTGGTTGACTAAAAAACAAAACAAAAAAAGTATAATATTTAATTTTATTTTATTTTATTATGTGTATATATATATATTAGAGGTGGGCATAGATAAATTTTTTTAATCTAGATTAATCTATCTGCAATCCTGGATTTAATCTAGATTAAAATGGCTCAAAAAAAAAAGAAAAACCTGCCGAAGGCATTCAAAATGTGTGTTCTACCCAAATAATGACCAGAAGTAAGTCCTTACTTTTTCTTTCCTCCTTATGTTTCTCAGGCCAGGTGGCCCATTACACCATGAGCCCATCTCCCATTTCCAAAATGCATTACAGACTGTTTGAAAAAGCTGTTTTGCTATGATAATTGGTAATGAAATATCAAAATAATGTTCAATAAGATGTACTTGTGTTTAATAAGTTGTTTTATTCAGAAGTTAACACAAATAAACAATATTACCAGTACAGTACAGTACAGTATCTAGCACACTCTCAGGAGCAAAACAGAAAGAATCATTTCAAACTTGAACTATGTGACATGGCTTGAATCAACTGCTCCAGTGGAGTTGCTCAGTGGCCAATGGTGTCAACTGTGGTTGTACTGGGCAGCTCCCAGGTGTGAATGGAACTGTGTGAATGTGAAGCAGGGCGTTCCTGAAAAAGAGCATCTGTGCTCAGCGAACCTACCCTGGGTAAATAAAGGTAAATTTTTTTTTTTTTTTTTTTCGATTAATGCGTTAATTATATTATCGCGTGCTACTAGTATAGCGTTAACGCAGCACGTTAACGGCCCAGCTCTAATATATATATATATATATATTTTTTTTTATTCCATTTGGGCTGTGGGGGGTGCTTAATGTCTAAAGGAGTCGACTGAAGGCTTCTTGTCCTCTGCAAAAGCATGCAATTGGTCCACTGATGGATACATCTTTATTTGTCTAGTCTAGTGTGTTCATTAGATGGGTGAAATCCTCTTTCAGTGCCTCTGTGCCTGTTTTCGTAGGCAGTTAGCTTCTGGTATGCGTGCCATTAGCGTTAGCCACGCTTCTAGGCCTCTTTTCTTTTGGAAAGAATGATAAAAAAAATATATATTATATATTTTTTTTATTTTATTTTTTTTCCGACTAAGAGGTTGGCTGGTCGACTACGGCTCCTTTCGACCGATTAGTCGACTAATAGGGGTCAGCCCTAATGGGTTGCATCTTTTGATTTAAAAGGATACATTATAGCCTACTGTAACTGAGGGGTACAATTCCCTGACTGTATTGATAAGTATGGTATCATTAAACCACTACCGCTTTATGTACTTTAACTACTGGCCATACAGTACACAATATATGAATATGATGAACACTTCCCACAATGAAATCGGTTCCAGTCAAAGGTATTAATCAAGTATTTAATGGAGCAAAAGGTACATATGATACTTATATTACATTTGATTGCACTTGTAAGGCAAATGAGTATTCGTAGGCAAATCAACACTGAATGTCCATTCTCTGGTTACGCAGGAGGCAAGTATACAACCTGGCTCTTAGGGAATTATATCTATGGTACACTTAATGATATAGCGGGATATACTGGAAGGGGTCCTCCCGGTTGTAAGCCGGCAGGGCGGGTAGGAGAGCTGTCGGTAGTAGAACGTCTGGTCAACGATATCTAGGGAGACTTCGAGTACAGAAGACAGTGCGATAGACTCTTGATCCGCAGACGAATACAGCTTGGTTCTCTTGTAGGCTGTAGCTCCACAGTGAAGAAAGCTAGGCGGCCTCAGGCTCTCTGAGCGCCGACTCGACCTTGACTCCTCTCGGGGGTAAATCCAACACTCACAGGCGTCGGCGATTATCCGATCACAGTACCAAAGCAAATATATATTCCAGCCGCACAGGGCTAAGCAGTCGTCGGGTAGGTAATCCAGTGTACATGTCCATTCGGTCCTCGCCTAGATCTCCTCGGATGAAAGCGCCATGTGGTCGGCCCAGCCTGGATAAGAATCTAGCTAACACGAGGAAGCGTTGGAGATGCTGGTCACTTTAGAACTCTAACCGCACGATGCACCATACACAATAGACTATTATTAACTTAATAGAAATACGTCGCACTCGACGGTACAGTGCCAAACTCTGACAATTCAGTTATTAATTCGCACGCGGTCTCAATGCTATTCTGGGGCCAAGCAGGCCATACTTCACCGCACGTCGTATCGTGGGTGAGGCTTCACGTTGGTTACTAAGTTTCTGACTAAGGTGCCTCTGTATTCACTTACGCCATATTTATATGCACGGTGAACAAATAGTGCCACTCTCATTTCTGTCGCCGTATCCCTGGGCAGGGCCGGGGCTAGTACAGACATGTCTTGTCGGTAACTTTGAACTTGACTCCGGGGGCTGGTCCCCTGGCGCCTGGTCCTTTGTCCAATAGGAGAATGAGATATTATGGGCTATAGTAGGCTAAAGGGATATTCCGTGTATATGTACAAGGAATATACAAGGGATATCAAACGATATACAAATACTATTCAATATATATCAATAAATAAATATATATACTCGGTTTAATCTGATCCTTCGTAACAGCCGCCCCCTAATTAGTCCCACCTAATTAGCTAAGCAGAGACAGATTAACCGCACTGTCCACTACTCAATGTCTGCTGTGAGGGTCAGTCAATTCACAAAGTCATGGGGTCATGGTCGTCATCGATGGTATCGGGGAGCCTTGGCAGTTCTATTAGCCTCGCCACGGGTCGGGTGTAGGTCCGCCCTTGGACGAGCACTTCAGCTGCTCGGACCTTTCCGTCGGCACCGGTGATCACTTTGCGTACGCGGCCAGCCGGCCACATAGCTTGGGGTAGTGACTGGTCGATAATCATGACGACTGTTCCTTCTGTCAAATTGTCTCTCTCTTTTACCCATTTCTGGCGGGTCTGTAGAGACGGTAGATAGTGGAGTAGGAAGCTGTTCCAAAACTTGTCAGCCAATACTTGACTGTACCTCCACATTCTTCGGCCGTTCGCTTCTTCAGGCCTGTACATTGTCTGGGGTAGCGCGGGGTCCAGCCGCCCCATCAAGAGTGTGTTGGGGGTGACTGGGTCGACATCTGCTACATCACTTGAGACGTAACCGAGGGGCTTTGAGTTCAATACTCCCTCGATCTCCGTGAGGACTGTCATTAAGACTTCTTCCGCCACGGTCTGGGCCCCAAGCACGGCGTACAGGGCTGTCTTTATAGAACGTACTTCTCGTTCCCAAGTTCCACCGAAGTGAGGTGCGTTCGGGGGATTAAACTGGAAGTCAATCTGGGATGGAGCGAGGTGGGTCTTAAGTTCTGGGCCCATAGATTGGAAGCTCTCTCTCAGCTCTCTTTCTCCGCCTTTGAAGTTTGTCCCGTGATCAGACAATAATGTAGACGGTTTTCCTTTCCGTGATGTGAATCTTCGGAAGGCCATAAGGAATGAGTCTGTGCTCATGGTTGGAAGGAGTTCGATATGTATCGCTCGGGTGGTCATGCATTTGAATACAATACCCCACCGTTTCTCGGTTCCTCTTCCTTTCTTTATATACAGCGGGCCGAAACAGTCCATACCGGTGGAGTGAAAGGGCTTGTCGCCGAGTCGGAGACGACAGGGAGGTAGGTCTGCCATCCGGGGTATACTGGGCTGTGCTCGCCACTTACGACAGTCTAGACAGGTTCGCTGGAAGCGCCGCACTGCTTCTCTCCCTTGCAGTATCCAATAACGACGTCTGATCTCCGCGAAGACTCTCTCTGCCCCTGCGTGGTGCACATCCTCGTCGTATTTCTTTATGATCAGCTCTGTGACCTTGTGTCGGCTGTTCAAGACTATCGGGTACTTGACGTCATCCGGTAAGTCTGGGGCTCTCCGCAGACGACCACCCACTCTGATGAGACTATGGGCGTCGCTCTCGGGTGCTAGGTGGAGCAGTCTGCTGTCTGATGGGACGGGCTTTGCTCCCTGTAGACAGTCTAGCTCGTCGGGGAACGAGTCTCTCTGGGCTCGTTGTAGTAGAAGAAGTTCTGCTTCTTCGTAGTCAGCTGCTGAAATGTCAGTAGTGGGCTAAACCTCTGGGTGGTGCCACAGAAATGTCTTTAGCTGCGCACTCTCTAGGGTGAGGCAATCGTCTATGTCGGGGTCTGTGGAGACGAGTGTGTTCAATCCACAGAACATAGATTTCTTGTTTTCGGCCTCCTCTTTACTCGCCTCCTGTGGGGTGGGTGTAGGCCACTCTTCTTCCGGGAGCTTGAGAAACTCTGGTCCGTCACTGTAGAGGTTGTGGCGGGTGAGGTCATCCAGGGACATTCCCCGGGTGATGACGTCAGCTGGGTTGTGTTTTGTGTCCACATACCTCCAGCTTGCTACTTCTGTTAACTCTTGAATCTCTGTGACTCTGACTCCCACGAAGACCTTGTATCTGCACGAATCAGACCGGATCCATGTGAGTACTGTCGTGGAGTCTGACCACAAGATTGTTCTTTGCACCGGAATGGTGAGTTCACGTTGGATTAACGTGGCGAGCTGCGCTCCTGCTAGGGCTGCGCAGAGCTCTAGACGCGGGATAGATTGTTGCTTTCGTGGGGCTATTCTTGAGCGAGCCAGGATGAAAGCAGTATGTATTTCTCCTCCCTCCTCTCGGGCACGCAAGTAAGCCACCGAACCGTAGGCTACTTCGGAGGCGTCGCTGAAGACGTGTAGATCCATCTTGCATGTCTCTGGCCTCACTGTGGGTGGGAAGTAGCTGCGGCGTATGTTAACACCTGGGAGTGAGCGGAGTTCCGTCTCCCACTCTCTCCATGTGGATGCAAGGTGTTCGGGTATGGGGTCGTCCCAGCCCTGGTCCTTGTCCCATAACGCTCTTACAATCATCTTTGCCCTGGTGGTGTAAGGTAGAATACATCCCAACGGGTCATATTGTCTGGCGAGTGTTCTGTATACACTCCGTCTGGTGGTCGGTAGTGCCGTCGACCTTCCCTGCTCCTTGGTCAGGGGTTTGTGTCTATAATGGAGCGAGTCTGTTTTGAAGCGCCAGACTAGTCCTAGTGTCATTTCTTGGGCTTCTCCTGGGATGGTCGCCATCCAGGTCTCGCTGCTCGCTGCCTTGTCCTCGGGGGAGAGGCTGCGCAATACTTGCGGGTCGCTGCTGGCCCACTGCCTGAGATCAAAGCCGCCTTTGATCAGGGAGGCGCGGAGCTTGAGTAGAAGAGCCTCGGCTTCTTCTGGCGTCGAGACGCTTTGCAAACAGTTGTCCACGTAGAAACTATTTCCTACACTTTGTCGGACCTCTTCATCTGCTGCTGGGTCCTCTGCGACGTGTTTTTGCAGTGCAAACGTAGCACAGCATGGGCTGCATGTGGTTCCGAAAGGGAGGACTTCCCATTGATAGGTGGCTGGTTGCTCATCCCCGATCCTCTCTCTCCATAGGAACCGCAGCAGGGGCTTGTCCTCCTCCACTAGTCTCACCTGCAGGAACATCCCTTTGATGTCGCCGCTGATGGCCACCTGGTCCTGGCGGAAACGTAGTAACACGCCTAGTAGAGAGGGGCCGAGTGTTGGGCCGGGCAAGAGCTCTTTATTCAGATTTTGTGATCCGATCTGGTAGCTGCAGTTGAACACAATACGATCCTTGCCGTTGTGGTGGACTTTGTGGTGCGGCACGTACCATGATTCGGTCGTCTGATCGGCCTCTTTAATGTCAATTTTCTTTATGTGTCCCGCTGTGATTAGCTTGTTAATCTCAGCGCGGTACACAGTCTCTTGAGCGGGGTCTCTGGCTAGGCGCCGCTCTGTGTTCAATAGATACCGCTCCGTCGCTTCTTTTGTGGCGTGAAAGGTAGGCATACCCTCTCGCCTCAGGAGTGGAGTTGCGTATCTCATCACTCCGTTGACGTTGACTCTCTTTGTCCCTTGCTCGAGGAGGGCTATAGCGTAAATGTCTTCCTTGGAACGAATGTCTTTCTTTTCGTTCTTAAAGGGCATTGTCTCTAGTGTCCATAGCCTCTCGACATGCTGCAGGAGAGTGGTGTCTTCTTCTGTCACTCTGGAGTGGAGGCAGTTAGTGGCTGCTGTTCGGTTAAGAGACTTAGCGAGGGGGCCTTGTAATGTCCATCCTAGGCGGGTCTCGACTGCTGCAGGACAGCCTCTGGGTCCTGTGTGGACCCGGTCTATCGGGACTATGAGGTCTGCATGGTCGGAGCCTATCAGCAGGGTCGGGGTGGCACCGTCTATGAGCGGGATAGGTAGTTGGCGCAGGTGCACATATTTATCCATCAGCTTGGCGATGGGGTAGGTGTACTGCGACAGGCCTATTTCTTGGCTGGTGAAAGCATCAGTAATCCTATACCGTCTCTCTGGCTGCCCGCTTGCTGCGATAGTGAAGGAGACATTCTCGCCCTTTATCGTCTTTAGATCTCTTCTTATTGTCCGAATCGTCATCTGGTTTTCGCTCCCCCGCAGCCCCAGCTGGGCCGCAGCGGACGCGAGGAGAAGGGTCTTCTCTGACCCGTCGTCAAGGACGGCGTAAGTGTCCATGACCTTATCTTGGTAACTCAGTGTTACGCGGACCACCTTTAAGAGCACCTGGGCGCCCCCGCTGCTGGCGGGGTCAATGTACATAACACTTGCCTTTGTACTGCTGGAAGGTGCAGGCTTTCTTCTGTTACTGTCGTGTAGGACATCTAGGTGGGCTCCGTCACACCGACTACACCTCTTCTTTAAGCGGCAATCGGCTGCCATGTGACTGCGCGCACATCGGTAACGGCGTCGGTTGGACTTTATCCATTGACTCACTTCTTCAGCGGTCATCTTCTTGAACAGGTCACATTGTGACAACCAGTGTTCCTTTTCGCAGTACGGGCACACCATCTTCCACTTCTCTTTTATCGAGGGGGTACTGTGGTTCTTGCTGCTCGGTACTGATTCTGATTGGTGCATGACAGTCACCAATCTTCGGCCATCGTTTGCTCTCCTAGGTCCCTCTCTGGAGCTTGGTGTGCTCCGTACGAACGTATCCAATCGTAGGCTGCTGACTTCTCTCGCCAGGAAGTCGGCTAGGTCTAGGAGGGATGGCTCGGGACCGTTAGGATCACGGTGGTCTCTTTGCCGCCTGAAGCGCTCTTGTCGGGCGGGCGGCAGCTTCTCTAAAATCCTCTCGACATTAGAGTTTGCGTATAGTTCGTGCATACCCTTTTCTCGTTGCGCCCCCAGCATCCCTACCAGGGATTGTACTTTGATAGACAGGTCGTCTAGTGAGCGATTGTCTGTTGCTGGGGGTAGGCGGTCAATATGCCTTATCTCTTGTATTACGTAATCCCATATGCGTCCATATCTTTGGTCTAGTGCTGCTAGAGCCGCTTTGTATGGGGTAGTAGAGGTGGCATAGGCCAGCGCTATGTTGTGCGCTCGGGGCACCTTCAGGTGCTTCAATAGGATAGCATACTTGTGGCGTTCATCAGCTACGTCAACCATCATTGTCTCTAAGCACATCCGTAACTCCGTGTACTGTGCTCTGTTCTCATGGGTGAAGTCTGGAAACGTCGGTGTGCCAATGTATGACGCCGTAGATGGCTGGCACATCGGTGAGCGTTGGAAGAGAGGCCTCCTAGGCGAGTCTCCTCTTACGCCGCGTATCCAGGTGCTATTCCTCGGGACTGGTCGTGCGTCATGCTCACCCGTGAATAGAGTCGGGGGGTCTGTAGCGCAGAGCCGCGGGGGTAGAGCCTGGGCTGTACTGGACCTCCTGGTCCTGTGGAGTACTGTGCTGCTGTCGGGCTTGACTCTCCTCCTCTCCCTCTTCTTCTTCTGTCAGGTCATCTAGATCCTGTAGTCGTCTATTTAGCCTCTCCGCGGTGTACACCGTTCCTTCCTTGTAGCTGGGTCTCACTGGGACCGGTCGGGGAAGGGGTTCGGAGGGGGGTATAGGCTCTCTCTGGTGGTCGAGTTCAGGGTCGCTTGATCGGTTAGGGGAGGGTGCCCTTGACCCGTGTCTTGACGAGGCCCTGGAACCCCGTGCGGAGGGAGGGGGTGTTGCCTTGGCGATCAGCTGCTCCATTAGCTGCGCTTGTATTCTGTCGCGCTCTGCCTCTCTTTGGGCACCGCCAGCGGCACGCTGGGTGTCGGCCCGGTCTCTTGCCATATTCTCTTCCGTCTGAAGGCGTCTAATCTCTAGACGTATACGATCTTCGTCGCTCCGTTGCTGCGCTTGAATGCGTTCTCTTTCCATGGAAGAATGTTCGCGCTCACTAAGCGTCTGTGCTTGGAGTCGATCGCGCTCTGTTGAGGCTGCTAGGCTGGCGAGGAACGCCTGTGCCAGCATCTTGTCCGCCTCGCTGGGGGAAGACGCTGGTTGAGGTGATCCGCTCCTGGCAGTACTCGTTGGAGATGCGTTCTCCTGCGGGGAGTCCTGGAGCTCTATCTCCGCGGCGCTCTCCTCATCTTGTACTGTGCAGAGTTCCATCTCTGGAGGGTTGTCTTCCTCCCGGAGCTCTCCGGGGACTACTTCTTCGGTCTAGGCGGGGGGTAAAGTCGTGTCGGTTCCCTCCTGGTCCCCACCGTGAGCTTGGTCAGTTACATTAGAACCCACTAGGGCCTCTGTGGTCGGGGTATCCTGGTTGATAGGGTCGGACATAATTTTACTTTCTACTTTTACCACGTTTACCGTCTGTAGAAGGCTAGGTAGTATACTGGCAGCGTAATCCTCTAAGTACTGAGGTGGCTGCCGTCTACGCTGCGGGCGATCTACTTTAGGAGGACCGTTTTGTGGAGTGTTCATCATAGGCCATTTCAATATTAATACCACTATATTAATATTACACTAGTTACCCTCCGGCTCGAAGGACCAATTGTAACTCAGGGGTACAATTCCCTGACTGTATTGATAAGTATGGTATCATTAAACCACTAC
Organism: Notolepis coatsorum; assembly: GCF_963971535.1. Taxonomy (NCBI): domain Eukaryota; kingdom Metazoa; phylum Chordata; class Actinopteri; order Aulopiformes; family Paralepididae; genus Notolepis; species Notolepis coatsorum. The sequence goes on from NC_140171.1 coordinate 132,376,828, forward strand.
CGCTTTATGTACTTTAACTACTGGCCATACAGTACACAATATATGAATATGATGAACACTTCCCACAATGAAATCAGTTCCAGTCAAAGGTATTAATCAAGTATTTAATGGAGCAAAAGGTACATATGATACTTATATTACATTTGATTGCACTTGTAAGGCAAATTAGTATTCGTAGGCAAATCAACACTGAATGTCCATTCTCTGGTTACGCAGGAGGCAAGTATACAACCTGGCTCTTAGGGAATTATATCTATGGTACACTTAATGATATAGCGGGATATACTGGAAGGGGTCCTCCCGGTTGTAAGCCGGCAGGGGGGGTAGGAGAGCTGTCGGTAGTAGAACGTCTGGTCAACGATATCTAGGGAGACTTCGAGTACAGAAGACCGTGCGATAGACTCTTGATCCGCAGACGAATACAGCTTGGTTCTCTTGTAGGCTGTAGCTCCACAGTGAAGAAAGCTAGGCGGCCTCAGGCTCTCTGAGCGCCGACTCGACCTTGACTCCTCTCGGGGGTAAATCCAACACTCGCAGGCGTCGGCGATTATCCGCTCCACAAATCACAGTACCAAAGCAAATATATATTCCAGCCGCACAGGGCTAAGCAGTCGTCGAGTAGGTAATCCAGTGTACATGTCCATTCGGTCCTCGCCTAGATCTCCTCGGATGAAAGCGCCATGTGGTCGGCCCAGCCTGGATAAGAATCTAGCTAACACGAGGAAGCGTTGGAGATGCTGGTCACTTTAGAACTCTAACCGCACGATGCACCATACACAATAGACTATTATTAACTTAATAGAAATACGTCGCACTCGACGGTACAGTGCCAAACTCTGACAATTCAGTTATTAATTCGCACGCGGTCTCAATGCTATTCTGGGGCCAAACAGGCCATACTTCACTGCACGTCGTATCGTGGGTGAGGCTTCACGTTGGTTACTAAGTTTCTGACTAAGGTGCCTCTGTATTCACTTACGCCATATTTATATGCACGGTGAACAAATAGTGCCACTCTCATTTCTGTCGCCGTATCCCTGGGCAGGGCCGGGGCTAGTACAGACATGTCTTGTCGGTAACTTTGAACTTGACTCCGGGGGCTGGTCCCCTGGCGCCTGGTCCTTTGTCCAATAGGAGAATGAGATATTATGGGCTATAGTAGGCTAAAGGGATATTCCGTGTATATGTACAAGGAATATACAAGGGATATCAAACGATATACAAATACTATTCAATATATATCAATAAATAAATATATATACTCGGTTTAATCTGATCCTTCGTAACACCTACAGTATTTCTTTATTGCAAGTAGGGATGCCCCGATCACGTTTTTTGCCACCGATACCGATCACCGATCGTCGTGAGCCATATCGGCCGATACCGATCCGATACCGATCGTTTTTGATTAAAAAGAAATTAAAAATTATTCTATATAAAGTTTTTTTTTTTTTTTTTTTTTTTTATAAAATATATATATTATATAATTAGACTTGTACTTGTATTATCTGCGAGACATCGCCACCACGCAACAAGCTCCACTGTCTGTGTGTACTCTAGTAGCCTCCAGCTACGGCCAGGATTCTCCGGAGCTGCACCTGGACCTATACTCGAGTAGCCTCGAGCAGAGCTACGGCCAGGATTCTCCGGCGCTGCACCTGGACCCTATTGGCATAACGTTACTTAACTGTGCTCAGCAAGCCCTCAGCTCGAATACGCATCGAATCAGTGTTATAAGACATTGATATCAGGAGCTATCTGTAGCTACTGCTAGCCGGATATATAACGTTAATACAACGCCTCAGTGAATTATTTAGTTCAATGGGACATTTCGTTTTGAACGGTGAACTAACTTGCGCTAACGTGAGCTAACGGGTAGCATACACGTCTCTACTAGACTTTGTGGAGCGTTTGTTGATGTCAGGAGCTATCGGTAGCTGGCCGACTAGATGTTATAAGACATTGATAAGACATTGATATAAGACATTGATATCAGGAGCTATCTGTAGCTACTGCTAGCCGGCTAAATGACGTTAAGACAACTATTTAGTTCAATCGGACATTTCGTTTTGAACGGTGAACTAACGTCGGCTAACGCAAGCTAACGGAGATATCAACATGGACCACTAGACTTCTGGGGCATTTGTTGATATCCGGAGCTATCAGTAGCTAGCCGGCTAAATACCGTTAGACAATGCCTACTAAAAGTGAATAGTTGACTGGGTAATTTTGTTTAAACAGTAACGATAGCTAGGTAGCTAACGTTAGCTCAGGTCGAATGCACTATCTAGACTCAGCGTGTTTACAAACTCTACACGGGTACGGGCGGGGCTAGGGAGGAGGAGCAGTTTGCAGGTCCTGTGCGTCTGAGACAAGCGAGTGAGATATCCACTTGATCAGTTTCCGCGATCTGCGAATATGACTAATTATCGGAATTCCCCGATCGCATATTTATACTAATTATCGGCCGATAACGATCGGTGGCCGATCGATCGGGGCATCCCTAATTGCAAGATATTTATATTTATGATAATGATATATTGTTAGATAATTTCAAGGATCCAGATTTGACTAGAGATTAGAAAGATATAGTAGCAGTGACCTATGCTAATAATAGGCCCTTTTTCACAGCAGCTATTTTGACTTGTCATAGATGTGTAACCATAGATACAGAAATTTCATACAGAATATTCACTATTCTGTAACCACTGGGGGCAGCAGTGGCTCAGGAGGTAGAATAATCGCCTGGTAATCTGAAGGTTCCTGATTCGAACCCAGCTCCTCCTGGCAGCAGCGTGTTGAAGTGTCCGTGAGGAGCGAGACAATGAATCCCTATCTGCTTTCTGCAAGCAGGTTGTTCTTGTGCATGGTTGCCTCCGCTGTGTGTGTGTGAATGAATTAATCTTTATTTCGGACATGATTTAAAAAAAACAAAGAATAAAAAAGACTAACTATGAAAAATATACATATCACTGTTCGAAAAGGAGTAGGAAGAAGCCTAAGCCTATCATGCCCTACCCCTATCCACCACTTCCAAGTTGGAACATTAATTAATACTTAAATTATAATAATAATACATTTAATTTATAAAGCGCTTTTCAAGAACCCAAAGACGCTGACAATGAGCAAAACAAATGAACAGAGAAACAAAGAACCACAGGGAATAAGCAACAGTATGACTATGCAGGACATACAACCACAGGTAGCAGATACAGAGTCCAGTAGGGGAACAGTCAGGGAAGTAAGGGAACCGAGGGGGGGGGGGGGGGGCAGGAGGCGTCTAGTTTTGCGAACGGATTTCCAGTTCTGCGACCTGATTGGCCACTGACGTTTCGGGTCATGTGACATGTGCGCCCAATCGTGTGACGCGCCCATTTCCGCCTCTTAACAGCAGCAAACTACCTAACGCCTAGTTTATCACCGGTTAAGCTTAGGCGACTCTTTCGAAGTTGGTTAAGGTTAGAGTTTGGAATCAGGGCTCGTGTTCTATCGCCCTGCTCTAAGACAAACTCTAACCTTAACCAACTTCGAAAGAGTGCCTAAGCTTAACCGGTGATAGAAACGGGCGTCACACGATTGGCTCGACCAGAAACGTCAGTGGCCAATCGGATCGCAGAACGCGAACGCGGAACTGGAAATCCGTTGGTAAAAGTAATCAGGCGGGCAGGAGAGGGAGAGAAAGTAGGGAAGGGGAAAGGGAGGTGGTCGGTTGGAGGAGGGTGGTTATGGGTAGGGAAGGTTGTATGCTTGGGAGAACAGGTAGGTTTGGCTGTGCCCTCAACACCCAGTTGGTGCAGCCTTTGGAGGAGGATGGAGTGACACACTGTCAAAGGCTCCACTAAGATCGAGTAGGATCAGGATGTTGAGGGCACCAGAATCAGCGGAGATGAGGAGGTCGTTGATGACTTTAACCAGTGCAGTTTCGGTGCAGTGAGTAGGACGGAAGCCAGACTGAAGGGGTTCATAGAGGGTGTTGGACTGGAGATGGGAGTGGAGTTGGGAGACAGCAATGCGTTCCAAGTGTTTTAGAAAAGAAAGGGAGATTGGAGATGGGGCGGTAGTTGGAGAGGTTGGATGGGTCGAGGGGACGTGGCCTAGGGATAGTGACTGGTTGAAAAGGGCGGTGAGGTGGGGGATGAGAGCAGGGAGGCAGGCCTTGGTGAGAGTAGTGGGGAGGGGGTCAAGGGAGCAGGTAGTGGCCTTGGAGGTGGTCATGAGGTCCGTGATGAAGGAGGAGTCGACTGGGGCGAAGGCAGTAAAAGGGGTGGGAGGGATGGAGTCAGGTGGGGGGGAAATTATAGTAGGGGGGCGCGAGGGTGGGGGAGTTGGCAATGCGGGCTGTCGGTGAACTGTTGATTTGGGATATTTTGTTATTGAAGGAGAGGAGAAACGAGTTGCAGAGGTCAGGGGAGGAGAGTGAGTTATTGTCCGGGGGTTGTAGGAGTTTCTTGACAGTGGAGAAGAGGGTCCGGGGGTTGCGGTTGCTGCTGTTGATGATGGTGGAGTAGTGGGCAGGTTTGGCAGCTTGAAGTGCATCACGGTAGGAGGAGATGTGCAGTTTGTGGAGGTCAGCGTGGATGGTGAGATGGGTTTTTTATAGAGGCGTTCAAGTTGACGGCCGGTCTGCTTCATAGAGCGGAGTTCCGGGGTGTACCAGGGGGAGCAGGGGGTGAATGAGACGGTGATAGTTTTCAGGGGTGCCAGTGAGACGAGGGAGTCTGAGAGAGTGGAGTTGAGCAGGAGGGCGTAGTCGTCAGGGTTAGAGGGGGCGGAGTCAGGGGGAAAGGCAGAGGATATGGACTGGGACAGGGTGAGAGGGTCAATGGATTTTATGTTATGGAAAGAGATGGTGCGTTTGTTGGAGTGGTGGGGTGGGGGAAGGGGAGCAGAGAAAAGGATGCAGTAGTGGTCAGAGTGGGAATGGGATAGGGTGAGGATTGGATATGGGTAGGGAGGCAGAGCAGACAAGGTCAAGTGTGTGGCCTTTGTTGTGGGTGGGGAAGTTGAGGTGCTGGGTGAGGCTAAAACAGTCGAGGAGGGAGAGGAAATCAGGTGTGAGCTTTGAGTTAGGTTGGTCAACATGGATATTAGGAGGCGGGTGGAGAGAGTGGAGACTATAGTCAGGAGATCGGAAAGTTCAGTTGGGAAAGAGGGGTGAGGCTTTGGAGGGCGGTAAAGAAGTAGTGCAGTGATAGAGTTGGGGAGGGAAAAGGCGAGGTATTCGAAGGATAACATGGGAGGGAGGTTTAGGTGCAGTTCAGTGATCGATAGGGAGTGTTTGTGGAAAACGGCAAGACCCCCCCCCCCCCTCGGCCAGAGAGGCGGGGCTTGGCGATGAAACTGTAGTTTGGGGGGGTAGCTTGGTTGAGGGAGTAGAAGTCCAAGGGCTGTTGCCAGGTTTCAGTGAGGAGGAGTAGGTCGAGGTTGTTGTCCAGTAGTAGATCAGAGATCAGAGGTGATTTGTTTGAGAGAGAGCGAGTGTTAAGGAGTGCAAGGGAGATGAATGGGGGAGCAGGGAGGAAGGAGCCGAGGTTATTGAGGTGGGTGAATGTGACAGGGGGGCGAGAGGTAGTCCAGAAAGAGGGGATGTTTGAGCCGTCGGGGAGGTGGAGAGTTCGATTTAGGCGGGGGCGTCGGTGGATGTTGCGGCGGCGACAGTGAATGCCAGCGTTTCTGGCAGCAGTGGCAATGGCAGCAGAGAGACTAATTGTTATTGTACGAGTGAAGATCAGCAGGAGTATATGATAATGGAGGATATCCACATTACCAATAATTCTTCATTCTTAACACATCCTGCGCCAAAAATTTGTTTACTCGTTATTGCCCGCCAATCTAATAACGCCAACAACGAGTTTACTCGTTTTTATGATCCTTTATTCGCTATTGGCATTCATAATTCATCCAGGAAGGCTCCGGGAGCCAGCTGGACCCTGTCTGATATTTTCAACGCCTCAATACCGCCGCCTGGTGGATTTTGGGCGAGTTGCACTCCACTATAAACCGGATGTGGCGCTCTGTGCGTCGGGGAAAATCCTCCGGCAGAGATATCTTATGTTGATCAAACACTCGAGTGCATTTGATCGCTTTCGAGACGCAAGAATCAATATGCTTTCGGCGTTTATTGCATCATACAAACGGAAAATAGATCTAGCAGAATTTTTTTTTCTCCAGACTCATCGGCCACAGGTAAGAGGAATCTAACGTTAATTCCAGCTCGATTGTCCATTTATTTCATTGCAATCCATCTGCTCAACGTATGATGTCTTACTAAAGAAAACCGTTACTGACAATCAAGGAATCATAAACGACCCCCCCCCCCCTTTCCTTCACGCATGATGGAGCATAATGTATACCGAGCATATGCATTTGAATTTTTTAATATAGCGTGTATAGGAATGAAACGCCATCGATTATGTGTAATATGCGTCTGGGCCTATAACTCATGTTCTAGGAATTACTGCTATACACTCCAAAAACATACTTATATTCACGACGGTACTAACACGATTAATTAATTTCTATGAATGGAAAAATATAACGTTCCCACATCCGGAACGATAGATACTCGATGTTGAATGGGCCATAGTAATGTCGATATAGCTATAATATTTAAAAAGTTATAGCCCTGTAAAGAAGGTGAGCGACTCCATAGGCTTACAGCACTGGCAGAGAGTGGTATAAGATGGGCAAACTGCGTGGCACAGAATGTGTTAACATTGAAAACAACATAAAATAAATAAATAATATCAGTATCCATAATGTAGTACAAAAGAAAACTGCTTAGAATCCAGAAGATTGACAAGTCACCTCCCCTTTCCTCTTTTTGGTAATTTGCAAATATCATTCCTTTATAAAATAATTTAAATAGAGCAATATTTCTGCTTTCCTTCATTTTATCTTCTAGCCCATTCCACACAGTTACTCCATAGGATGATGATATGCTGTATGCACCTGCTCCTGAGATTGAATGAATATCCAAGGTTACACCTTTCCCCACATCTATGACAAGTCAAAATGGAATGCTGTGATAAGGGCCTACATCGCCTTATCTTACTGTTTGCATTAATTGCGAGTTGTTGTAGGTACGAGCATCAGCTAAATAAATACCTAAAGTGGTCTGTTCCCCCAAGGCTGGACACTGCTGCAGGTGCAGGGGAGGAACCGTCTCACTGCAACCACGGCAACCACACAACTGCAACCACACAACGGCAACCACACAACTGCAACCACACAACAGCACACGGATAGTCCTTTTAGGAACGGATTAATTGAAAATACTTTACTCACGCTATTAGTTATCCTCACATTCTCCTTTTACTAGGAAGTTAAGAGCAAAACCGGCGAGTGCAGGGCCAAGGCTAAGAGAATAATCAAAGACTCTAGTCACCCAAACAACCTCTTTGAACTGCTGCGGTCAGGCAAGCAATACCGGAGCCTCATGGCCAGTACAGAGAGACTCTGAAGGACACTATTTAACAACCCATCATCTACACACAATGCACACTTCATTCACTTTAGACACTTTAATACACTTTATATTGATCTATTATTAAAGAGATTTGCACCACATTCATACCTCATTTGCACCCTACCCTAAGTTTTGTACCTCTGCATTCTACCTCACTGGTACTCATTACTCTGTATTGTATATTGTAAATATGCATATTGACTTTACCTACTTTTTACTTCTTAATTGTTTACTTACTTTCTCTTTACTGTATGTAGCACACTCTCAGGGGCTCATAAGAAACAAGCATTTCATTATAAAGTATCCTGTATTTTGTTCTGACAAATAAAAACCAAACTTGAAACTTGAGTGGTAATTCTGCTTCCTGCCTCACAGGTCAAGTATTCCTTTATTAATTCCCTTGAGGAAATTCCGATGCAAATGAAGGTATTTTCATTCTTTTGCCAGTTTATTTTGAAAATTGACAAAGAACGTCACCTTCTACAGTCTAATGAAACGATTCACAAATTCTTTTTGATCAAATATTTGTATTTGTTTTATATTTTATACATAAAACAGGGCAAACACGGCAACAATAATAATAAGACAAATACCACAACAATAACAATAATAATTAGGGATCGCATTTTTTTGCTCCCGATCATGTGATTTTGAGTATCTGCCGATACCGATCTTTCCCGATCCGATCTTTCACATTAGTAACCAATTTGATGCATTTTTGTCAGAAACTGGCGAGCGAGACAAGCCCCTCTGTTGCCTCAATAGCCCCTCAAGTGCGGTGGCTCACATTACATTCACACTGAGCCCCTTAGAATGTGCTTCATACGAGAAATATTCAAAGTTTCTCTGTTTGCACATTAGTATACATTCACAGTGTTCGACTTGCGTAATGATTTGCTCCATTTTGGTCTGAAACGCAGACAATAATCCTCACGAAGCGAATGTTGGCGTTATCCAGGTCAATGTTCTTCATTCAAGTGAGGCATTGCAATCAATACAGCTGTTTGGCAAAGCACCAGCCGCCGAGTCCCCCATTCCTTTGCTCGCTCTAGTATTAGATTGGTCGTGTTGAACGCAGCTCTGTTCATTCCTCCATGCGGAACGTCCGCCTTGCAAACATTGCAACTGGCTATTGGACTGGCTTCGGTTTCAATTTTAAAATGCTTCCAAACTTCTGACATTTTGTCTAGCTGCTCCGAGTCATCAGGTGGACCTGCCGGTGTTGCGGGAGCGACGCGTTGTGAGGTCTGCTATTTTCGGCATACGTCACTGTCGTGCGACGGTGTAAATCAAAGGAAATGCGTTTGTTTTGGCAAATTCTTCTGCTCTGTGCGACAATAAATAAATGAATGATGATATGTAATTAAAAACCAAAACGAAGGCTTTTTACTCCCTTTTTCCCCCAATCTTCTGAAAATCATGTGATCGGCCCTCGGATCGGGACATCCCTAATAATAATGAATGACATTAGCAATCATAAAAATAATAAATACAGAACATAGAAACATAAATCAACTTATACTATTACAGACACCACAAAAGACACCACAAGACATTTCCACCCCAGGACCCCCTTGAGCCCCCAGGACCAACACCCCAACCCCGCTCTGCTGCTATATGGTGGTCTTAACCTTCTCGGCCGCCGCGGCCCACAGCTCAATGCTGGCCTGTCCCACTCCAATAATTACCAGTGCAGTAGAGAATAGAGATTGATTCACAACACATTTTTAAAGATGCCTTTTTCAAGTGAAAGTATTACCGTCGACAAAAGAAGGCATAACATTTCACATCCTCACCGTGATCACAACCTGGCCCAAGGCGTGTGCACAGAGTGTGAAGTTACAGGAGGCACAAGGCTGGAGAGTTAGACGAGACACATTCTGCCCTACATTCTCAAGGTCCCCCGTTCGGTTCCTTTTTAGTGGCAGAGAGCTGGCCTCACTCAACAGTCAATGCCACATTACTAATACATGACCTCTGGCTGCTCCAACGAGACCAGGCACAGACGGCAGTTTTTGCGCTTTATTACACATAGCCGCAATGAGAGAGTTTAAAGGAACACACAACATTTTGGGAAATTAGCTTACCGTCTTCTCTAGAGAGAAAAGAAGATAGATACCAGTTCCCGCCGTGTGCGTTCAGTAGAAAGCTTATCTGGCTGCATGTTAGCCTAGCTTAGCACAATGAATGGAAGCGGACATGACCGGTTAGCCTAGGCATTGTCCAACTAATGCCTCTCCCGAAGGCTAACCGGTCATGTCCGCTTCCATTCATTGTGCTAAGCTAGGCTAACATGCAGCCAGATAGCTTTCTACTGAAGTAAAATAAACGACTAATTGTGTGTTTTCAATCATGTTAAGGAAGCAAAATATTAAGAAATCTCAATCGACCACAAACAAAACGTTTTTGCCTATTCACCTACTGTAGGCTGTCTCGCCTTAAAAAGGAAGTGGGAGGGCACCATGGTGGCACACCACGTAAGTGCGCTCGCACTATAATCGCAGCGTCCAGGGACCTATGCTGCATGTCCTCCACAAATCTTCTCCCAACTTTCCTCTGCCTGTCCTATCCGATAAAAAGCTGTAGAAATGCTAAAAATAAACCATAAAAAAAAAGGAAGACACTTGTAAAGTGGCTTAATTTGTTCTTATCAGGGACATTAGGAGAGTTGTGTATCACAGCGTGCGTAGGATTCAAATCTACGAGTTGGATGTTTTTCTAGGCAAACATACTGGTCCATTTAGCTACCAGATCATCAGATTACTAACCCCATGTCATTTGAAACAAGAAAATACCACACACTACAAGATAAGTGTAAATACTGCAACAGCACTATAAAGGTGTCCATTTGTTGTGAGATAAAAATTACTTTCGTTCATATATATAAATGGCAACAGTAAATTACAGTAGGACACTAGTGTCCATTAGTGTTGTCACGATACTGGAATTTCGAACTTCGATACGATACCTTGAAAAGTATCGATATTTGATACCATTTTCTATACCACAGGGAAAAAGGTTCAATCTTAAAATGTAAAAAAAAAATTAAAATGTTTTTGCTTTTGTTGCTGGTTGATTCTCCTCAGCTTCTCTCTGGTACTATAAGAGAAGATAAATATAACACTTTTAAAACCATTTGTTTATCTTTAGATCACACATTTAAAAATAACTGTTCATCTCACTTCAATAATCTTTATTGCAGAACATGGTATTTTCTCAAGCAGACAGATGTAAACACTGTAATCTGTGTTGCATGTACCTGACAAACTGAACTGTTTGTATTAGTCATATTCCGACTTAACTGAATGCACATGTGTGTGTGTGTGTGTGTGTGTGGACTACTGTACTATTACAGGTATTGAAATTAACAATGCAACTTCCTTATACAAATTCCTTTTTTTGTTGTTGAATAATTAAATATCGATATTTCGGGAAATGAGTATTGAAACCGTTTTAAATATTCAGAATCGATATGTATAGATTTTTCGATATTTTTGACAACACTAGTGTCCATAGATGTGAAGCACTCGTGTGAGTGAGTGAGTAATCCTGGGTCTGAGGTGCTTCACATCTAAAAAGGACCAACCTTAACCCTTTCACTACCACACTACAGACGGTTAACCGAGACGACAGTGAAAGGTTAACCGTCTGTAGTGTGGTAGTGAAAGGGTTAACCTTCTGTAGTGTGGTTGTGAAAGGGGTTAACCCCTTGGTAGAATGGCAGTGAAAGAGTTAGATGAGTGTCCCGATAGGACTCACCGGCTCTCTCGCTAGCCATAAATAGCCTGGAACCGTTAGATTGCAGATCAGGTCAATGACATCCGGTCACTTACTGTTAGCAATGTGGCTCTTAACCCTTTCACTACCACACTACAGAAGGTTAACCTTTCACTACCGTCTGTTAACCGTCTGTAGTGTAGTAGTGAAAGGGTTAACCTTCTGTATTGTCGCAGTGAAAGGGTTAACCATTTGGTAGTGTGGTAGTGAAAGGGTTAAATTTAGGCTATTCAACAAAACATATCCTCCTGTAAAACGTCATTTAACCTCCTCACCCAAACATTATGAACAATTCTTATTGCTTTTTTCTGTAATATAACCATATAACCTTATTCTGTAATGTAATCTTCTGTGATATTCAATCTAGTCAGACTAGATAATAGCAATGTTGTTTTTGCACGTAGCCAATCGTTATTTCTTCCAACATGGAAGAAACATTTGCATTCTGGGAAATCCCTCTATAGACCTGTTCGCTGTTTACAAACATACCGTGTTCGAGCCAATCAGCAATACCAACTGGGTCACGTGACTAAGTTGCCCATTACCTGCGCGAAATGCTGCGCTAAAAAAAGCACAACAGGGCTCTATGGAGAAACCATGACACTCCCCTGACTAAAAGTTGTTTCAAACTAAATCGGCTGAATGTCATTTAGCCAAATCAGCATGGCTGTGTGAGTGTGAGTCTTTCACCTTTTACCTATCTAGCTATGGCATGGATTGATTGTTTAGATCGCTAGCATGGCTAACAAATGCAAATATATTGTAGTCTGCCCTATTGACTCAAGAATATAGGCATACCGCCATTTGAGCTCTATTGAGTGCATTCTTCTAGTTGGATCTGAGTTACATTAGTGAATAATAACGAACCATGAATACTTTTTTTTTTAAATAAAATGTCTTCGTGTGAATAGGTGGTACTTGTGTGGGCTAGGCTCATGTCTCTGTGTGCGGGGGAGCTCTCCACACAGCTTGGATGGCGTGTGGGAGGGTGTGGTTCTGTAAAGTGCTCTCGTCAATCTTGGAATAAAACATTAATGTCGAAACTTCTTGCCAACGCGGGTTCCTGTATTCAGCAGAATCATAAAAGTCATCTTGCTCCCCACACACACACACACACGGTTTAAAACAACATTTCTATGCTAATGGTTCTTCTTCAGGTTCAGTAAACGTTGTTTGAAGCCTAAGGGTGTGTTGGAGCATATAGGTGTGCAGACTTTCCCTCATAATAAATTCAACCTAGAGTACCAATACATGTGTTTAATTTCACTGAAATGCTATTGGTTTGTTAATATTTTGGGCTTGCGTTTGACTCACCATTGACCTACCTACCTGTGTGTGTGTGTGTGTGTCATCCCCCCCTCTCTATCTCACTCTCATCATCCTTCCATCTTTATCTCTCTCCCTCCCTTTCTGTCTCCCTCGCTGTCGCATCTCATTTTAAATATTAGTGGACACAAATCTGACTCGGAATCAGTTTTATTGTCACATGATCACATCCCTATACACAGAGGAGTGAAATGCTTTGTTCTTGGTTCCTCCGCGTAGCAGCAGCATCAACATGAAGTCATGTAAAAAAGGAAGCAATAAAATAGTGTAAAGATTTTTTAAATGAGCAACATAGCAATGATGAGGGCAGAGCAGTTTCCATAGCAGGCGGTGATGCATCCAGTCAGGAGGCTCTCTCTCGGTTGTATCTCTGTAGAAGAGGTGATGCATGAACTTCATAAAAGTCAGACAAAGCTTGCCAAAAGCTCAAACAGTGTTCTCCAAGCCCACGTGGATGAACTCAAAATACAAAGAAACAGACTAAGAAACTATGTAAACACCATGAGCAAATCCAAAAAAAAAAATGGCATCAATGACAAAACTGAGGAAAACAAAAACAAACCCTGTGAACTTTGGAAATTACTCAACAACCAACTAGGCTGCAGCAAAAAAACTAAAAACCAGGTTTACAAACATAAACATAAAGACAGAAAACACTCATCACAGACGAGCTGGATGTGGCCAAATACTTAAACACATTCTTCACTAACATAGCCACAACACTGGTTAATAAACTACCCTCCCACTCAGGGCATTTTGGGGTAGAACACATCCTAGCATACTACAAAAACCTAGGGGTCCGCAAAGACGACTTCAAACCTGAATTGGTAACAACAGATGAGGTACTCAAAAAACTGAGCGCCCTCCAACCTAACAAGGCCACTGGCCATGAGAATATCCCCTCCAAATTCCTCAGAGACTCAGCAGCCGCCATCACCCCAGTCATCACACACATAATAAACCTCTCCATAAAACAGAGACATGTCCCCAAGGACTTCAAAATTGCGAGAGTGACCCCCCTGCACAAAAGGCAGCAAATTAGACCCAGGCCACTACCGCCCTGTTTCTATTCTTACCTCCATCTCGAAAGTCATGGAAAAAATTGTCTATGAACAGGTCGAAAAGTATCTTTGTGGAAAAAAATCTAATCTACGAATTCCAATCTGGCTTCAGAACATCCCACTCCACTGACGCATGCCTTCTCTATTTGAACGACCACATCAAACAAGAGGTGTACGCGGGCAAATACTGCGGCATGGTCATGCTGGACCTCCAAAAGGCATTTGACACGGTCAATCACTCCATTCTGATTGACAAGCTAAAAGCAATTGGTTTTGATAGTTTATCAGTGAGCTGGAATGCTGGATGCAATCCTACCTGGAGGGGAGAGAACAGATGGTAGAGGTAAACAGTACCCTACCCCCCCCCCCCCCCCCCCCCTCCCAGTGAACTGTGGTGTTCCACAAGGAAGCATACTAGGACCGTTACTGTTCCTAATTTATGCAAATTACATGTCATCAGCTTGTGACTGCAACTTGTTCTTGTTCGCGGACGACTCAGCCCTGCTGGTCTCTGACAAGAACTAGTTACAGGTTGAACAAACCCTCAGCTCAGAACTCAGCAGAATCTGCACCTGGCTCGCTGATAACAAACTATCATTACACCTGGGTAAAACAGTCCATTCTCTTCGGAGAAACTCTGCAAGACCAACGGCTTCTCTGTTACAGTGGGTGACAATATTGTCACAAGGAAAGATGAAATTACATACCTGGGTTCCATCCTAGAGGCAAATCTGTCCTGTGACAAGATGGCATCCAATCTAATAAAAAAAGTCAACCAACGAACAAGATTCTTGTACCGGATCTCCTCTCTGGTAAACAAAAATACCCTGAAGACTAATAACAGGAGCACTCATTCAAGGGTACTATGACTATGCTTGCACCTCATGGTACCAAAGGCACTAAAAACAAAACAAACTGGTCAGACTACTGCTTGACCTTACTCCTAGAACCCACCTCACCCCTGCCCATTTTGACAACCTAGGATGGCTTAGAGTAGACGACAGAGTACAGCAACTTGCAATGGGCCTGGTCTACAAGATACACTACACCACTAAGGTACCCATGTACATGTCGAAATACTTCCCAAAGGTCAGTGAATTCCACGACCACAACACCGGAGGGAGCTCCACAAATCATGTACAACCCAGATTCGGCTCAAACAAGGTACTAAACACGTTTCGCACTTATGCCACATCAATGTGGAACGCCCTACCCACAGCCGTAATTTTTTTTTGAATCCCTACCCACCTTCAAAACCGCTCTCAAAGAGCACCTATGGGAGGCTGCAATTAGAAACTGGCCCCCGTAAATGTCTGAACCCCTCTCCCACCCACCCCCTCCTAATGTACAGTTCCCTCCCCCTCGTATGTATATATTTACTGTTAATATTGTATGTCACAAATGTAACAGTACTGCATATCTGTATGTCATGTATGTCATGATTAGATTAGATGATTAGATTAGATTTTTATATCTGTATGTTGTGTATGTCATAAATGTCATTATGAATTGAAAATGGCGGACCCTGATGTAAACAAGACGAAAGTCTTTCTCTGGTCTGCATCCCCTTAACAATTGTGTGTATTGAGCTGTACTGTACCCATTCTGCAATCTGTTAATTAAAGTTTTCAATCAATCAATCAATCAATCCAGTCAGGAGGCTCTCTGTTGTGTCTCAGTAGAAGAGGTGATGCATCCAGTCAGGAGGCTATGGGTTGTATCTCTGTAGAAGCCTGTAGGATCTGGGGCCCTGTGCAGAATGTCTTCAGCTGCCTGAGGTGGAAGAGGTGTTGTTGTGTTTTCTTCACAACCTGGCCGGTTAGCTCGTCCCAGGTGAGGTCCTCTGTGATGACTGGTGAGCTCGTCCCAGCCCAGGTGAGGTCCTCTGTGATGACTGGTGAGCTCGTCCCAGGTGAGGTCCTCTGTGATGACTGGTGAGCTCGTCCCAGGTGAGGTCCTCTGTGATGACTGGTGAGCTCGTCCCAGGTGAGGTCCTCTGTGATGACTGGTGAGCTCGTCCCAGGTGAGGTCCTCTGTGATGACTGGTGAGCTCGTCCCAGGTGAGGTCCTCTGTGATGACTGGTGTGTACGTCCCAGGTGAGGTCCTCTGTGATGACTGGTGTGTACGTCCCAGGTGAGGTACTCTGTGATGACTGGTGAGCTCGTCCCAGGTGAGGTCCTCTGTGATGACTGGTGTGTACGTCCCAGGTGAGGTCCTCTGTGATGACTGGTGTGTACGTCCCAGGTGAGGTCCTCTGTGATGACTGGTGAGCTCGTCCCAGGTGAGGTCCTCTGTGATGTCTGGTGTGTAGTACGTCCCAGGGGAGGTCCTCTGTGATGTCTGGTGAGCTCGTCCCAGCCCAGGTGAGGTCCTCTGTGATGTCTGGTGAGCTCGTCCCAGGTTGAGGTCCTCTGTGATGTCTGGTGTGTACGTCCCAGGTTGAGGTCCTCTGTGATGTGAACACAGAGGAACTTGAAGCTGCTAACTCTCCACAGCAGACCCGTTGATGTTGATGCACTGAATTTGAGATGATTATAAGTGTATCATGAAAACACTGCACAGTCAGCAAGCGGTGTTCACCCTATTCTTAGGACTAATCTCATTCACTGATTCACAATGAATCAACAACAACCACAGTGATTGACTACAGGCTACAGCTGGATCCTCTCAGATTAAAGTCCCAGTTTCTTACTGCTGGTAAAAGAACATGTGGTTGTGGCTTTTCTTCCAGTGGGAAATCTGTTTCCTCCGTATGCAGCCAGACGCTCCTGTGTTCTTTTAATATATATATATATTTTAGTTTTATGGCTTAGTCTCTTCTGCTGTGTGTAATACTCTGATATTTTGCTCACAGGTGAGTTTAATTAGTTAGTTAGGTAGGGAGGTAAACAAAAAAGGTACAGAACACGGAGATCAGACACGTTTAAAATGTTTAAAAAAGACTCAATCTAAACTATAAACTACTGGAAGTGGCTTTTACTCTGAAGAAGTAGGAGTTTGTTTTCTTTCAGCCATCAAACCCATCTCACCACACAGCCTAAAATAACCATGAGACATACACCATTACACAGTGACATCCTCTCCACTAGTCGGTCTGTCGCTCTCTCTCGCTCTCTCTCTCTCTCGCTCTCGCTCTCTCTCTCTCTCACTCTCACTCTCACTCTCACTCTCACTCTCACTCTCACTCTCACTCTCACTCTCACTCTCTCTGTCACTCTCTTACACAGTAGAGTGGATGCTGCTTGCATGGTCTACTGGTGGATGATGCCATAGAAGACTGTCTTACTAAACTGTTTCACTTGTCATGACAGATGTTTCTCTTTGACTCCTTTACTTCTCTGACCCCCCCCCCTCTCTCTCTCCTCTCCCGCTTTTGAAAATGTCCCAGACATGTTCTACAGTCTGAGTCTAGTCAGTTTTTCTCACTCTTTCAAATGCTTCATTGGTACGCATTTTCTATCATTATCTTTCTCTCTCTCTTTCATGTTTTGTTCTTGATATAGACCTCCTCCTTTCCACACCCTTTGTGGTGTACAGTAGCTCAGCCAGATCTGCTTACACACTCAAACTGCTTCCTGCTCAGACAGCAACAGCTCTCACCTCGTCCTCCTGGAAACCAACACAACCAACAACCCAGTGGGAACCTGCCTCCTAAACATGATGGTGACACTCTACCCACTATATAGAGTTAGTACAGTATGTCTATGATGACACTCTACCCACTATATAGAGTTAGTACAGTATGTCTATGATGATACTCTACCCACTATATAGAGTTAGTACAGTATGTCTATGATGATACTCTACCCACTATATAGAGTTAGTACAGTATGTCTATGATGTTACTCTACCCACTATATAGAGTTAGTACAGTATGTCTATGATGTTACTCTACCCACTATATAGAGTTAGTACAGTATGTCTATGATGTTACTCTACCCACTATATAGAGTTAGTACAGTATGTCTATGGTGAGGCCTGGCAGTCAGCTAACTACACTCACCAAGCCTGGTTAAACCTGGCAGTCAGCTAACTACACTCACCAAGCCTGGTTAAACCTGGCAGTCAGCTAACTACCGTACACTCACCAAGCCTGGTTAAACCTGGCAGTCAGCTAACTACCGTACACTCACCAAGCCTGGTTAAACCTGGCAGTCAGCTAACTACCGTACACTCACCAAGCCTGGTTAAACCTGGCAGTCAGCTAACTACACTCACCAAGCCTGGTTAAACCTGGCAGTCAGCTAACTACACTCACCAAGCCTGGTTAAACCTGGCAGTCAGCTAACCACACTCACCAAGCCTGGTTAAACCTGGCAGTCAGCTAACTACACTCACCAAGCCTGGTTAAACCTGGCAGTCAGCTAACTACACTCACCAAGCCTGGTTAAACCTGGCAGTCAGCTAACCACACTCACCAAGCCTGGTTAAACCTGGCAGTCAGCTAACCACACTCACCAAGCCTGGTTAAACCTGGCAGTCAGCTAACCACACTCACCAAGCCTGGTTAAACCTGGCAGTCAGCTAACTACCGTACACTCACCAAGCCTGGTTAAACCTGGCAGTCAGCTAACTACCGTACACTCACCAAGCCTGGTTAAACCTGGCAGTCATGATCAGATTTAAGTCTATATTTATGTCTTTCTTTCATTACCCTGCCCATACCTGTACCTGCCCCCCCCCTCCCCCATGCTGCTATGACGGCCGCATTTCCCCAAGGGGATCAATAAAGGAATATCTTATCTTTTACTCTTATCTTTTGGGTACCTTTCACATTTGAACTGGTACCTGTGAATCGATACCGGTACCCAACGGTACCTTTTTTTCTGTACTTTAATCTCTAAAAAATTGTATCTACCTACCCCAGTTGTAAAAAAGAGCCAAACTTCAAGTAATTTATTATCATTATTTATTTAGAATGAGTAAATATATATATATATAATATTGTAGCGAGCGTTGTCTGCATCTAGCTTTGTAAAGTGTAACCACTTGCGACCGTTTTCGGCTTGCCACTGCCCCGACTGCTTTGTTGTTGAATCAAGTCGAATCCTAGATAAGTGTGTATTGTGCGTGTGAACGTTGACGCGCGGCACACTTCATAGGTTTCGTTTCGCGTTTTTATTTAAATCTTTTTACCGAAATGTGGCACCGGCGGATCGCTCGTGAATCGGTACTCGGTAGTACCGACGTGATTCGGTCGGTAGGGCTGGGCGATATGGAAAAAAATCATATCGCGATAACGATATGATAATGTTATCATATTTCTCGATATCAATAATTATCGAATTGTTATAAGTATTAAAAAAAAAAAATTTAACAACAGATGTATGTTTTATTTTGCAGCAATTCTTTGTCATTGCCACCATCTTTAGTGTTACAGCCCCTCACACTCCAGTTCTCAGGCTGCAGCTGGTTTAAAAGCTAAAGTAAACCGGCTTCTCTGCTGGCTGTGGCTCCAGGGGAGTTGAACAGTTCTGGCTCTGCTAGTTTATTTTCGATCTTTTGGCGCTTTTTTGGTGGACAAACCACCGCACATGTGCACCGTGACTCGTGACTGGAGTCTAGCTCTGCTAGCACACATAGCCTACTGTGTACAGACGGTTTCAAACTATTTTAAATTAGAAGGCAAACAAAATAAATGGACAAGAGAAAAATAAATCTCAATTTGGTCAGTATTGTCATTTGGACAAGCAAAGCCATTACTTTAAGTTGCAGGCAAGAAAGACAAGTCTGTCCACTGTCTCTGGTTTTAAAACTGCCCTGTTGCAGGTCACAAAAAAAAAAATTCAAAAGAAAACGATTTTTCGATTTTTTTTTTTAAATTTCGATATTCGATATCGATTATTAAAATATATCGCGATAGTTATCGTTATATCGCCCAGCCCTACGGTACCCTTAAAATTACCTGATTCGGTACCCATCCCTGCGCATGTTGTAAATTGTAAGTCACCTTTGCTATACATCAGATGACACATTAGTCTGCCATCTATCATCTCTGACTGGCCTCCTAGCATGAGGCTAACATTTAGCAGATTGGACGGTCATTTTACAAATCTGCCATATTACAGGGAGAGTATGATTGCCATTCAGGATTAAAAGAAGAACACATGGCACCATCACTACAGAGTGGCTGGCACCAACGCATTGAGTGGAGCCTGAATTATTCACGAGCAACATGCTAACAATGGTAGCTATGTTAACCCTTTCACTACCACACTACAGAAGGTTAACCTTTCACTACCACACTACAGACGTGTGGTAGTGAAAGGGTTAACCTTCTGTAGCGTGGTAGTGAAAGGGTTAACATTTGTCGTGTGGCAGTGAAAGGGTTGACCTTTTTTTTATCCACTTTTCTCCTTTTTTCCCCATCCCAATTATCCGCTGTGCCAATTCTCCCCTCCCCTGTTTTGAACGTTGCTCGCATATGCCCCCCACTGGCCGGTTGTAGGGAGGATAGAAGCCTTGCATCACGTGTCGCCTCCGATACACGAGGAGGCAGCCTGCCCTGTCGCATCTTTTCACCTGCCAGCACGGACTCTCATTGGCGAGGTGTAACGTGTGGGAGGCTCACACTACCCCTGCCATTTTCCTGTCTCTGCTGTGCAGGCGTCCCCCAACTGACCTGTAGGAGTCGCTGTCCACAACGTCCAGATTACCACCCATCGACTTCCACCCGCTAACTCTGCCAATTGAGTTAGTATGACGACTGGCCCAAGCCGGAGGCAGCGCCGACAGCCGGAGTCGAACCCGGTGTATCTTGCGTTAGTGACTAGCGCAATGTCCGCTATGCCACCCAGCCGCCCAAAGTGTTAACCTTCTGTATTGTCGCAGTGAAAAGGCTTAACCATTTGGTAGTGTGGTAGTGAAAGGGATAATGAAGCGCAAACCTAGCTTGCTCCAATGAACGTCTCCAGCCAAAACATGTTGGAACACCGTTTCATATTATACGGAAATACATTTAATATTTAACAAAATTTTGGACCGTCATGGATTATTCTCTTTTGTATGCATGTTGTGATATTTGGACTTGAGCAATATGTACTGTATCTTGAGTTGCATGGTCAGAAGACCTGATAAAGGTGCTGTGTCACTGTAACAGTGAGCAGATATCATAGATGACATTTCTGTCTGATAATCACAATTCAAAGGTCCACGTTTAGCAGATATGGTCCCCATGGGTTAAAAGAAGAAGCAAAAGCATTCATACGGTAAACGGAAGTAAACATGAGTTATCTATAAGCCATGGGCCATATGGAGCCATAAAGAGGAGTCGATAATAAACGTTGATTAGCGATAAAGGGGTTGACATGGTATGGGTCGTCCTGACCGTAAACAATAAGAATTGAAGTGTAAAATCATTGTGATTCATCAGAGTTCTGATAAGAATATCTCTAAGAGATGTGAATTTCCATCTCGTACATGGTTGGAATACGTTCAGGGAATATTACCTCACCTTCAAGCCTTCACTGATCTGTGACTAACTACAAAAAATTGGGAGGATGCTTGTGGAATATTCATCTAGAGAACACTACGGGTTAGGTCGACATGACACACTCCCTAACACACACACAGGCACACAAACACACGCACACACAAACACACATATATCTCCCTGATGCCAAATCTTGGACGGATCACGATTGGTCCCATCAGGCATTCATAATTATGCCAGCTGAGTGGCATATTGCGCCCCGTCAAGCGTGACAAATCCCTGGCACCTCTCTCTGTCCTCGTAAAGATAGCTATTTCTGTCTTAATCGCAGGCAATAAACACTGTCACGTTTCACTGCAGATGAGGAATTTAGGAGGACGGACAATACAGAAGGTTAACCCTTTCACTGCCATACGACAACAGGTTAATAACCCTTTCACAACCACACTACAGAAGGTTAACCCTTTCACTACCACACTACAGAAGGCTAACCTTTCACTACCACACTACAGACGGTTAACCTTCCACTACCACACACGGTTAACAGTCTGTAGTGCGGTAGTGAAAGGGTTAACCTTCTGTAGTGCGGTTGTGAAAGGGTTAACCTGTTGTCGTGTGGTAGTGAAAGAGTTAACCTTCTGTAGTGTGGTTGTGAAAGGGTTATTAACCCGTTGTCCTATGGCAGTGAAAGGGTTAACCTCCTGTATTGTCGAAATGAAAGGGGTTAACCCTTTGGTAGTGTGGCAGTGAAAAGGTTAACCTGTAGTGTGGTTGTGAAAGGGTTAACTAGGCTTGTCCTAGTCTTTAAAAAAATAAAAATAAAAATGTATTACAATAATGTTGTGGTAGGCAGCAGACTGCATTCAGGGCTTGACATTAACTTTTTGAGCTACTTGTTCAGATATTTTACTTGTCCGAAAGCTAAACGTACTTGTCCGAAATGTACTTGTGAAAATAAAGGCCTATTAAAAAATTCATAAAACCGACAAGAGATTTGGACAATTATTATGATTTAATAACTTAAACGGTGTGTGTGGGCTATATACTGTATGATCAGTCCTCCAGCTCATCTTCACTCCCCATCAGCACCAGCTCATCTTTCTCATCTCCCCTCTCTCTTGACGACCAGGGGTTAAACCCTGGTCTACGCCTATAGTTGTTTAGTTATTACGGTATAGTTGTTATTGCCATAAATAACACCATTCAAATAAATAATTGTATTTTTATTTGAAATAATTTCTTTTAACAATAGGCACATTAGATCAACAGGTAACAACAAAACAACCAACTTTTATTAAACATTCTATTAAACATTCTGATATTTTCGCGGGTCTCGTGCGACTGTCAGTGTCAACTAGGGCTGTCCCCGACTAAGGATTTGGATGGTCGACTATGATTGGCCAAAATGTGCCGTTAGTCGACTATTGGGCTGTGGGGGGTGCTTAATGTCTGAAGGAGTCGACTGAAGGCTTCTTGGCCTCTGCAAAAGCATGCAATTGGTCCACTGATGGATACATCTTGATATTTGTCTAGTCTAGTGTGTTCATTAGATGGGTGAAATCCTCTTTCAGTGCCTCTGTGCCTGTTTTCGTAGGCAGTTAGCCTCTGATATGCGTGCCAATAGCGTTAGCCACGCTTCTAGGCCTCTTTTCTTTTGGAAAGAATGATTAAAAAAAAAGGAACGTTTTATAATTTTGTATATATATTTTTTTGTATTCGACTAAGAGGTTGGCTAGTCGACTACGGCTCCTTTCGACCGATTAGTCGACTAATCGACTAATAGGGGTCAGCCCTAGTGTCAACTAAGCGAGCACTCTGAAGATGCTCACCGTTTGTCCAGGACAAGTAATATTGGCGTACAGAGATTGAGAGTTTCCAGTGTGACACTGTGAGACAGGCACTTTCATTTTTTTTTTTAAGGTTTTTTTTTTTATCGCTTTATTGCTACTGGGCAGTCCAGTAGAGAGAGACGGAGGAGGAATGGGAGACAGAGTGGGGGGAAGACATTCGGCAAATAACGACGGGTTCGGGAGTCGAACCCGGGTCGGCCGTGTCGCAGAGACAGGCACTTTCTGATCAGATGGAATAACGTTACTATTCGTTTGGGGAATATATAATTTTTCTTTTTTACTAGTCCAGTCAGACAAATTAAATTGTATTATGCTTGTCCGACCATTTAATTTTGACTTGTCCCGGACAATAGGACAAGCCTTAATGTCAAGCCCTGATGCATTACTACAGGTCACTCCAGTCCAATGTGTGCATCATGGCTAATGTAAGCTGACACACTGCTACTGTAAATGTGGAGAGATTGGTCACACAATGCTGTGTAAAGCAGCTATTCTCAGATTCTGTTTCCCAGTTTTCTTTTCTTCTTCTTCTCTTTTTGTTATATCCGGCTCTTGGGTTTTCCCCTCCTTGGCGTTCCCTAGGCTTTGGTGAACATCCCAGTAGTGATTATCTCATTAAGACACGGGGCAATTCCCCAGACTCTGGGTTTGAAGACTAGGAATGAGACGTCTGTAATCACAGATGTTGTGAGTGCACTTGAAGAGTGTAAACTTAAGGTTTGTTGTTGTTCCTTCTTGTCTGCTCTGGAGTAGTTTGTTTGTGATGACGGGACTTCGTGCCACGTTGAAGTAGCTTTCCTCTGTATTTACATGTGACCTTTTTTGCCATAATTTGTTCTTCTTTGTTGTAGGGCTGACCTCGACTAGTCGACTAATCAATCGAAAGGAGCTATAGTCGACTGCCAACCTCTTGGAATGCAAAAAAATATGTATGAGTATAATATATATATATATATATTTGTATCATTCTTTCCAAAAGCAGAGAGGCCTAGACGCGTGGCTAACGCTAATGGTGCGCATACCAGCGAGGCTAACTGCCTAAGAAAACGGGCACAGAGGCACTGAAAGAGGATTTCACCCATCTAATGAACACACTAGACAAATATCAAGATGTATCCATCAGTGGACCAATTGCATGCTTTCGCAGAGGATAAGAAGCCTTCAGTCGACTCCTTCAGACATTAAGCACAGCCCAAATGGAATGATCCAAAACATTTATAAAAATTATATTAAATATATATATATTTCTTTGCATTTGGGGGGGTAGTCAAATCTGCTAATTTTGGCCAATCAAAGTCGACTATACAAATCCTTAGTCGGGGACAGGCCTACTTTGTTGTCCCACAGTATGTTACTGATATCCCACCATTTGATTAGCTAAAGGGTTTTAGCTCATTTATTAAGCTAGTGCAAAATAGACTAGTATCAAACTAGAGATCTTGAGGAATCCAAAGGTACATCCATGCTACCTCACTGGTAAAGGGGTAGATTTTGTTCCAAAGTTAAGCTACTCATTGACCGCCAGGGATTAGCCGGGGGCCCCGCTCTAGCACTGCCACGCTTTAAAAGATAGGAGGGGATCACCTTGTTTGTAGAGCTATAACCATATTCTATATTATTATAGCTATAGATACAATACTATGGCCCATTTGACATAACCTACTGTATATCGTTCAATATGTGAAAAATAATAATTGTTTCCATCAGGGTTAGAAATTAACATTTATTTTCAAGGGCTTTTTTTGCCCCCCTTAATTGATTTTCGGGGGCTTTTTTTGTATTTCGGGGGCACTGAATTTTTATGATAAATGGTAGGTGTGGGACGGTTCACAAAATGGACGGTTCGGTTCGTATCACGGTTTTGGGGGTCACGGTTTTCGGTTTGGTTCGATATACGTAAATTTTTATTAAAAAAAAATAACACTCAAATCTAAACATGCTTCTCATTTATATATATATATATATATATATATATATATATATATATATATATATATATATATATAAAAGGTTTACAGTGTTTACAGCCTTAAATAATGTTTGGCACACAAAGACCGAACTGACTGAAAAATATAGGCTACATTTGTCAAAGTATTAACTTAGTGCAAACAAACAATATGCTCAGCCAGCACTAGACTTTCCTTTCTATAATATAAACACAAAAAAACAATGTCAACCATGTTTAAATTCCCTGATTGTCAGTTCTTAATGGAAAGATTAGTTTTCTGCTTGAAATTATTATGTATCTCTACATTTATTTAGACTAACATTATTTAAATATTGAGTGCAACTGTGGTGGATTACGTAATTCGTTGAGTTGGAACTATATGGGTTGGCGCCGGGTCCCCACGGACATTTTAGCGTGTGGCACCTTCAGCTCCGGTAACGTTAGGAGGAGATCATAACATCAACAAGCAGCACGAAAGCGGCAATAGTCCCGGTTGGAGTTAATAAAACACAGTTGTATGTTAGCCTTCTTGGATGTTGAATAAACGCCTATCATTGTCTTTAAACACCCCGCCTCTCAGACTCTCATTCCCTCCTCTGCTAGCTTGTAGCTACGATAACATTTCATTGACTGTATTAGCTGGGGCTAGTGCTACCATAGTTAAAACATGCGTTGTATTGTACAAACTGCTAACGCTATGGCAAGATGTGTGTATGCCTATGTAATGTTAATGGATATGTTTTTAAAGTCGTAATGAAGATTGATTTAGATTGTGCTTGCCATTTGTACACAAACTGACTAGCACCTTGCTGCAGTGCTGCTGCTGCTGCAGCCAGTGCTCACCTCTCCCGGCTCCGCCAATTTTTTTTTTTTATTTGCGCGTCATCTGAACCGTACGATACACAGACGCTCCATTACCGGATAAATATATATATATAATTAGTAAACTGTCGGGGGCATTTTGTGCCCCCCTTAACTGATTTTCGAGGGCATTTTGTCCATTTTCAAGGGCATTATGCCCCAAGCCCCCGTTAATTTCGAACCCTGGTTTCCATCCATAAATATATATATATCCACGTTCCCGTGTTTATATCGTGGTGAATATAAGTATGGTTTTAGAGCGGTCTAGGGTAATTCCCGAAATGCTGAGTTAGAGCAGTATACGTCAATTCCACTATATATATATGTTGCCATTTCTTGCCTGGACCCGCTATTATTCCGAAATCAAATCTATATCATAGGTATTATGTTCCATCATGAATGCATGAAGGGGGGGGGGGGGGGGGTCATCTGATTATTTGATTGTCAGTAACGGCATCCGTATTGAACACTAGAAACGCTTATCAGCCCGATCGGTATTAAAGCATTGCAGGATCAAGCTAAAATGTACGTCAAATCGTCCTTACCTGTGATCGGGAGTATTCCAAAAATAATATTCCAATTGTTTGATCGCCATCTGGTACATCCAATGTCGATTTGGTCCACGGCTTAATCCACCACAACATATGGATCGGGGATATTTGACGCACTTCAATGGAACCGGGGCAACCGTTCGCCTCGGCCGACAAGGAGAAATGAAACCAGAGACATTTGGCTGTCCCACAGGTGAAGATACAAGGATACAAAGAGTGCTCGATACCGCCGTCTAGCGTGATGCGGCCGGTATTGCACCTTGGCATTCTCAGGATGATTCCCCATGTTAACCCCGAGTCCGTGTGCCTGTAATGAATAGAAATATAGAATAAAAGAAATAACGATAAAATAACGTACATGGTTGGCGTTCAACGGTCATCGGCCAAACACGTATATAATTGCTGTTGGCGGCCATTGAGTTAAGGTAGCTTACATTTAATGGGAGGAAAATGCCATGGGCATTGGGCATGGCCATTTCCCAGGGGTGTAAAAAGTACCCAGAAATTATACTTACCGGTAAGTGAAAGTATGGGTACCGTCTCAAAATCTGACTCAAGTAAAAGTATCTGGCTAAAAACACACTTGAGTAAAAGTCAAAAAGTCCTACTTTTAAATGTACTAGGGGTCTCAAACTCATTCCATCGTGGGCCAAGTTTTCATTTTAATTATACATTGTACCAGGTGAGTTAGTTGAAGAGGTGAGCCAATTAGTGAAATCATCAGCTGGCGTTTAGGCAAGGCTGGAATGAAACCAAGCATACACTCTGCCCACAATGGAATGTGTTCTGCGATAGACAATGCTGAAATGAAAGAACAGAGGACACTTTTTTTTGCATAAAATTTTTTTAATGCACTTCTCCATTGAAGGTAAACTAACATGGACGGCATTCACATCACAGCATGAATAATATCACAATATTAAAAACAGAATGGTGTATCCTGAATAATATCACTATTAACCACAGCATACTGGATTATCCTGAATAATATCACAATATTAAAGGCAGAATACTGGAGTACCCTGAATAATATCACAATATTAAAGACAGACTACTGGAGTACCCTGAATAATATCACAATATTAAAGACAGAATACTGGAGTACCCTGAATAATATCACAATATTAAAGACAGAATACTGGAGTACCCTGAATAATATCACAATATTAACCACAGCATAATGCAGATCTGACTGTCTCTATTCTTATGATAGCAGGTGTTTAATCAAAGATCCCCGCTTTCTAGTTTTGCACAAGGACCAATCAGCATGGGTATGGGCGGGTTCATTTTCCATTGATGGGGATTTGATTGGCTGTTTGCCTGTGGTCGCAGGATTAATAACGTTAACGTTAGTTCGGCCAGATAAACAATTACAATATACTAATTAAAATGGTTGGACCTGTGAGATTTGTACTTTGTAGGTCTGCATTTTAAATGTAAGGAGTAAAAAGTATGTATTTTTGCTCTGAAATGTAATGGAGTAAAAGTACAAAGTATACAAACCTAATAATACTAGAGTAAAGTACAGATCCCCCAAAACAGTACTTAAGTATTGTAACAAAGTACAATTACTCAAGTACTTTACACCCCTGCCATTTCCAAAGGGGTCCCTTGACTGTTCACCTCAATATATCTGAATGAAAATGGGCTGAATGGAACCACACAAGCTGGGGTGCCAGTGGCTCAGGAGGTAGAGCAGTCGTCTGGTTATCCGGAGGTTCCCGGTTCGATACCCGCTCCTCCCGGGCAGCGTGTCAAAGTGTCCTTGAGCAAGACTCTTATTTTGAATTGAATTCAAAACCTTTATTTATCCCCATAGGGAGATTCAGGTGTCCATCACAGCATCAACAGCAATTAATACATGTTAAAAACAAAGACGGACATAATAAATAGAGCTAAATTTAGAGCAAACATTTTTCTATTTCAGGTTGTTGTTATAGTCCACATATCAGATCCTCTAGTCCACGGCAGGTCGCCCGTCCTGACCCTGTCTGGTTGTGGAGCTTGATAGCTACTGGCACAAAGGACTGCCCGAAGCGTTTTGTGGTATGTCGGGGGAGGATGAGTCTGTGGCTAAACATGCTCCGCATTGCTGTCGGCTCATCATGGAGGGGGTGGCAGGGGTTTTCAAGGATAGCGTACAGCTCCCTCCTCGTCCTCCCCTCTGCCACCACCTCCAGACTGTCCAGGTCAGCTCCCACCACAGAGCTCTTTACCGGTTTTAGTTTGTCTGTGTGGTCGTGTTGCCCCCCCCCAGCAAACTACAGCGAAGAAGAGGCCACTCGCCACCACAGACTAGTAGAACATCTGCAGCAGTTTACTGCAGACATTGAAGGACCTGAGCCCTCTCAGGAAGAATAATCTGCTCTGTCCCTGTAGAGGGCCTCTGTGTTGTCCGTCCAGTCCAGTTTGTTGTTCATGAGAACACTGTTGATTACATGGTCAACGGTTAACCGTCTGTAGTGTTGTAGTGAAATGGTTAATAGTCTAGTCGTGGTAGTGAAAGGGTTAACCTTATGTAGTGTGGTTGTGAAATGGTGTTAACCCATTGTTGTGTGGCAGTGAAAGGGTTGTCGCAGTGAAAGGGTTAACCTTCTGTAGTCATGGTTGTGAAATGGTTAACCGTCTGTAGTGTGGTTGTGAAAGGGTTAACCTTCTGTATTGTCGCAGTGAAAGGGTTAACCCTTTGTTAGTGTGGTAGTGAAAGGGTTAACTCCTAATTGCTCCCAATGAGCAGGTCGCCACCTTGCATGGTCGCCGTCGGTGTGTGAATGTGTGAGTGACTGGGTCAAATGTGAGGAACAAATTGTAAAGCGCTTTATAAATGCACCATTTACCATTTGCGCGCTAATCTAGCACCGGTCGGGTTCTACTACATTAGATATGCCATCTCTATTTGCATTTTGTCTCTTAATTCTTTTTCATAATGGGCACACAATCTATATATAGCTTTTTCCTGCCAAGGGCAATCGAATATTAAACTGATAATAAAAACAAAACTGTAAAATGTGTTCTAACCACATGATAGGGTGATAAAGTATGCATGGCCTTATATGGTCAACGGCAGTACTAGGGCTGGGCGATTAATCGAAATAAAATCTCAATTCATAGACCTATCAATCTCATTTCAAAATGATGATACCTTTTTTTATTAATAAACAATTTATTTTTATATTCTATTTTTTTTTAAATTCTGACGATTCTGACTTGAGTTATTTTGTATGTTACAAGAGACTTTTAAGTTTAAGTCAAGCACTTTCATATATGTTATGTTTAAGTTTAAGTCAAGCACTTTGATATGTTATGTTGTCTGTTTAAGAAAGAGTGCAATAAATGATTTTATTGAAAAAATAAGAATCGTGTGAGAATCGTGATCTCAATTCTTAGAGAGAAAAATTGTGATTCACATTTGAGCAAGAATTGCCCAGCCCTAGGCAGTACCGTGTAATACACCATCAGATCAAGCCACTACACCAGTGGCGGACTGGGACACAAATTCAGCCCGGGACATTCAGATGCACCGGCCCACGCACCGGCCCCGAAACCGGCCCACACAACGGCCGTTATGAAACACTTGTCCAGTATTAAACAACCCAAGGCTGTGGCTAAGGAGTCAACATCAGGGAGACCAAATCTACACCCCGCCCCTAGATGTGCACTCGTGCACAGTGCACACACACACACACACACACACACATACATATACCGTTACTTTGGCTTTTTACTTTTTACTAACATCTTAGTGCCTCATTAGCCTAGGGATTAAGGATACATGAAGTATTAACTACACCATAATAATATTGAGGTTTTGATCCATAGAAAGGTCTGTGCTACACAATTTCAGTTAGATTGGATTTATTGTCCTTTAATTTGGCACTCATGACATTAGTTGCTTGCCGTTTAATCAACATCGAAAGACCCCCCACTTCCTCCCAGACACCCATTCCAAGAGTCTCAGTCTCTCTCTCTCTCTCTCTCTCTCTCTCTCTCTCTCTCTCTCTCTCTCTCTCTCAGTCTCTCTCAGTCTCTCTCAGTCTCTCTCAGTCTCTCTCTCTCTCTCTCTCTCTCTCTCTCTCTCTCTCTCTCTCTCTCTCTCTCTCTCTCTCTCTCAATAGTGACTCAGTATTAGCAGAGTTGATAGGAAAAGGGAAGTTTTGTCTGGGCTCTGCTGAGAAGTCATGGGTCAAATAGAAGGTGTGGGGGTGACTAGAGAAGATGGGGAAGTTGGTGAGTGGTGACTACTCCCATTTTCAGAATTTGAGGGTTCATTGGAATCTGATTATTCAGAATTCAATGAGGCAGAGAATGCTCTGATTCAGACTGACATCACATCTATATTCTGTATGCTGTTCCAACTCTTTGTTGAGGCTTTATTGAATAAAATGTTTGAATACAATGTTTTTATCGCTGCACCATTTCATCCAATAGAGAAAAACATGTTATCTTCACTAGAATTGAAAATAAAGTTGAAATCTGTGCTAGTAGTGATGGACCCAGTAGTCGGGGCAGTAAGGAAGAAGATACAAATATACTAGGGATGTTCGATATTGGCTTTTTTACCGATATCCGATATAGTCCAACGCTTAAATTTCCGATACCGATATCAACCGATACCAATATATGCAGGGTTTCCCCCCCAAAAAACGAATAATTTCAGGTAATTAACATTACATATCTCTTGTTGTGGAATTAACACAACATTATGCATACTTTTGACAATAAATAAAATCAGAATTTGTTCTTACTTGCTTGCCTGGGTAAATAAAGGTTAAATAAATATAAAAAATAAAAATATTAAATTTATCTTTTTTTGAAAACAGATACCGATAATTTCCGATATCACATTTTAATGCCAATATCGGTAGGCCGATAATATCGGACATCACTAAAATATACACATTATAATACACAATTTGAAAAGTAATGTCATGATCTAGGTGTCTTTTATAAACGTTTTCATTCAACTTCATCATGGCTGCTTGCCATCTCTCTCTCTCTCTCTCTCTCTCTCTCTCTCTCTCTCTCTCCTCTCTCTCTCTCTCTCTCTCTCTCTCTCTCAAACACAGCTGCCCTGTGGCAGACTGACGGAATCATGTCTGCTATTCAGCGCCAACCACCATCAACAACCTTCATAAATACATTCAACATTAATGGAATAGGCTAACTACCAACTTAGCTGTAGCAGTTAGCTGTTATATGCAATCACATTTGTTTAACTACGGGGTAGTAGTTGACCGAGTTGTTAGCTTAAGCTAGTTAGCTGTGGTTATTTACAAACATGTAGATAAGGCTAATCATATCGAGAACATCGCTAACAGCTGGGAATTCTAAGGTACATCTTATTTAAGCATGTAAAATGGCAACTAATCAATTCGATTACCAATATTATATCAAATTTGGAAGGGAACATAATAGTATTTTATTTTAGTATTTACTATTATAATATTAGTAGCCGATTAATTTGCAGCCCGTCCTAGGTTCTGATTGGCTCTCTAGGTTAGCACTTTAGCTTCTGATGCTGTGGTGGGCACTAGTCCTAACATTGCTAACTAAACTTTTAGTCAGAGAAAAAACTTCACGGTCACGACTATTTATGTCCACGTGCTGTAAGGAATCAGGAATACGGAAAGCACATTGTCTTGTAATAGAATGACTGAAATCACTGCAAGAGCTAGTATAGGCTAGCTAGCCCTCATGAACCAGCAGACACCAACAGTAGAATATGCACTAGGCTACTGCACGCACCTGTCATGTTACTGTTGGTTCCTTCCACTTGAACTTCATCATTATTAGCAGCAGCAGCTACTCTAACGAGAGCCCTTCCTCTACTAAACATGTCTGTAATTTTAGAACATTGTTCTGCGTCTTTTACTAGCAATTTTTGCTTTTTTATTCTAGCTTTTTCAGCTCCACCTTTTTTTTTTTGCGTTCTCCATTTCTGCGCTTCTAGGCCTACTCGCGGTTGGGAGGAAACGTGAATCTCATTCACTGATGTCTCATGTCTCATTCAAGACAAAAACAAAAGCATGTCTTTCACTTAACACCAAGAAAACAGTGTCTATGATGTTCACAAAGTCACCAGTAGAGGTCACTCACTCTAATGTGTTTCTGGGAGCGGCGGAGCTGGACATTGTACATTAATTCGGGAGCATGTCTATGTTCCCCGGGTCCTATGTTCCCCGGGTTCTATGTTCCCCGCTTTGATTGATTGAAATTTTTAGACCACCAGCCCTGATTCCAAACTCTAACCGTAACCAGTTCGAAAGAGGGCCTAAGCTTAACCAGTTCGAAACAAGGCGGACATTCATAATTAATAAAATAATAAAAATTAATAAAAATGTCAATCTATTAATCAATCAAGCGGGGAACATAGGACCCGGGGAACATAGGACCCGGGGAACATAAGGATGATCCCATTAATTCAAGTATCTTGGGGTCACATTGGACTCTACATTGACCTTCAAACAGTCAAGTTTAACATCGAAAACTTCAGGCAGATCAGGCCCTGCCTGCCGGTTAATGCTGCAAGGATGTTTCTGCATTCAATGATTTTATCACACATCGAGTACTGTTTTATCAACTGGTCTCTTTCATATGTCACTACTCTTACACCAATAGAATTACTCTACAAAAAAGCCATAAAAGTATTTGATAGGAAACCAATTTCATTTCATCACTAATGTTTTAGAAAAACATAACATGCAACAAGGTTCTGCATGGACTTGCCCCTCCCCCATTGAATGAGTTCATCCAACAGAAAGCAGACACTGGCATTACCACCAGGGCCATCAGTAGAGGGGACTGTAAGGTGCCTTTTCGGTATACTACCATTGCAAAAACTGTGTTCTCTGTTAAAGGTGGTAACTACTGGAATAGCCTACCAGTTGTGATTAGAGAGTGCCCTACATACTCCATGTTCAAGACCCATCTTAAACTGCATCTTAAGGCAAACCAGAACTGTGATCATTTTTAATCTGATTTAGTTTATGCAACTTGTTTATTGTTTTATTGCCGGCCCACACAATGGCCCACATACTGGCCCACACACCGGCCCACACACCGGCCCACATACTGGCCCACACACCGGCCCACACACTGGCCCACATTAGTGGCCCACACACCGACTCACACACTGGCCCACACACCGGCCCACACACTGGCCCACATACCAGCCCACACACCGGCCCACATACTGGCCCACATTAGTGGCCCACACACTGGCCCACACACTGGCCCACATACTGGCCCACACACCGGCCCACATACTGGCCCACACACTGGCCCACACACTGGCCCACATTAGTGGCCCACACACCGACTCACACACCGGCCCACACACTGGCCCACACACCGGCCCACATACTGGCCCACACACCGGCCCACACACTGGCCCACATTAGTGGCCCACACACCGACTCACACACTGGCCCACACACCGGCCCACACACCGGCCCACACACTGGCCCACATACTGGCCCACACACCGGCCCACACACCGGCCCACATACTGGCCCACATTAGTGGCCCACACACTGGCCCACACACTGGCCCACATACTGGCCCACACACCGGCCCACATACTGGCCCACACACTGGCCCACACACTGGCCCACATTAGTGGCCCACACACCGACTCGCACACGACTATCATTAACCACCAGCCTTCATTCCAAGAACCATTCCCGCCCAGGGTTCAACACTTCAATTGTTTGTTTCCAGCATGGTGTATTTACTGGAAAAAAACAGTGATATCTATTGATTTATTTATATATTTTTCTTATTTATGTAGATGTACTTGGATTTGTCCATGTGTCCTACTGTGGCTTTGAGCCAGACGGCCTGTCTAAGAATAGGGAGGGGGGGGGGGGGGGGGCGCACAGAGTCCAGACAAACAAGTTGATAATGTTGTCCAGGAATGTTGTGAGAGGGGGAGGGACGGACCAGAGGAAGTGGCACTAGAGACGAAGGTCCTCGTGGGACGCTCAGACGAGCAAGGTCAGAGCCTCTTCTGCCCACTGTCATGCTAGCTGATTCACCAGGACAGGGGTCCTCGAAGTACTTAAAGTGCTTGATTCTTTTTACCAAAAAAGTCCAGATCTGGAATTCCTTAAACAGCCCATTTTTTAACAAGGTGCTTAAAAAGTCCTTGACATTCAAATCAACCATTCGCATTGAATGTTTTGTTCATCCATGATCAAAAAAAAATTCTGAATCAAGAAATGTTTTTTGAATCAAGAAAAAAGAAATTTGATCAAATCTGACTAGTCGCTGTCTCGTGCGCTCCAACTGCTTTTCCTCATTTATTCTCGTGTGATGCTCTAGCTGGCAAGCAGACCAAGAATATGCTTTAAAAAACCGCATTTAAAAGTGAATTGTATCCTTCGAGTGACATCCTTGAAAATGAAAAATATTGCTTGGAAAAGTACATAAAAGTCCTTGAATTTCCTTTTGCAATATCTGTGGGAACCCTGAGTTCAGTCATTATGTTGTTGACAACGACGGACCATAGACCCCATTCATGAAGTTTCAACGCGGAGAGAAGATGCATGTAAGATGATGCCTTGATATGGAGAGACTTTTAAACATGTGAACAACACCCCTCAAGACTGATCTGGAATCTGATTTCCTCCCAAGAAAGCTTGCAGACTTCAGACGTGTGGTCTCTGTGAACGTCCGGTTCTTTCAGGTGTCGGAGTGACATGAAGAACGGACTGCACGTTCTCTCACCATAGTGGTGCCAATCGCCTGTGTGTGGCCCACGTTGTTGTTGTTTAGGGGTTGGCAGGAGAATTGTTTTAGTTATGGAAAAGTATCAGGCTGGTGATTACAGCTTGCAAGGGTGTCAAGGTTCCATGACACAGTATGCGAGTGTGTGTGGGTTAGGGATGGGCGTGATTAATTGATTACTCGTAGCTATGAGAAATCGGGAAAAAGAAAATCGAAATTATAAATTTGTATATTTTTACATTTGTTTCACATGTATGTGTACGATTATAACTGTTTGTTGGTTTCCTTAAACATATATACGTGAATGAACAAAAAAAATTAAAAAATAAATTATTTCAAAATATTATTATCCCTTTTCGAGTAATACCCGATCACTAGAGTATAGCATGCGATCAATCGATCTGGATTTTTCTTTAAAATGCCCATCCCTAGTGTGGGTGCGTGGGCTTGTGTGTTTAACCTGTTAACCTATTTTAGTGTAATCCCATAGCAGTAAAACCAGTCACTCCAGTGTGTGTGTGTGTGTGTGTGAGAACAAAACCAACCAGATTAGATCGCTTGGTGACTTCATCTCTTGAGCATCTGCACGCCTGTTACTCATTTACCTAGCAGGAAAACCTGTTTTTGGACAATTTCGTCCCTCCACACCGAAAATGTTTTGACCTTTTTTTGACAAATCTTACAGCAGACTGCATAATCAGTCACACGGTTATCAAGAGAGACAGATTGCTCAAGGGTTTTGCCGATACAGCTCCTCAAGAATAGAGTGTTCCGTTTTAACCCTGGCAGACGGATGTGTATAGAACATGGTGTTAATTGGGTGTTGTGATGGGTGGATAAGAGGTTTTACACGACTGGATTGAAATCTGACTCATGTTCCTTGTAGGCTTATGGTATAACACGGACTCTCACTTTGCCGTCAGTCTTCATTTAACTGCATGAGTAAGAGCTCCTAAAACGCAGAATGAGGGTGAAAACGTATTGAAAGTGATAGCGGTTGGTTAATCTGTTAACAGATTTTAAAATAATATAAGGTTGGGGAGGTTATGATGCCATCCCTTAGTCTCTTTCACCCCATTTAAAATGACGTATTTGCTTTTCAGACCAACCAGTTCAACAGGAATGGATGACAGTTCATCATCATCATCCTCTCCCTTCTATGATCTCACCATGACTGAATGGTGGGATCATAAATTAAATTAACATATTATGACACAGATCAGCATTTTGGTTATTTTATTAATTCATAAAACATGCAGTACCTGCTCATCCTCGCCATCGAAACCCCCCCCCCACCCATCATCATCATCTGCAGCAGCAGCAGCACGGTGAACAGCTGTGTGAGGTGTTTCACGCAGCAGGGGGAGATGTAGTGAGATATAAAGTATCCTGAGCAATTTAAATGTATCTGTTGTCTAACTCTCTTGAATGAGCTGTTAAGACAGACATACTGCACCTTGCATACCATACCATTTCTACCTTGAAAAGATACTCCTATATTTTGGCAAACCAAAATGTTTGATATTTATTAGTGGTAGACCGATATGGGGTTTTCAATGGTCTATGTCGATACCAATATTTAGAGAGCAGGGCGGCCGATGGCCGATTATAATGTCAATACCATAATAAATGTTTTGCATCTGATGATAAAAATTAGTGATGCACCGATGTGAAAATTGTGGCCGATACCGATAACCGATATTAATATTGCTGTGCTGGCCGATACCGATATTTACCGATGTCGATATCTCTGTATAGAAAACACTTTTTTATGATAATCAAATAAAGAGCTATTTTCCAAAACGCATAATTTTTTTACTTTTGTAAAAAAAAAAAAAAAAAAATTATAAATATCGGCCCTATCTTGATATCGGTCCGATACCGATGTGTAAAAAAACGGCCATATCGGCCGATATTATATCGGCGGCCGATATATCGTGCATCACTAATAAAAATACAACAAATGACACACAAAAGAAAATCTTTTATTTAGTAGCTCCCACTTTTCTATACTAATGACTCTCTATAGGGGGAACCTTTTCTAAAAGACCAGCTTTTATCTGCTGCTAAAACACCTCAGATTGGTTGTCAGTTTGACACTGATGTCGAGATCGTTCCACTGTGTGGCACCTATAAGTACAGTAAATGAACCCTTTCCCACTTTACTGTTAAAAGCAGGATGGCTCACATCTGCTACACTGGCTCTGGTGAATTTTTTTTGCACTTCGCTTACCTGAGTAAAGCATCTCTTTAAGAATATGGGGACCTCGCCATATCTGATCTTATGTACCATGGTCAATCTGGCCATGGTAACCCTGGATTCCACTGGTAGCCAGTTGATCTCTCTAATTTGGTTCCTACCTATATGGTCTCTGGGCCCCAACCCTAACATGACCCTGATCAGTAAACAGTATGTTCTGTGCTGACTGTAGTTTTGTTTTTTGGGACTTGATTAGGCCCTCATACCAAGATGTACATGTACAACTCGAAATGGCACAAAATAAGCGAGTTTGCCACCACTAGTTTTGTCTCCCCATCTAAATCTAATACCTTGCTGTCCGTGCCAAAAACGTTGTTAGTCCAGAGACCTTGTTCAATACCTTACTGGCCATGTTTCGGCCATCTTAAGTTACCTTCCATGGTCACTTAGTAGTATCCAAGGTACATGGATTCAAGTCTATTGTCCTTGGTCACTAAGCAGTATCCAAGGTACACGGATTCAAGTCTATTGTCCATGGTCACTAAGTAGTATCCAGGATACACCGATTCCCTCTCAATCCCCTCCACTCCTTTTAATCTATAGCTCGGTGTTGTTCAGTGAGGTGCACAGTGGCCATGTCCCATTGCATTCTCTCTCTCCCTCTCTTTTTCAGTATGTAGAAAACATTGCTGGTCATTACATACAGTGTGCAATTATAGTGGTATTTGAACTATTTGCCACTAATATCCCTTCCCCTTAACACTTTCCCGGCCATTAGATTAGACTCCCCCCCCCCCCCCCCCCCCCCCCCACTCTAGGACGCCAGCTTTTCATTACAACTTTTCACTGTGCATCACGTTGTTTGTAGAGCTAAATATATTTTATATTATAGCTATGTATCCATTGTCATTATCAATTGACAGTATGAACCTTCCGTTCAATATGCCATAAAGAAATAATTTTTTCATCAATACGTTCCCGTTTTATACCGTAATGAATATGAGCGTTATATGGGAATGATATGTAGGGATGGGTACCTTTCACATTTGTACCGGTACCTGTGAATCGATACCGGTACCCAACGGTACCTTTTTTCGGTACTTTAGTCTCAAGAAATTTAATTTACCTACCTCAGTCGTGAAAAAATAAATCCAAACTTCAAATAACTACAATTTCGACAGTTTTCGGCTTGCCATTGCTCCGACTGCTTTGTTGTTGAATCAAGTAAAATCCTAGGTAAGCATATATTGTGTGTGTGAACGTTGACATGAAAAGAAAAAAGTTAAAAAAAAGTAAATTTTTCTTTTTCTTTTTTGGTATCTCACTTGATTCGATACTCGGTAGTACCAACGTGTTTCGGTTCGGTACCTCAAAAGTACAGAATTCGGTACCCATCCCTAATGATATGGGATAATTCCTGCAAAGATACTTATAAGGCACTAAGCTAATAACGTTAAATCGATTGGCGTTTCGGCCCTACACAAGCTAGAGTTAAACATCTAAATGCATATGATCGGTATCATGTTCCACCATGAATGCATGAAAGTCAAGTTAGACCGTGCTCACAATAGTTGACACTGGGTGCTGCAATCCCGAAGATATAAGTAGAAAAAAGCAGGAAGCCGGACCAGCACTCTCAGGTTTCGATAATTTTAATCGCAGCCGGATACAACAAACATGTTTCAGAACAGGTGTTCCTTCTTCAGTGTTAATGACTAGCAATATTAGTTTGAAAAGATGGTGGCTATATACAAGGTGGGCAGGAAGTGACATCAAAACAGGTATGCCTGGGATTACTGGTCAACTTTGACCCTAGGAAGCACATTATAATGTGAAGTCAATTCCAAAATTACAAAAATTACCAGAAACAAAATACATCTTCACCATTGCTAATAGGGCTAAATAAATGAGCCCATTGCAATATTTGCAAACCAAAAATTCTCTTAAGATAAGAGCAGCAAAAACAGAAGAAAAAACAGAAGGAAAACATTTCCTCATTCGTAAAAACAATGATAATAATAATAATGTAATCATAATAATGATGGTAAAAGGTTAACACGTTCTCTTCATTCATTCCCCTTGGTTCAATGCAATTGAACAAATGGATATAATAACATTCACGTTGCAATAGCAGCTTATGCCTGTCACCCCCTCTAGAGGGCCTGTTGACTAGCTCGAGTCCCATATATTTCAGATCGTTGACGGCATGATTGCATTTAGAAAAATGTTGAGCTACAGATGACTTGACATCTGAATTTCTGACTGAACATTTATGTTCACTGATTCTAGATTTAAAAGCTCTAGTTGTTTTACACACATAAGAAAAATTGCACAGACATTTCAGCAGATACACAAGATTTGAGGAATTACAAGTAATACGCCCTTTAACAGGTATACGCTTGCCTGTTTTGGGTGTGTATAGAATCTATCTTTAATCATGCCTTGGCATTGTACACAGGCCTGACAGGGATGTTGGACATAAAATGTGTGGGTTTCCTTATGGGAAAATCAGTTTTGACTAAAAGATTAGAAAGGTTCGCTTGTCGTTTATAAAAATAATTAGGCGAGTGCTGAAACGCTACCCCAGTAAGGGGATCGGACTGAAAGAATGCCAATATTTATTGACAATGCTATGTATGTCTCTCGTGATGGGACTATAAGTAGAAACAAAAGATACTTTGTCAGAGTTTTTATTTTTATTTTTGTGGGAAAACAACGAGGTTCTGTCGATCGGTTTGGTTTTATTCAGGGCTTTAAGTGTCAATGCATCACTATAGTCTCTGTCATGGAAACTACCACGGAGGACTTCTGCTTGGGCAATAAATCTGTCGTCCGTGTCATAAATTCTCCTATAACGTAGGATTTGGCTGAAGGGGAGACTATTCTTTAATGCAATGATGAATGCATGAAAGGGGGGAAAATTGACGTCAAACCGCTCTTACCTGTGGCCGGTTGGATTCCAAAAAGAATTTCCCAGTTATTTGATCGCCATCTGCTAGATCATATAGTCCATTGGCTGATGCCATATTCCT
This sequence comes from Notolepis coatsorum, assembly GCF_963971535.1. Lineage (NCBI taxonomy): Eukaryota > Metazoa > Chordata > Actinopteri > Aulopiformes > Paralepididae > Notolepis > Notolepis coatsorum. The sequence continues at coordinate 132,417,062 of NC_140171.1, forward strand.
TTTACAGCATAATGAATTCGGCATCACAAAGTATTCCAGGTGATCGGGTGAAGCCCTCGCTTCAGACTAACAGAAAAAGTCAGCCGAAAAAAATTTGACACCAAGTGTGCAACAGGGGAAACTGCATTCTCGAGACAGCGCCAATACCAGGATCTGGCCGCTACTGCACTTTCCGAGTCCCAATATGCCTTTTCCAGCGAAAATACAGCTCTGTGACAGTGAATAGGATATTAAAATCGAATAAAAGAAAAAACGAGTTAAACACGATACGTGATTGGCCATCAAGCTCTGGCTCCCAATCACGTATATATACGTGAATGGCCGCCATTGTGTTAATTGGCTGATATCGGTCCCTGTCTCCTGAGCTGTTCAGCCATTGTGTAGTGTGTGTGCCTGGTGCCAGTGTATGGTAGCCATTGAGCCTGCGTAGCCCAAGGTTGGGTGCTACCAGTGGTGGTGAAGGAGGCAATTTCCACCCTACATTGTGGGGAGCGCTTTGAGTGTCTAAATAAGCGCTATATAAATGTAATGAATTTTTATTAATGATTACATGTACATACAGTACACCTGTATTGTATTCTGAATGCCTCATACAGCAGGAGCTGCTTTGTGTTCAGTGTTTTTCTCAGATGTTGCTTATACAGTATTGGGTTTAGGGTTTTGTTGAGAAATCTTACGTTTCTTTTTTACATGATTATGAAAGTACAGGTTCATACCTTCAAAATAAGCCATCACTTGTACAAATCGTGCAGATACTTTTCAATCTACGAACTACTTTACCCAGGGGCCTTTGCAATATACATAACTCCTCCCCCACAACACCTTCCAGGTGAGCAGCCATTGTGGCTTTGTTATTATGATGTGAGAGTGACAGTCTTACAGTTTAACTTTAATGGAAACCCTGTGTGGGGATTTAACTCGAAGGAAGGAGAGGAACAGAGGCTTTTGTATCACACAAAAAAAACTATTTATTCAACTCACACTGTAAAAACATACAACAAAGAGCTGACGATGACAAAATAGGTGATTATTCTGTTTGAGGAAAAAGTGATCACAGCTGAACGTTAAATCAAAAACACTAGACTGAACTTATAAGTTTCAACTATAAAGACTCACACACAGAGTGGGAGAGAGAATAAATACATTTTGATGTTGCCCTCACATTTACCCTCCTATTATCCCTCTCCACTCAACACACGGACAAATCTGCAAGCGCACTGGAGTAGATGGAGAAACGATAGGAAATATAGAAGTAGATGCGTTTGTTATAGAAAACACATTTCAATAATCTAACAGTTATGCCTTTATTCAATGCATTATTCTATGCACACTGCCAGCCAGCCTTTATGCGACGGAGAGATACACTTTCAATTTTGACAGAGAAGATAATCTGTATCTGATTCAGATACAATTTAACACAAACGGTTTCATGTGTCATGTCAATTTGATGATTGCTGGAGATCATACTTTTATCTTTTATGTTGTATTGTGTTATTCTGATTGTTGGAGCATGTGATATGCAAGACACATTTTTATGTGAACGGACAAAGTTTGATCCTATCTTATTAGAGATAAACTGAACTCTTAACTTGTCTCAATTAAGTCGGTCTGTCTGTTGGTCCGTCTGTACTTTAGTCACGCCCTTTTTCCTAACTCATCAACCGTTTGTCATAGACTTGTGGGAGATGTCACTGGACACTGGTTTTTCATTGATTTAGGTTGGCCCCGTTCCTGGTATCTAGGGACATCTATGGACCTCAGGGAATGTATTCCCAGTGTCAGAAATATTGTGTCTGTTACTAGGCTTGAGTAAATTATAATGAACCAGGAGAATATGAATCGTTTTTATTTTCACTTTGACGGTGCAGTGTTTCCCCTGGGGAAAAAAATCAGCAGCGGTGCTGTGTCTCTAATGGGGTGCCCCCTCGGATTTTTTTTTTTTTTTTTTTTTTACATTTTAAAGTTAAATGCATCAATCTGGTGCACCTTGAGAGCAAAATAAAGAGGCTAGATCTATGATGAACTTTGTGCTCAAAACACAAAATCGACGAGACTGCAGTGCTTTCTCCCTGCAGCCTTTTCCTCAGGTCAGTCTTTTACATTAAGCACCCCCCACAGCCCAAATGAAATGATTTTTTTTAATAGTCTAGTTCGGCGCAGCACCGCTGCTGAATGCATATAGGGGAAACACTGCAGTGAATATAACACCATGGCCGTGCTAACATTGACCAGATGTGTAAAATTGCCACTGAGCTCATTCAGCACCTTCTTGAGATCAAGTGTACAAAATATCTAAGCAAATTAATAAAGGGCAGATGATTTATTATTTCACGCAAGACTGCTCCAAGTTTGACAGGGTAGTGTAGTTTTATGAAATTCTAAAGCCCTGGGTCTTTTCTTTCATAGGACTACACTCGTTTGACTGCGCCATTTCCTCGCGTCAATATCTGCCGGTTTCCTTACTCAATGCGCTGAGATTTGTATAAACTCATATGTATTCATATACTGTAACACTTAAAATCATTGGTAAACAAAAGTAGTGCTGAAAATATACACTTTGACTGCGGTTTTCATAGGGTTAGGGTCTTTACTCTTGGCTACATTTGGAGAAAAAAAATGCTACATTCATTAATACAGACTGTATTAGGGGTGTATCAGTTAATTCCCCCCAAAATTTTGAATACACAAATGTGGCTGGCGGAACTGATTCACTCAGCATGAATGGACTATATAGGTCAATAAAAACAATACACAAAAAAACAACATAAATTTTTTTTAATTAATTTCGATTATAATCGATTCTAACATTTTCAAATCGATGCATTTGAATCGTCACATTAGAATCGATGCATTTAGATTAATCGATGCATCATTACACCCCTAGATCGTATTGATCTATTTATGAAATTATTATCGGTCTTAACACTTTCGCGGCCACTTGGATCCGTCTAAAATCACTCTAGACGACCAGCATTTCATAATAGACTTGCATAGTCCGTGGGGCTGTTTGTAGAGCTAAATCTATACTTTATAGTATTGCTATCTGTCCATTCTCATTGTCAATTGACACCATAAACCGTCCCTTCAAAATGGCTTAAAGAAATAATTTTTTCATCAATACGTTCTCATTTTATAGCGTCTTGAATATAAGCGTTATAAGGGATTTCGGCTAGTATATTTCCTGGAAGGCGAGATACAGGCCGCTAAGCTACTAACGTTAAATCCAATGGCATTTCGGCACTACAGAAGCTACAGTTAAAACTCAAACTGCATATGATCGGTATGATGGTCCACCATGAATGCATGAAAGGGGGGGGGGGGGGGGGGGGGGGGGACGTCGTTTCTGATTATTGATTACCAATAACCGTGTTAGCCTCAGTAATAATAATAATAATAATAACTTTATTTGTATAGCACTTTTCATACAGAGGTTGCAGTTCAAAGTGCTTCACAACAGTAAAAAATACAGGCATAAGCGAGCATAAAAAGATAGACAGGTAGAATCACAGTGTTTCACATTAGGATCTAGCATCCCAATAGGCTCTCCGCTTACAGTTTTCAGTAACACAAATAGTAAAAATAGTTTAAAATGATTCAGTTTAAAAATAGTAAAATAAAAATAAAATAAAATAAAATAAAAATTATAAAATAGAACGGACATAAAAAATACAGGCATGAGCGAGCATAGCAAGATATGGCAAGTGACAACAATGCATAAAGTTTACAGACAATCCATGCTGATTGATCTGCCATAAGCAAGTGAAAGTTTACAGACAATCCATGCTGATTGATCTGCCATAAGCAAGTGAAGATTACAGTCTGTTCTAACAAACCAAACTGCCATGTATTAAAGTTTACAGACAATCCATGCTGATTGATCTGCCATAAGCATAAGATTACAGTCTGTTCTAACAAACCAAACTGCCATGTATTAAAGTTTACAGACAATCCATGCTGATTGATCTGCCATAAGCATAGTGTTTCACATTAGGATCTAGCATCCTAATAGGCTCTCTATTCAGTAATTAAAAAGTGCACTAACCGACGGACATAAAAAAAAGAAAAAAAAAAAGAAAAAAAAACAGGCATGAGCGAGCATAGCAAATAATAAGAATAGTTTAAAATGATTCAGTTTAAAAATAGTCATCAGTAAGAAGTAAAAAGTGCAATAACCGACACATGAATTTGATAGGCAGTGTAAAAGAGTAGGCAGGGTAAGAATAAATACAAGTTGTGTCAGGATATCCCTGATGTTTCCTCTTGCCACTAGGTGGTAGCAGATATCTATCAGTGAAATGCCTGAGCAAAGAGATAGGTTTTAAGCTGTCTTTTAAAGATGTCTAGCGAGTTGGCTTCCCTGATGTTTTGGGGTAGTTTGTTCCATAGTTTTGGGGCATAGTTGATAAAGGCTGCATTACCGATCCTCTTTTGACTGCTTCTGGGAGCCTCTAGTAGTCCAGCAGCTGATGATCGCAGTGTTCTTGCTGGTGTGTAATTTATTAGAGTGTTGGCGATGTAGCTAGGTCCCTGTCCATTTAGAGCTTTGTATGTAAGGAGAAGGACCTTAAAGTCAATTCTAAATGTTACAGGAAGCCAGTGTAAAGCGGCTAAGACTGGACTAATGTGCTCTCTCCTTTTGGTTCTAGTTAGCAGTCGGGCTGCAGAGTTTTGGATTAGCTGAAGCCTCTCTGTGGTTTTCTTATGGAGACCTGTGAAAAGTGCATTACAGTAGTCTAACCGGCTAGATATGAATGCATGAATTAGCTTCTCAGCATCGTTCTGATTAATAAATGGTCGTACTTTTGCTATATTTCTGAGATGGAAGAACGATGTTTTCGTCACTTTGCTAATATGAGAATTGAAGTTCAGTTCTGAATCTATGACAACCCCAAGACTAGTGACCTCAGATTTGATCCAAGGGGTTAGTCCCCCCAGGTTCTTTATTAATGTTTCTTTTTTAGTTTTGGAGCCGATAATTAGAATTTCAGTTTTGTTCTCGTTTAGTTTCAGGAAGTTCTTACTCATCCATTTATTTATTGCCAGTAAGCAGTCTGTAATGGAGCTAATCGCTGTATCATTTGGTTCAGCAGATATGTACAGTTGTGTATCATCCGCATAGCTATGGAAATCTACATTATGTTCTCTGATGATATCACCCAGCGGTAACATGTAAAGGGAGAAGAGTAAAGGACCTAAGCAACTCCCTTGTGCAACTCCATAGTTGTTGTCGTATATATCAGACATGTGATCTCCTAGTTTAACATAGAATTTCCTCCCTCTGATGTATGTTTTAAACCAGCCTAGCACATGGTCTGAGAAACCGACATGGTTTTCAAGACGATCGATTAGAATATCGTGATCGATTGTATCAAATGCTGCACTGAGATCTAACAGGATAAGGATGGAGATCTTATTCTCGTCAGAGTTTAGTCTGAGGTCACTGATTATTTTGGTGAGGGCAGTTTCAGTGCTATGATATTTTCTGAATCCTGACTGAAATTCTTCTAAGATGTTGTTTTCTTCAAGAAAGGAATTTATTTGAACTGAAACTATCTTTTCAAGTACTTTACTAATGAATGGTAGGTTGGATATTGGACGATAATTTGCCATTTCATTACTATCCAAGTTAGTAGCCACATTCGCTGATCGGGTGGATGGCTATCATAACAAGCCCTGATCAGCATGTAATTTACGTGAAAAAGATCTTACCGTGGGCCGGTTGGATCCCCCAAAGGATTTACCAGTTATCGATCGCCATCTGGTAGATCGATATGTCCATTGGCTGATGATATATTCCTTTACTGCACACTGAAATCCGTGTCCCAAAACGTATTCCAAGCTACAGGCTATAGGCATCGCTTCATGTTAGCAGAAAACTACATTGGAGATCCAGAAAAAACAAGAAAACTTCTGCCACAGGGAACACTGCATTATCGAGATAGTGCCCCTAAGAGGATCTGGCCGGTAATGCACTTTTTCGAATTCAAAGAGTAGGGTACTTCTGCAGTGCTGCTCGGTGACATCGAGTAGGTTATTACAATGGAATAAAAGCCAAAACAACCTTGCCACGGACATGGGGGACCCTGATGTAAACAAGACGAAAGTCTTTCTCTGGTCTGCATCCCCTTAACAATTGTGTGTATTGAGCTGTACTGTGTTGTACCCATTCTGCAATCTGTTAATAAAGTTTTCAATCAATCAATCAACATGTCCGTGGTTGGTCCTCAACCGTTGGATTTGAAACACGGACATCTCCGTGGTCGGGCGCCATTGTGTTAAGGGGTTAACAGAACCCTCTCTCTCTCTCTGCAGGTGTTGTGTTCAGGGAGGTGGGTCAGCCGTGCCGGCTGCTGGTGCTGGTGAACCCTCAGAGTGGGAGAGGACAGGCGCTCACTCTCTACAACACTCACATCCAGCACATGCTGCACGAGGCCGGGGTCACACACACACTGGTGATCACAGGTCAGTCACACACACACACACACACACTGGTGATCACAGGTCAGTCACACACACACACACACACACACACACACACACTGGTGATCACAGGTCAGTCACACACACACACACACACACTGGTGATCACAGGTCAGTCACACACACACACACACACACACACACACACACACTGGTGATCACAGGTCAGTCACACACACACACACACACACACTGGTGATCACAGGTCACACACACACACACACACACACACACACACACACACACACACACACACTAGTGAACACAGGTCAGTCACACACACACACACACACACACTGGTGATCACAGGTCAGTCACACACACACACACACACACTGGTGATCACAGGTCAGACACACACACACACACACACACACACACACACACACACTGGTGATCACAGGTCAGTCACACACACACACACACACTGGTGATCACCGGTCAGTCACACACACACACACACTGGTGATCACAGGTCAGTCACACACACACACATACACTGGTGATCACAGGTCAGTCACACACACACACACACACACTGGTTATCACAGGTCAGTCTAACACACACACACACTGGTGATCACAGGTCAGTCACACACACACACACTGGTGATCACAGGTCAGTAACACACATACACACACACACACTGGTGATCACAGGTCAGTAACACACACACACACACACACACACACACACACACACACACACACACACACACACTGGTGATCACAGGTCAGTAACACACACACACACACACACACACACACTGGTTATCACTAGGGATGCACCGATATGAAAATTGGCCGCCGATACCGATACCGATTGTTCAACTAACACTATCGGCCGATACCGATACCGATACCGATATTTGTATATAAGTATTTGTAAATTTTTTTTTTTTTTTAATGAAACTACTGTATATTTGTATGTTTGTATTTGTAGGCCTCTTTACTTACTTAAAAAAAGGAAACATCAAGAAATATGTTTATGGTATCACTATCTCTCTCCCAGTATCGTCTTGCGGCCTGCAGAGGGATACTATTTTCTCAACCAGAGCTTTCAACCAATGCAATGGAACCATTCTTGCGGCCTGCAGCAGGATACTATTCTCTCAACCAGAGCTTTCAACCAATGCAATGGAACCATTTTGATTGACAGTCGATTCGGCCAATTACGCCACACCGGTGACCGCTAGCACCCACCTCCTGCTGTCCTTACCACCAATCGGCAAGCGTTTATAAATTTTTCTACTTCCGGGCATTCTGTTTGCGAGAGCAGAACACACTTAGCTACGTTAGCTGCCCGGCCCGCCGACCGGCGCTCCACGCATGACCAAATGAGACATAATGATTTTACTGCAACAAATGTTATAATAAAACAAAGCCTTTCTATACATTTGTCTGGTTGAAAACTTTATTAACAGATTGCAGAATGTGTAGTTGGGTACGGAATGAGCAACGGAATGGAACCGAGCTATGAACGTACTAACGGAGTAATGCCTTGTTTACTGCTATCTTCGGGTAAATAATATGCTTGTTATTGAACGTGTAACACTTCATTTTAACAGCAGATACTTTCTTAAATGCCATCTTCCCGAGAGAGGGTGTTGACAGGGAGTTGTGTTATTAATAGCATTGAACAGCTAACCGAAAGCTAGCGTTAACTATTGTTAAAGGTTTAGCCATAACGTTACCTTGGCTAAAGTTGCGGCTATTCATAATGCAGCAATAATGACTGCAGACCTGCAAGCAAAGTACAGCAAGTTGACAAAGGAGTATTCCAACGCAAATCACATTTTCACCAGTAACGTTAGTCTTGCATCTAATAGCTAATAACGTAGCTACGTTAGCTGCCCGGCCCGCCGACCGGCGCTCCACGCATGACCAAATGAGACATAATGATTTTACTGCAACAAATGTTATAATAAAACAAAGCCTTTCTATACATTTGTCTGGTTGAAAACTTTATTAACAGATTGCAGAATGTGTAGTTGGGTACGGAATGAGCAACGGAATGGAACCGAGCTAATGAACGGACTCGGAGTAATGCCTTGCTGCTATGGGTAATAATAATATGCTGATGTTATTGTCCGTGTAACACTAACTATATAACGCTAATGCCACAAAACGAATGCCTTGTTAATCATAAGTAGTTACTTTGATGCAGTAGATTGTGTGTGTGTGTGGGGGACGGCGGGCGTTGTGCAGGTAGATCGCGCGAGTGAACTTTTTTTTTTTGCCTTTTGATGCTACACAAATTGATGGGTATTTATCGGCGACTGCTATCGGCACATTTGAGCTTATCGGCCGATAGCAGTCAACAAGGCACTTATCGGCCGATACCGATACCCGACCGATATATCGGTGCACCCCTAGTTATCACAGGTCAGTAACACACACACACACACACACACACACACACACACACACACACACACACACACTGGTTATCACAGGTCAGTCTAACACACACACACAGACACAGACACACACACACACACACACCAGGGTTTCCGTTAGAAAAAATTGTTGCCGGTCTCCGTGACCTGCAAGATTTCAATCTACCGGACAAATGAGATTAATTCCGGTCATAGTTTATTGAGCTTTAAAACAATTGATAGGCAGGCTATATAAAGAATGTCATCCTCAAGGCATGTAGATTTATAATAGTATTACTTAAAACTAGGCTACTTTTGCGTATACAGTCATTAATATATTCCAAATAAAATAAGTCCCTCGATACTCCGTGCTGCTGCTGACTTGAAATAAAATAGACCGCGTATGTGGGCAGTCGGTCCGACACTAAACAGCAGTCTGTTATAATCACATTTTTATGAGCTAACGAATTCCGTTATATTGGACATTTGTATTAATTATATCAAGCGAAGAACTGAGAAAGCAGAGAGACGGCAACATTATCGTGGTTTGCGTGACGACTCTCCACCTCGCAACGACTTATTTGCAAAGAGTATGGCGCTGCAGAGCAGCTGATTCAGCTGTTATTGGCTCTTTTCTGGGAACCGCACAGCAGCGCCCCCCACCCAACATTGGCTGAAAATGGCTGAATTGGAGTACTGCTGGAATACTGCATTGTGCTGCTGTTGCTATGGCTCTGCAGCTTCACAAAAGTTCGCACACCCAGCACTAAGCTCTCGCTGACAACGTCGTTGTCATTATTAGAAGCAACGAGGAAACAAATGTAATGATCGTTTCGTTCATCGCATAGGCTATTTAATTTTAGCCTATTTTAATACAATTCAAATAATCAAATTGTGCTTAGACTCAGGGAATTATTTTCACCGGACATTAAGACCGGAGAGATTAAATATGTCGGACTTCAACAGATTTTGCCGGTCAAATACCGGTAATTACCGGCTAACGGAAACGCTGACACACACACACTGGTTATCACAGGTCAGTAACACACACACACACACACACACACACACTGGTTATCACAGGTCAGTAACACACACACACACACACACACACACACACACACACACACACACTGGTTATCACAGGTCAGTCTAACACACACACACAGACACAGACACACACACACACACACACACACACTGGTTATCACTGGTCAGTCTAACACACACACACACTGGTTATCACTGGTCAGTCTAACACACACACACACACACACACACACACACACACACACACACACACACACTAGTTATCACTGGTCATTCTAACACACAGGCATACATGCAAATTCCACACAAATCCAAGCATTTAGTAAAACCACACAGGTTAACTGTATGCATGTAAACACGTACAGTATATTAGTACATTCACTGATCATAATAGACGTGTGCATTCACACACAGCAGCAAATAAACACGTAAACACATACAGCTGTGTTTTGTAAACAAGCCTCTGTTGATCCTTCCGGGGTAGGATCAACAGACACTCTCACACACTGACCAATCCCACGGGCTGATCCATCTCCTGAGCTCAAAGTAGCTAATGCCCATCAAATCTAATCAAATTTATTTGTAAGGCCCGACAACACACGTTAACCTTCTGTATTGTAGCAGTGAAAGGGTTAACCATTTTAGTGTGGTAGTGAAGGGGTTAAACAAGTCAAGAAGAAACATCACAATAAATCAAGAACGAAACAAAAAAACACCATGAAATCCAAAATGTAAAATAAATAAATGCAACACTCCCAGACATACCCAACACGAAGATGAGGAAAAACTCACTAAAAACCTAGCAATAGGAAAAAAGCGCAATAGGAAAAAAGCACCATAGGCAATGTGGAGGGGAGAAACCTTAGAAGGGCCGTTCAAGGGGGGATCTCCCTTCTTAGATGTCAGTGATAGTAGTGTTGCTATAAAACAGGCGAAATAGTTGGTAAGTATGTACATACGTGTAATGAAACACAATATGGACATGCAATAGCAACTGCGGTACATGAGAACATTTTGAAAGATGCAGAAATGCATAGCACACACACAAAATTACACACAAATACATACGCACACAAATTGGTGCCAGGATGGTTTGAGTGTTTGGGTCCATGTAGCACAAGCTAGCCTCAACTTGCGTGTCCATCCGTATCAATGGTCTATGAACGCTACGCAAAGTAGGCGACATGGTTGTTGGCACAATTTGGAAATACACAAACCAACAAATGTGTTGTGGTAATATTACTCCAGTCCATAGAATCCTTGTTTGTTTTCCTGGCTCACACACACACACACACATTTGAATATCTTTTTATTTGTGTTCACATTTTAGATAAGATTCCTTGAACAACAAACAATAATAGATGCCAAAACTAATCTTGGAATCTAGTCTGAGGATTTTGCCAATGCCTTAGCTTTTGGCTTGGCCTGCCATCTGTAGACATTACCTAGGCTTCCAAATATAAATACCAGCTATTTACATTTGTACTCGAGCTGTGTAACAGCATCCTTGAGCAGTTGGTACTTTAACCCTTTCACTACCACACTACCAAATGGTTAACTCCTTCACTGTGACGATACAGAAGGTTAACCCTTTTCACTGCCACACGACAAAGGGTTAACCCTTTCACAACCACACTACAGAAGGTTAACCCTTTCACTACCACACTACATACGGTTAACCCTTTCACTACCACACTACAGGCGGTAGTGTGTGAGCACCTTCCCTCACACTGCGGTGGTGTTATGCTGGCCAGCAGCAGCTCTCCATCACTGGTGTTTCCCCGTCTCAGTCATTATGCTGATCAAACGCTAGTATTGACCCACATGCAGGGGCTGAGGTGTTATGTAATGCATATGTTGGCAGATATACACACAGACACATGCACGCAAACACACACACAATTATAGTACACGCGCAGCCGTGCACATATACATAAACACATGTGCGTTCCCGTGATTTGATTTGATGTAACATTATTTCGAGGAAGCCTCCCGTGTCTTGTCATTTGGAATCTGTATGTCTGTCTCTCTCTCTCTCTCTCTCTCTCTCTCTCTCTCCTCTCTTTTTCTTCTCTCTCTGCTGTTAAATCATGGTACTGTCAGGTAGCAGAGGAGAAATGCGTCTTTCATCTCAGAGGGAGGGAGGGAGAAAAGTAAAGAACTTCTCTTAAATCATGTGTGCTGTTGGTAGAATGCTGAATAGTATGAATCTAGATGAATAAATCCCTTTCTATTCCCTTTCTGACATCTTTTAAATCGGCCCTCAAAACCCACCTTTTCAATCTTGCTTTTGACCTCTAATTCTGTCATGTATTATTTTTTGTTCCGTTTTTGTTTTGCCATAGTTTTGTTTCTTCTACCCATGTAAAGTGTCTTTGACCATCTGGAAAAGCGCTATATAAAATAGATGTATTATTATTATTCCAGGAAAGTTAATCCCTGGTATGACATAAGAATAAATGTAATACCCCCCAGTCTACATGAAAGGGCATATATCCCATTTAAAATTTCACAGTAATAGATGATTGTATGGTGGTCCGTGTCTTGTAGCAGTGCCTCACTCAGTGGTCAGTAGCACAAACTCATTAACCCTTTCACTGCCACACGACAGAAGGTTAACCCTTTACTATCACACTACTGACGGTCGGGTTAACCGGCTGTTGTGTGGCAGTGAAATGGCTGTTAACCGTTTTGGTAGTGCGGCAGTGAATGGGTTAAAGAACTGAGCAGCACTTCTGCATACAGACAGTTCATACAGTCGGTCCATACCGGATTTTATGGTATTTTGGCTAGGGCCATTTACAGTGGTAATCCATATGATTAATCCATTGATAACACATTTTGCAGATTTCTTTGCCATAATCCTATTGTTCTAAGATAAAATATTCCTTTATTAATCCCCATGGGGAAATGTGGGCATCATATCGGCATGGGGAGGAGAGGTACAGGTATGGGCAGGGTAATGGAAGAAAGACATAGATATAGATGATACAATTGAATCTGAATATAAAATATCAGAATATTAAACAGTATAAAGTAAACAATGGTGCAGATGAGGATATGTATGCCCCATCAGTTTGTTTGTTTGTTTATTTACACATATAAAAACAGTTACATATATAATACAATATAGTCCACAAGGGATGTGTAGGAGAATTGCCTAAAAACCCTCAAGGGGCTTGCATGTGGCATTCACCAGGAAGCAAAATTACATTATATCAAGATAAATATAAAATATAAAATAAAATCCCCCCCCCCCCCCCCCCCCCCCCCCCCTAAACAAACAAACACACACAAGCAGGCCTACATAGACACCGAAGTAGGCACCCCATGCCATACGATTTCTGGTATAGAGAAAACAATCAATGACAGGAAGAATATATAATAAAACGAAAATACAATAACAAAATACATCAAGCCATCAGACCACAGTTTGTAAAGGAAGTCCATATGGGAAATATTGGTGATCTAGGAGATGAGATTTCAGTGCTCTTTTGAATTTCAGAAAAGAAAATTCCAAAATATGTGGAGGCAAAGAGTTCCACAACTTTGACCCTCGGTAGAGCAAACAAAACTGAGATTGGGAAGTGCGGGAAAAGGGTGGTCTAAGCAAACAGGAACTACGTGTGGGGTAATTATGAATTTGGTGATTGTGGGCAAACATGTCATGAAAAAAAGGGGGAAGGGCTCTGTTTAAAGAACTATGCACAAATAAACCAGTCTGAAGATGATTCACTTGATAAACACTGAGTATACCTAACTTATGGAATAGAGGCTGAGAAGAATATTATATAAATATAATAAATATATATATGTGAGCCTTCATATTGGTAGCATGTTTCTATTAGCCGAGGCCTCTGGTATGTAGAAGCTAACAAGAGCAGACAGGCTCATTATTGGATCCTTGGCTGTGTGGAAGCTGTGGGCACTGCCAGGGGTGGTGGAGGATGAAGGATGACTGCATCACTGTCTGGGTGTGTGTATAATGTACACATGTGTGCGTGCATGCATTCGTTTGTGTGTATGGATTTGCGTGCGTGTGTGTATGTATGTGTGTGTGTGTGTGTGGCATGAGAGATGACACGGAAAATCCTCGCAGGCCCTCTCTCTCCCTGCTTAGGCGGCCTAGAAGATGCCTGTCGGACAGAATTAAATGACGGCTACATGGTCATCTTCTGGTCCTCTCTGGCTCCTCGTTACTGAATGTGAATTACTAGCACTTATCAGGGATTACATTCCATCACAGATTTTATTTAATCTATTTTCAAAACTTTCTTTCTTTCTTTTTTCGTTATTAGCCTGCCTACTACACCCTAGTCCTTAAAACAGACCGTTGTAATTGGTAATAATTATCTATGCTAATGCAAGGCAAAAATACATGGCCACTAGATGCTACAGTAAGAACAGTAAGAGACCACTCTTCAATCCAATCCACTTTATTTATAAAGCACATTTAAAAACATCAAAGTTGACAAGTGCTGTACAAGTCCACAACATAAGATAAAACATAAAAGCATAAAAATGGAATAAAAGCTCACAATAAAAACAAGTACAATATGTCACATTAAAAGGCAGGTCTCTCAAAAACTGTTTAAAACACACAAACCCAGAGCAAATAGATGTGTCTTGAGGCGTGATTTGACACACGCAGAGTGGGGGCCTGCCTAACATGCAGTGGCAAATCATTCCAGAGCTTTGGGGCTGCCACAGCGAAAGCACGGTCCCCCCTAAGCTTCAGCCTGGACTTTGGAACAACCAGGAGGAGCTGATCAGAGGACCTGAGGGACCTTGAGGGAACATAAGGTTCCAGCAGGTCCGAGAGGCTGTTGAAGAAGAAGAAAAAGAAGGTCACAGAGAAACAGGGCAAGCAACTCCTTGTGGCAACTGAGACGCACCCTTATAGACCAGGGGTTTCTGTGGCAGGATGTTACCAATGACATAATTCTCCCACAAAGGAGTTTTAGGAAGTGCCCATAATACGCTGTGGTTGGCCCTACAGCTTATGCCCCTTGGTTGTAAAATACCTCCAGGTTGGGATAATTTTCCATTGGCCTGAAAATACGGGATGCGTTTAACCCTTTCACTACCACACTACAGAAGGTTAACCTTTCACTACCACACTACAGACTGTTAACCATCTGTAGTGTGGTTGTGAAGGGGTTAACCTTCTGTAGTGTGGTTGTGAAAGGGTTAACCCTTTGTCATGTGGCAGTGAAGTAGTTAACCTTCTGTATTGTTGCAGTGAAAGGGTTAACCATTTGGTAGTGTGGTAGTGAAAGGGTTAACCTTCTGTAGTGTGGTTGTGAAAGGGTTAACCTTCTGTATTGTTGCAGTGAAATGGTTAACCCTTTGGTAGTGTGGTAGTGAAAGGGTTAACTTTCTGTAGTGTGGTTGTGAAAGGGTTAACCATTTGTCATGTGGCAGTGAACGGGTTAACCTTCTGCATTGTTGCCGTGAAAGGGTTAACACTTTGGTAGTGTGGCAGTGAAAACCTTCTGTTGTGTGGTAGTGAAAGGGTTAAACTAGTGGTTATGGTTCAAGCGAGGCCGAGGGCTGAGGGTGGCTCAAGGCCACTGGCCACTAACCATATACTGTAGGTAAAACTCACTGGTTAGGCTAAGCTACAGTGGTACATTCTAGTCTGTCTGCCTCTATGGTGAGACACAGTTTTAGTATAGCCAGAGGGAAAATGTAAATGCTAAGTATGCTTCTTATTTAACTAAGAGAAGGGATTATGCATTGCATTTGTATTTATCTCTGCTTATGAAACCCTATTATCCCTATTATCGCTGCTCTTTGATTGCTTTTAAATACAGAACATAATGGTACTAGCATACTAGGTCACAGGAATACTTTAGAATAGATACACCATGTGTAAAGATTCAGCTTGGCAAAATGTTTTTAAAATGTTACGCCCCGTACAAATGGAAGGAAATACAGAAAACCTTGAAATGAGAACATTTCATTCTGTTATAAAGTTTTGAACTGATATTTTAGATGTTGCTTGTACTTGTTTAATTTTATATACATATTTTGTTAATGCTCGACGGATTCTTTGGCCTGAACTGTACCCATATGTTTTTATATATACTGTAAACGGGTCCAGAGTAATATGCATTTAGCATAAAAAAATCAAAGTAGCCTATATGAAGCAAAATAATAACTGTTGACTATTATTTTGAATTTTTTTTAATTTACATTTTTAGCGTTTTTACAGATCAGACATGACCGACGGAGAGCAGAGAGGAAGGTCGGGAGAAGATATGGGGGGAAAGACATGCGGCAAATGTAAACTTCTGATTACACAATTTATTTTACCCTTTTTATTAAGCCATGTTAAAGCAATGATACCAACAAAAATGTACTAAGGGAGGTTATTCTAAGGTATCACAGTATAGGGAGGTGTAGTCTGACGTCACTTTAGTTTCCTGCGCGGTCCACCCGTATAGGGATTTATCATTGGGAACATTTATTATCGGCTAATTCTGCTTCATGAACATTGGCAAGCTTTCCATTTCTTGTCTGAAGTATAGTAAGTATTAACAATTCAAAGTGCCCTCTAACTGTATTAACTCTCTCTCACACGCACGCACGCACGCACGCACGCACACACACACACACATGGCTGGAGTGCTGTTGAGCTGTCATCACCTGCTTTATTTTTTGGGAGAGTACTTGCACTGAACACAGCGGGACTCTGTGTAGCTACTTAAAAGAAGTCATGTCAGAGTCTGTACTAGAGCAGCAGAGAGGGAGGTGGACCTGCAGATGCTTTTTGTAGAACAGAGAGTAAGTTCTGGAGAGTGAGGTCTGAAGAGTGAGGTCTGGAGGAGTGTTTTGTCCAGGGATTGTGTTTTTGTCCAGTGTTTGTTACAATACTTAAGTGGGACAGCAAAGGCCCTCTCTCCACACACACACACACACACGCACACGCACACGCACACACACACACAAGCTTCTGACCAGAGTTACACTCTAATGTGCCTAATGACTGCTTCTAGCCAGAGGGTGAAACTGAACTGGATAACATATCTCTACGTATCTCTTCTCTTTTTTCCTTTCTTTTAGAATAGACTTTTAATTGTCATTGCACACAAGTATACAACGAAATTTCAGGGGAGCTCCCACAGACCGTAGTACAATATACATACATGTAACACATAACAATGTACATATAACAGAATATTTTAAATAATAAAGTGCATGATGAGCGGTAACATAGTGGTTATCAAGTCCGGGTAAAGTGCATGTGCACGTGAGGGGACAGTCAATGAGAGTTTAACAGTCTGACTGCTTGGGGGAAAAAGCTGTTCATAAATCTTGAACTCTTGGCATGTATGGACCGGTATCTTCTCCCTGAGGGAAGGAGCTGAAAGAGGCGATGTGCTGGGTGAGACTGGTCCTTGATAATACTTGGAGCGGTGGAGGCAGCGGGAGGTGAAGACGGAGGTGATGTTTGGTAGAGGAGTCCCGATGATCCTGCCTGCCGCCTTCACCACCCTCTCTAGAGCCTCTTGCTCTGCCTTTGTGCAGCTGGAGAACCACACAGACACACCGTAGGTCAGCACACTCTCAACCGCACAATGATAAAAGTTGACAAGGAGATTTCGTGGCAGGCCAGCCTGCTTCAGCTTCCTTAGGTAGTATAGGCGTTGCTGAGCTTTTCCGATCACTGAGGCGGTGTTGGTGCTCCAGGACAGGGTCTCACTCACACTGAGACCCAGGAACTTGAACTCAGTGACCCTCTCCACTACCTCGTTGTTGATGAGCAGAGGGGAGTGGTCAGGCCTTGATCTTCTGAAATCCACTATGATCTCTCTTGTTTTCTTTGTTGAGCGCCAGGTTGTTGTTGTCACACCAGGCTGTAAGGTCTTCCACCTCCCTCCTGTAGGCAGACTCATTGTTGTTTGTTATGAGACCCACAACTGTGGTATCGTCTGTGAACTTGATGATGTAATCTTTTCTCTTCTCCTCCTCTCACCTTTCCTATGTCTCCCTGATTGATTGATTGAAAACTTTATTAACAGATTGCAGAATGGGTACAGTACAGCTCAATACACACAATTGTTAAGGGGATGCAGACCAGAGAAAGACTTTCGTCTAGTTTACATCAGGGTCCCCCATTTTCAATTAATCAGGACATACAGTATATGACATACATGACATACAGATAGACAGTACTGCTACATCTATACATTTATGACATACCAGATTTGCAAATACAGTACTGTTTGTGATACAAAAAGAGTCCAGAAAAGAGGGTATATACATTTGACGTCAAAACTGTACATTGGGGGAGGTTGGGCAGGTGGGGTTGGGGGGGTGGGAGGGCTGTACATTGGAGGTGGTTGGGTGGGTGGGGGGGGGGGGGGGGCGGGTTGGGTAGGAGGGGTGGGTGGGGAACACTGTACAACTGTACAAGCAAAACTGTACATTGGAATATTGACAACCATACTTGGTCATTTACTGTACATTGGAGGGGGTTGGGTTAGGACATTTACAGGGGCCAGTTTCGAATTGTAGTCTCCCTTAGGTGTTCTTTGAGAGTGGTTTTGAAAGTGGGTAGTGATTCACATTCCTTTACAGCTTTGGGTAGGGCGTTCCACCCTCCCTCTCCTCTCTTCACCTCTCTTCTCCTCTCTTGTTCAAACACTGTCCCCCATAAAGAATCGCTGAAAGCACCATATACTGTCCCTCCTCCTAACTCGCTCTCTTCCCTCCTGGAGTCACTCTGTTTTTACACCATTAATCTAAACCATAAAAGGCGCTGAATGATAATAAAACGCTTCGAAACTGTCCTCATCTCTGCCGTATCTCTACACTCTGTAGTTTTTACACCATCCTCCATCTGTGCCGTATCTCTACACTATGTAGTTTTTACACCATCCTCCATCTGTGCCGTATCTCTACACTATGTAGTTTTTACACCATCCCCCATCACTGCCGTATCTCTACACTCTGTAGTTTTTACACCATCCTCCATCTCTGCCGTGATGTTTTACTGTAGTTTTACCGTCTTGCTGCTGATTGCAGCCCTTCAATCCTCTTAGTTGACAGGCTCTGCATATATAGTAGGTAAAGGAGATGTGAGCAGACTGATAAAGGAGGAATTGATTTCTCTTCTGCGGGACAGAAGGGAGGGGAAAGTAAGGAGAGAGGGCTAGTAATCGGATGCCTCCCTTGAGGGCTCCGTCTGTGTGTCTGTCTGTGTGTCTGTGTGTGTGAAAGGGATAACACTGCTGCCCTGTGCTGTTGTGTGCGAAGACATGGACACAACAGTGTCAAAGGGCAAGAGGAGCGTACTACACATGCTCAGATTGCGCTGGTGGAGTCTTGGGAATGGAATGGAAATGCGGACACATTATAACTGCATGTGTTATACCCCATCTCGTTAATTTACCCTTCTTGGTACTGATGCGTAGCCGTTCACTTGTGTTAAAACTAAGGCTGAGACTATATGCCATTTGGAAGAATCTATAAATCGGGACAAAATTATCGATAAATATCGTTTTATTATTTGTTTCGTTTTTGCATGTGTAAAAATAATAATACTTTAAAAAAGTTTTAAATACTTATTTCACAAAAAAATATATATGTAGTATATATTTAACGTTAGTTTGTGTGTGTGTCACGTGCACTCACTGTAGTTTTTGCGATGCTGTAGTTGGCCCATGACACACACACACACGAATTAACGTTAAATAATTTGTATTTTCTTTTTTAACTCATTGGACGCCACTGACTTGAGCATCATTTGTTCCTACCACGCCAACGCTATAAAAGATAGGAATAAGTGGCAGTGTTTGCAGGGCTATATCTATATTCTATATTATAGCTATGGATACAATACTATGGCCCATTTGACATCAACTATCTATTGTTCAATATGTGAAAAATAATAAATTTTTTCATCAATACGTTCACGTGTTATACCGTGGTGAATATAAGTATAGTTTTAGAGTGATCCTGTCTAATCCCAGAAAACGACGATATGCAGCAAAACGTGAATTTCACTAAAAGCGTTGCCGTTTCTCGCCTGGACATGCTACTATTTCCAAATCAAATGTATATAATAGGTATTATGTTTCATCATGAATGCATGAAAGGGGGGGGGTAGTTTTTTGATGCTTTGATCGTCACCAACGGCATACGTTGTGGAGTACACACACGTTGCGATCGAGGTGAAATCATGGTTGGATCAAAGCAGGATTGATATCACTAGGAGGTACACCAAAAAGAATATTCCAATTGTCTGATCGCGAGTCCCAAGTATTGGTGTCCATTGTGTCGCCAACATAATCCACCACAACAGATGTATCCGGGGCATTTGACGCTTCTCAATGCGATCGGGATACCCGCTCGACTCGCCTGACAAATAAAAGTGCGCCCAGAGACATTTGAATGTTGCACAGGCCAAGATATAAGGTTTCAAAGGGTGCTTGATACTGCCACCTGGGAGGATGCGGCCGGTATTGCACTTTGGCATTCTCAGGATGATTCCCCATGTTAACCCCGAGTCTGTGTGCCTGTAATGAATAGAAATATCGAATAAAATAAATGACGATGAAAACCCGACTATACTCGGGTCTGGCGCTGAACGGGTGGCGAGATAACCCGACTATCCTCTGGTCTGGCGCTGATTGAGTAATTTTTTTTTAAATGTATGTAAAAAAAAATAAAGAATAATTACACGCAAAAAAATTGATAAGTGACACCACTTATCGATTTCACGCAGTTATCGATAATTAGCGATAAATCGATAAGTGGTCTCAGCCTTAGTTAAAATGTAGCTATAGAATGCAACTTCAAGAACCGAAACGACAGGCAGAACACACTATCAAAAGATACAATGATTAACTGAGATGTTTCTCACCGCCATCGTATTTTTTTAATTTTTTTTTATTATCTTTTCCCCCCCTCCTTTTTCCGATTTTTCTCCCATCCCACTGTTAGTCGTTATGCCAATTCCCAACCCCCTTCCTGGTTGTTGCGCACCCCCCCCCCCCCTACTGTTGGTCCGGGAGGCCGGAGACTGTGCAGCCAACCGGCAGCCAGCCTGGCAGCGCAGATTCTCACCGGGAGAGTGTAACGTGTGGAAGGTCACACTACCTTTCTCCAGATCCTATCCTCGCTGTGCAGGCGCCCCGACCGAACTGTAGGGGTCGCTGTCCACAACGCCCAGGACCCACCCATCAGCTTTCCCACCCCTAACACTGCCAATTGTGTTAGTGTGAACGACCAGCCAAGCTGATAGCAACGCCGAGAGCTGGGCTCGAACCCAGCGTCTCCAGCGTTGATGGCGAGCGCCTTGCCCACTACACCACCTAGCCGCCGTTTTTGTGTTTTTAAACACATGGAAGTTAATTAGTCATCAGCTCAATGAAATTAGTTTTTGGCGATCTACAAAAATACAGATGGCGCCAAAGTGAATGTGCTGAATGATGAGATGATGGAGAGCGATTGTGATGGAGGGAGTTGTATCAGAAGAGACTGCAGAGTGACGGTCCGATGCACTCCAGTGGTTTTTCTCAGATTCTATATGCCCTTTAACCCCAGAAAGAGGGGGGGGGGGGGGGCAGAGAAAGAGGGAGAACCACAGAAGGAAAGATGTTTAATACATGAGTGAGTGACACATTATACATTTAATTTAATCATCAGAGAGGGAGTAGGGGAGGGGGGGATGGCTTTTCAAATGCACAACAACATACATTGTTGTTATGTAAACGTAATAAAATCATGTAATAAACATTGAGATAATACTATACGACAAGCTCGGTCGATCACATCTGGACTCACCGTAGGAAGGTTCAAACCACTGGACCAATTCCAACTGAACTGCACTTTATTGGCCAATAAACTGCACTTTACTGGTCAAGTACTGGAATACTGTTGACTACAGTCAGTAGGTTGCCATATGATATGATTGTCTCTCCTTACCTGGCCATTAAACTCATTAAACTTAGTGGAGTGGAGTCTGCAGAAAGCACCTTAAACAAGAGCCACAATAACTCATTAAACTTAGCTGAGTCTGCAGAAAGCACTAGCTAACTAACTAACTCTAAACCCTTCTTTGTTGCATTTCAGTATATGACTAAAGGTGAACTCAACATTCAGATGCTTTTTTGGGTCAAGATCATTGTGAACAATCTGAATGTGTGAATAGTTGAGTCAATGTAGAAGAGACCATGTAGACTGCTGTTCAGATCTGACTTGGTGGGTCTACTCTATACCTTCCCTTCCAACCTCAGTAGGTAGTTAAAAAAAAACAGGGCAATTCCCTGAGCACCATGACACATTGGCACCATTTTGAGGGAATGTAGATATTTTTGTCATTGTATTTTTACTCTTTACTTGCTTTTTTTATTGACTATTTTGATCCATTTACACCACCAATGTTTTTTTTCACTTTAGAATAGTTTAGTACTCCACAAAACATACCCTTACATTCTTCCCCCCAGCAATATCTTTATTTCGTTTTCAACATGTTTTCAAAGGTAAAAAAAAACAGAGAAAAAATTACATTATGTGCTTTTAGATACCCTATATATACATAAATATAACTAATAAAATCATATTACATACATGTTAAAATAATAGTAATAATTAAAGAAACAACAACGGGTACATTAGACTAGAATTTACAATACCTAAATACTCATATTGCACATCATTCATCTAAAACAGTTGCAGAGGCTATTATTATCCCTCCCCGGACTCGTCCAACATATGAGATGAATCGGGATAAAACAAATATTATAATAATATTATTTAATAAGATGGGGGGGGGGGATCCTTTAACCCTTTCACTGCCACACTACCAAAGGGTTAACCCATTCACAACCACACTACAGAAGGTTAACTGTTAACCGTCTGTAGTGTGGTAGTGAAAGGGTTAACCCTTTGGTAGTGTGGCAGTGAAAGGTTAACCTTCTGTAGTGTGGTGGTGAAAGGTTAACCTTCTGTAGTGTGGTAGTGAAAGGTTAACCTTCTGTAGTGTGGTAGTGAACGGTTAACCTTCTGTAGTGTGGTAGTGAAAGGTTAACCTTCTGTAGTGTGGTAGTGAAAGGTTAACCTTCTGTAGTGTGGTAGTGAAAGGTTAACCTTCTGTAGTGTGGTAGTGAAAGGGTTAAGGCAGGGATTACAATGATTTTCAGAGAGCCTCAGATTATTTTTCAGACTTTTTTAGCAAGCTGGACAGTCACTATATTTAATCCCATATTATGTTCCCTGTCCTTGAAGAGCACCAGATTATTTTATATATAGAATGTGCAAAAGGCACAAGTTTCCTCTCTTACATTTTATATTCTGTTCCTGCGGATATATGCCAAAAAAAAAAATACCTTCCACAGCTAATAAGATTGATCAAATCTCCTCAAACTTCTTCCCAAAATAATACAAATTCTTGGACATTTGATTTCCATATAATAATAATAATAATAATATATTTGATTTATAGAGGCGCTTTATAATTGTGGAACAAATCTCAAAGCGCTACAGTGTAAAAGTAGATCAAAACTAGCAAGAGTAAAAAAAAAAAAAAAACATAAAATAAGCAAGACAGAAATGTGTTGCAATGGGAAAAAAATGCCCTCGTCTTCACTACAACTGTATTGCAGCAGTTTTAAACGGTGTGTTACTGGTTTGAATTTGAGCTCTGTTACAGTACATTAACACATTGAGTGCCAGCGACGACATATCTCGTTTTATCAGCCCCCCCGGTGAGTGCCGCCGACGACAAATGTCGTTTTATTTTTTATTAGCGATCTGAATTTATTTATTTCATCAACAGTCTCCCGTTGCTACAGCAGCCCCTCCAGGAGCTCAGATGGGGAAAAAGCGCCCCCTATCGTCTATCCCTGTGTAACTGCAGGTCAGTCGATTAGACTGACCTGGGATCTGTAGAGGTGGAGCCAACTGGCTCCATTGTGCTGGCGAGCCGTCTGATCAAGAGGGATCTGATCGCGAGACGGAAAGCAGCGTGGAATATATATTTACAGCAGCCAATAATCGATCAATAAGCGTGATCGATATTTGGAATGGCCATCAGGAATTGGAATAATCTTTTTGGAGAACATCTGATCTAAGGTAAGGAGTCTATGTTACCAGTCTTGGGGTAATCGGAGCTGTATTCACTGAGATAACAGCGTGTCCCTATGTGTGTGTGGCTGTGTGTGATCTTGAGGAAACGAGAGAATAGATTTTTCAGCTTGTCTATAGCGTGCATAAGTACACATATACTATCGATAATCTAGCGTTTATTTGAAAACGATTCATAAATAGGCCGACAAATGACAATGTGTCTAGTGTATTCGAGAATATTCCAATAAATGCTGTTTATGGGGGAATCTTAAAATTTTCAGAAAAGTTTCGAGAGAACGATAGCTTTTCGAAATGCTATAAAAAGGATATGAACCGATTAAAAAAAAAAAAATCCGTTTGTTGCAAACAAGTCATTGATAAGCGACGGGCAGATTAGACACATAGCCATAATTTAAAACATAGATTAGGCGTTTTTAATGCTAACATTGAAGTGGATGATGGCACTCAACAGGGTTTTCAATGTTAACTGGCCGGCACTGAAACTGTTAACGTGATACTAGATTGATGAAATATGAATTAAAATCGTGAATAAAAGAAATACGCTATATCGCATCGTTGGCAATAAACGGTCGGCATGAACAAACGACATATAGCGTTGTTGGTATTGAAAGTGTTAATAATAATAATAAATTGGATTTGAAGAGAGAAGCGCCTTTCTCAGACTCAAGGACACTGTACAAGGAGAGAGACGCTATATAAAAAGGGTAAATAAAAATTAGAAAAAGATTATTAATATGTGTATAGTAACAACAGGAAAAAAACAAACAAGATAAAAAAAAAGGAAGCAAGGTGCTGTCCAATTGGATGAAGTGGTAACAAGAAAATTAACAAACAAACACAAACAAACAAACAAACAACAAAAACAACGGGATCTGTGGCTTAATCTCATTGGGGGCCAACAGCAGAGGGCGCTGATGGGCCGTCAACGCTAGTGCTTTATCCAATGTAGGGATAGCTTTACTTGCAATTGCTTAAAATATATGAAATATTATAGCTATGGATCTAATTAACACATTGATTGTCAGTGAGTTGCTTCCAGTCAACATGCACAAAACAGATAATTTCTTCATGCATACATTTCCGTTTTATACCGTGGTGAATATGAATATATTTCTAGAGCGTTCTGTCTAATCTCAATAAACTCCAGCAAATCGAGCTTCAATGCATTTCCTTAGAAATCGTGCCATTTGTCGCTTGATTTATGAATAGTTTTCAAATAAACGCTAGATTAGCGATATTATGTGTAATCATGCACGAACAGAAGCGGGGTCTGAAAAATTGCTTCTCCATACTTTGGTCGGCGCAAACCGCACACACACACACACACACACACACACACGCTCCGATGGCGGTGAAAGAAACATCTGATCAACCCAAGATTGGTAACATCGAGTCCTTACCTCACATCTGATGTAATGCAAAAAGATGAATCCTATTCCTGATCGCCATTCCAAATATTGATCGCGTTTATTGATCCAACGTTATATGTCCAAAACACATAATCCACGCTTCTCCGAGTGTCCCCAGTCCATGTGTGATAAACGTTACTCTTGCCCGAGAAGGAAAACCTGGACCGGACTTCTTAGATCGATGCACAGCCCCAGCCAGAGGGATTCCAATGATGTGCAATACCGGCCAGGAGGCGTAGGCGGCGGTTTTTGCCCTTTGCGAGCTCAGACCCATTCCCAATGATAACATCAGGCTGGATAAATGAAAAATTAATGGATATAGCTAAAAAAAAAGAAATAACGATTAAAACCCGAGATTTCTCGGGTTTGGCAGCCAGCGCATGGCGAGTTAACCTGAGATATCTCTGGTCTGGCCCCGAATGTGTTAAAAGAAAAGAGTCAGGCGCTGGGCTACTTGGGAGCAGGGCCGTGTTGCGTGAAGGCAAGTGTGAACAGGTGTGTTCTTAGGTGGGTTTTGAAGAGGTTGATGGTGTCAGAGCCTCGGATGGAGGGGGAGAGGGAGTTCCACAGCCTGGGTGCAGCTACAGCGAAAGCTTGGTCTCCCAGTGTGGAACGCCTGGTGCAGGGGATGGTGAGGAGTTGGAGGACCGGAGGCCTCGTGCTGGAGTGTAGGGGTGAAGTAGGTTGGTCAGGTAGGAAGGGACCACGCATGCAGGGATTTGTAGGTGAGGAGGAGGATCTTGTAGGGGATTCGGTAGTTGATGGGGAGCCAGTGGAGTTTTTGCAGGGTGGGGGTGATGTGCTGCCAGGGTTTGGTGCGCGCGAGGACCCTCGCAGCAGAGTTTTGGATGTACTGTAAGCGATCCAGAACCTTCTTGGAAGCACCAAGAAGGATTCCGTTACAGTAGTCGAGGCGGGAAGTGATGAAGGCGTGAATGAGTGTTTCCGCTGAGGTGTCGGAGAGTGAGGGTCGGAGGTGGGAAATGGTTCTGAGGTGGAAGAAGGCGGATCTGGTGACAGACTTGACGTGAGGGTGAAATGAGAGGGTCGAGTCCAGTATTATGCCCAGGTTCCTTACCTCCGTGGAGGGGCAGATGGAGTAGCCATCCACGGAGAGAACAATCTTTTGGAGGGGGGCTGGGGAGGCTACAACTATTAATTCGGTCTTCTTGCTGTTGAGTTGAAGGAAGTTGGTGGTCATCCATGTTTTTATGTCCTGGAGGCAGGTAGTGAGGGAGGGGTGAGGCAGGGGGGAGGGAGGGGAGCAGAGGGTTTGGTGTGGAGGTAAAGCTGCGTATTCACTGCACCTATACAACACGTGTAAGGTAAGCAACACTTGTGATTGGAGGGTCAAGATTGAGAGATTATATCATCCTCCCATGCTTTCAATTTAGATTATGAGGATTAAAGTGATCGATCAATGAACAAGTCGTACATTTCTGACATGATTCCCATTCCAAAGGGATTTTTTATTGGAGCTTTCCCCAGTGAGGATAAGGCTGGGATGGGATGGCCATGGGTTGTTTTTAGATCCAATAAAGCTCTTGAACTATAAGTATAAAAAGACATAATAATGTTTACAGGGGATATTGTACATGATGACAAGTTCTTCAAATATCTTTAATATTCTTATCCTCGGGACAAAAATATAATGAATTGCCCAATTCCCTTGCCATCCCATCATTTTAAAACTATAATTATTACTCCAAGTTGGACTATACCAAGAGAGAGAGCAGGCGTTTCTTTCAAATTCCTTTGTATACCTCATCATACCATGCTTTTCACTATAGGGTTGGATGTTCTCTTTATCAGAGTAAATATTACATTATCTTAATAATAATATAATAATAAACTTTATTTGTATAGAACTTTGAATACAGAAATTGCAGTTCAAAGTGCTTCACAGCAGTAAAAAATGCAGGCATAAGCGAGCATAAAAAATATAGAGGTCTTCCTAGTCTCCTAACATGGCCCTTTGTATGATCTTTAAGTGAGGACTAGCCCTGTCACACACAGGCCCCACTTCATTAAATTAGTCATCTCCAGTTTAATTTGATGGAGTGCTCTGGGGGTAATTCAGCCCCTCTGATCTAATTGGCAGTGCGATCGACACTTCATTTAAGACAGTATATCAGCTTTCCCCGACACTACTTCAATTCCATCACTGAAGGGGGATGGGTGACAGGAAAAGAGGGATTTGGAAACGTCTCAGTAGGAGCTCCAATGTCCACTTGTTTATTGCACCAACTAGTAATTACGTTCCGAGCAACACCTTTCATCAGATTAATGTGTCACTGCACAAAATCAATTTAAATAAACACAACACTTGCATGATGCAATCATGCGAACCGAGTCTATGTGTGACATAGAAAGGCATACATTGCATAGACCGCACATATACTGGACATATAGTATAAAGGAGAACAGAGATGAAATGGAGAACAGGAAAAAGGGTGAACACAGATGACAAGTTTATATCCTCTGTTTATAGTTTATATCCTCTGTTTATAGTTTATATCCTTTGTTTATAGTTTATATCCTCTGTGTATTGTTTATATCCTCTGTTTATAGTTTATATCCTCTGTTTATAGTTTATATCCTCTGTTTATAGTTTATATCCTCTGTTTATAGTTTATATCCTTTGTTTATAGTTTGTATCCTTTGTTTATAGTTTGTATCCTCTGTTTATTGTTTATCTTCTGTTTATTGTTTATATCCTCTGTTTATAGTTTATATCCTCTGTTTATAGTTTATATCCTCTGTTTATAGTTTATATCCTCTGTTTATAGTTTATATCCTCTGTTTATTGGATCTGTTTATTGTTTATATCCT
This sequence comes from Notolepis coatsorum, assembly GCF_963971535.1. Taxonomy (NCBI): domain Eukaryota; kingdom Metazoa; phylum Chordata; class Actinopteri; order Aulopiformes; family Paralepididae; genus Notolepis; species Notolepis coatsorum. The sequence continues at coordinate 132,445,311 of NC_140171.1, forward strand.
CTGTTTATAGTTTATATCCTCTGTTTATAGTTTATATCCTTTGTTTATAGTTTATATCCTCTGTTTATTGTTTATATCCCCTGTTTATTGTTTATCCTCTGTTTATAGTTTATATCTTCTGTTTAAATAGTTTATATCCTCTGTTTATTGTTTATATCCTCTGTTTATAGTTTATATCCTTTGTTTATAGTTTATATCTTCTGTTTATAGTTTATATCCTTTGTTTATAGTTTATCCTCTGTTTATAGTTTATATCCTCCGTTTATTGTTTATATCCTCTGTGTATTCACTTGTCATCTGTGTTCCCCTTTTCTATGTGGTCTATGTCAGGGGTTCTCAACCTGTCTGCTGCCAAGGCACCCCTGTGTTCAATAAAATATTCCAGGGCACCCCTACATACGATAAAGACTTTTTCGGTCCTGCCTTTTTGGCTACAATGATGACAAAAGTGCTTGCTTTCAAAATAATGTTTATTTAAGAAACCGGGAAACACATTTGTGTGTATATGCAGGCTATAATGCATTATTAACAGGTGTTTCAGGTCTAAATGGCTTAGTACTGTTGACATTACATTGCTTGTAGTAGTAAATCAAATAGCATATTTCTTTAAATAAAATTACAGAAAATGATCACTAAAGTGTTATCTGTTGCAGCTGCACACTTTTCCATAAAAATAGCATATTTGGATAAGTTTGACCATTTCTCAAAAACAGAAAATCATGTATTTTTTTAAATACAGAAAAGGATCACCAAGTTACCATTTCTCAAAAAATATAAATAAATACAGAAAATAAGCACTTGTTCACTCAGTGGACATTTCTAGCTCAATGTGAGGTCTGCTGCTGCTGGCTAATAATACGGTCAATACGTGGGGAGATCTTTGACAAGGCTCAACTTGGCCCTATATTTTGTTTTCAGAGCTGTCATGGATGAAAAGCCAGCTTCACACAGATATGTGGTGCTGAATGGTATCAACACCTTAACTGCTGCATCATGAGATACTTGGTACTCAGCACCACACTCTGAAACTAGCTCTCCAGGTGGTATCAGATGAGATTTCAATGAGTTCTTCCAAGAGTTTGGATGGAGATGTGTCTGGAAGCTTTGTCTCAATGTTGTCTGTAAAGTAATTTTTTTTATCCAGAGTAACTTGGTGCTCCTTTTCTGTGTTTTATTAAATAATGATTTTCAGATTTTGAGAAATGGCCAAACTTATCCAAATATGGTATTTTCATGGAAAACAGTGCAGCTGCAACAGATAGCACTTTAGTGATAATTTTCTGTAATCCAAAAAGATTTTTTTTGAATTTTTTTGTATTATCTCAAGGCACCCCTGGCAGCTCTCTGCAGCACCCCTGTTGAGAACCGCTGCTATGTGATGTTGGTATTTGGCTGGTTGGCACCTTGTCTATAGCATTTTCTTGTACTTGACGGCAGCTTACAGGCCTGGCACTGGTGAGGGACCCCATAGTCTTCCTCTCAATATATATTTTTTTTACATATATGAATAGCTTTTTTCTGTGGATATTTATTGTCACCTTACACTATTTCATATTGTACTTTATGAATACAGAGCTATGTATTCGATCATGTATGTGTATGGATGCAATATATGTGTATATATATGTGTACAGTATATGTTTGTGTATATATTGTCTATGCAATGTATGCTATTTCTATGTCCCATACATTAGTTTGCATGATTATATCATGTAGCATGTATTTATTTAAGATGGTGTGGTGCAGTGTCACAGTATTTATTTAAGGTGGTGCAGTGTATCATGTAGCATGTATGTATTTAAGGTGGTGCAGTGTAGCATGTATGTATTTAAGTGGTGCAGTGTCACAGTACAGTATGTATGTATTTAAGTGGTGCAGTGTCACAGTACAGTATGTATGTATTTAAGATGGTGCAGTGTCACAGTACAGTATGTATGTATTTAAGATGGTGCAGTGTCACAGTACAGTATGTATGTATTTAAGATGGTGCAGTGTCACAGTACAGTATGTATGTATTTAAGATGGTGCAGTGTCACAGTACAGTATGTATTTATTTAAGATGGTGGTGTCACAGTATGTATGTATTTAAGTGGTGCAGTGTCACAGTACAGTATGTATGTATTTAAGATGGTGCAGTGTCACAGTACAGTATGTATTTATTTAAGATGGTGCAGTGTCACAGTACAGTATGTATTTATTTAAGATGGTGGTGTCACAGTACAGTATTTAAGTGGTGCAGTGTCACAGTACAGTATGTATGTATTTAAGATGGTGCAGTGTCACAGTACAGTATGTATTTATTTAAGATGGTGCAGTGTCACAGTACAGTATGTATTTATTTAAGTGGTGCAGTCAGGGTACAAAATAGTCACACGCCCACCGCCACAGGCTGGTAGATTTAATGTTTGGCCGTCATAAATTAAGGCCTGGGCGCCATCTGGCGGCCAACAAAATCCACTGCATGCGTCGGCATTAATATGATATGAGTAGCCTCCAGCTGGAGGGAGAAATGTCGTGGGAGCGGGCGAAAGTTGCCCAATCTGGAACAATCTCCGGGGCTGCAGCTGGCCCCTATTGGATGCGGGCGTGGTGAGTTGAAACGAAAGTGAAACTGTGTGTGTGTGTGTGTCACGTCTCACGTGTCCGTTCTAATGTTTACAAACAATGAACCTTTAAATGTAAATGAGATGCGCTCTGCTCACGAGATCAAGTTTGTAACATGAGACGCACACGAGGTCTGTCTTCATCCGTTCTTTAGCCTACAAAAAAACCTGCAATCGTGTTTTTGATTGTGCTCTGATATTTAATTTTGCATTTGATTTGACCAAATATGTGGAGGCATATTTTGTACCCTGGTTATTTCGCGTTTGTAACGTCATAACATCAGTGGAGGCTGCTGACTGATTAATAATAAGCTCTCTTTATTTCGCGGAGCATAATGTGATTTCGCGTTTGTAACATCATAACATCAGTGGAGGCTGCTGCTGACTGATTAATAATAAGCTCTCTTTATTTCGCGGAGCATAATGTATAATGTTATTTCGCGTTTGTAACGTCATAACATCAGTGGAGGCTGCTGACTGATTAACTCGTAACGTCATAAACCAACTACCAGATTCACTCGTCACTGTACATCAGTGGAGGCTGCGTAACTGACTAACTGATTAACTAGAAACTGCACATTGAGGGGGTTTGAATCACGCTACATCAGTGGAGGCTGCTGACCAGATTATTATTATATTATATTAGGGGTGGACGGTATTATTATTATTATCTATTATTATATTATTATTCCATACAAGGCTGGATGCATTACAGACTCCGCTAACATCCCTTGTTGCCTTGTAGGTGGCAAGTATGGATTTGTTTATCTTGTTTGAAGTTGTTTTAATATGTTCTTTAATTCTTTTGCTTCCATATTGTAAATAAATTCGCAATAAATTATTTGCATTTAAAACTATTAACGCTGACTCATTCCTTCAGTCCACTCAAAATTATGCTAATATTCCTTATGTTGTTTATGATATTAATTGAAAATAGCATACGAGAGTATTATATAGTAATAATAACACATGGCGATATACTAAAAAGCTATTTATAATTTTTGGCTGGTAAAACATCTGGATGGCTGGTAGTTTTTAAAATCTACCAGCCAAATGGCTGGTAAGTCAAAAAGTTAAGTTTGTTCCCTGGGTGCAGTGTCACAGTACAGTATGTATGTATTTAAGTGGTGCAGTGTCACAGTACAGTATGTATGTATTTAAGTGGTGCAGTGTCACAGTACAGTATGTATGTATTTAAGTGGTGCAGTGTCACAGTACAGTATGTATGTATTTAAGATGGTGCAGTGTCACAGTACAGTATGTATTTATTTAATATGGTGGTGTCACAGTACAGTATGTATTTATTTAAGATGGTGCAGTGTCACAGTATGTATGTATTTAAGATGGTGCAGTGTCACAGGACAGTATGTATGTATTTAAGATGGTGCAGTGTAACAGTACAGTATGTATGTATTTAAGATGGTGCAGTGTCACAGTATGTATGTATTTAAGATGGTGCAGTGTCACAGGACAGTATGTATGTATTTAAGATGGTGCAGTGTAACGACTAGTTTGTGCAATAAATAAGTGGACATCAGAGCCCTGCAGTGTTAGGGTTAATAAATAAGCATTAGGGTTAATGAATAAGTGTTAGGGTTAATAAATAAGCGTTAGGGTTAATAAATAAGCATTAGGGTTAATAAATAAGCGTTAGGGTTAATAAATAAGCGTTAGGGTTAATAAATAAGCGTTAGGGTTAAAGCGTTATCGTTCCAGGTGTCTGTTCTTCCTGCCTATTAAAAAATGCTCACTCACTCACTCTTTCTCATCAATACATTGTGTGTGTGTGTGTTTATAGAGCATCAGAACCATGCCAGAGAGTTGGTGCGGGAGGCTGATCTGTCGCAGTGGGACGCTCTAGTCATAATTTCAGGAGATGGACTGCTGTTTGAGGTGAGCCTGCGCCACACACACACACACACACACACACACACAAGTGTTGGAGTGGGAGTTCAAATAGTGCGTACAAAGGGGTGTATCAAATAAAAAAAAATTATTTGTAAGGCCTGACAACACACGTTAATGTCCCCATGGGCCGGACACGTCTTCTTTAACTCATTCGGGGCCAAACCCGAGATAAGTTGGTTTAACTCGCCATGCGCTGTGCGCCAGACCAGAGATTTCTCTGGTTTTGGTCGTTATTTCTTTTATTCGATATTTCCATTCATAATTCATCCATCCAGCCTGATGTTATCATTGGGAATGGGTCCGAGATCGCAAACGTCCAATACCGCCGTCTAACGCCTTGCAGCCGCTATTGCACTCCATTTGAAACGATGTGGCTTGTTGAAAACTATACTTGTAGCTGAGGGGTACAATTCCCTGACTGTATTGTTAGATATGATATTTAATACCACTACCTCATGTACTTTAACTTCTGGCCACCCAGTACAAGATATAAGTATGATGAACACTTTCCCACCTGATGAAACGAACCAACACAAATGGACCAAATCGAATATTTAATACAGCAAAGGGTGTACACAATATTCACTTAATTACATTTATGATTTGAAATGTTAAGTATGCACTTTTATGGCAAATGAGTATTCGTAGGTAAATCAACATTGAATGTCCAATCTCTGGTTGCGCAGGGAGTAAGTATACAACCTGGAATATTTAGGAAACGATAGCGATAGTACTTAAATAATTATAGCTGGATACACTAAAGGGGGGGGGGGGGTCCCGCTGGTTGTAAGACAGTAGGAGGGGGGGTTAGAGAAGTCGCTGGCGGTATCCCATCTGGCCGACGGTGTCTTGGGAGAATCCAAAGTCTTAGACCCAGTGCCCACAGAACCTCGGGCCGTAGACGAACACAGCTGGACCCTCTGTGGAACGGTATCTGCCGGTCCACAACGGAGAGACGTGGTGCGACCTCATGTGTAGAGCGCCGCCTCACCTGTAGTCCTCTCCGGGGGGTAATTCCAACACTCGACAGTGTTGGCCTTTATCCATGGAATAATCAAAGCACATAAAGCATAATCCAAGAGCCGTGGAAGGCTCGCCGTCGTCGGGTAGAGTAATCCAATATACAGGTCCAGTCGCTCTTGACCCGGAGCTCCTCGGATGCAATCACCACTAGGGGTCTGACCAGCCTGGATAAGCGTCCAGATAACGTCAGGAACGATGGGGGTACTGATAACTGTAGAACTCAAACCGAACGATGCACCATACATAAATAGACTATTATTAGCTTAATAGAATACGTCCAACTCGACGGTATGGTGCCAAACTATGACCATTCAACTATTAATCTACACGATATCTCAATGCCTATTCTGGGCCAAGTAGGCCTTACTACACCGCACGTGCTTCGTGGGGAGGCTTTTGCGTCTGTCACTCTGTTGGAGGGTAAAGAACTGGACTAAAAGAAAGTTCTACTTTACGAGCGTCATATATATATGCGCTATGAACAAATAGTACCACACGTATTTCGCCCGGCATATTACTGCGCGGAACCGGGGGCTGCCTCGACATGTTAGGCGGCACGATTGAACTTGAACCTAGGGGTATGGCAACCTGGCGCCAGGTTCTAGTCTAATGGTAGAATGAAACTATTATGGGCTGTTTAGTAGAAACGGGGATATTCAATGCATATTGTACAAGGAATATACAGGGGATATCAAACGATATACAAATACAATTAAATATATATATAAATAAATATACATATTCGGTTTAATCTGATCCTTCACAACAGCCGCCCCCTAATTAGTCCCACCTAATTAGCTAAGCAGAGACAGATTAACCGCACTGTCTTCCACTCAAGGTCCGCTGTAAGGTCAGTCAACTCACAAAGTCATAGGGTCATGGTCATCATCGATAGTATCTGGGAGTCGGGGCAGTTCTATGAGCCTCGCCACGGGCCGTGTGTAGGTGCGCCCTTGGACGAGTACTTCAGCTGCTCGGACCTTGCCATCGGCACCGGTGATCACTTTGCTTACGCGGCCAGCCGGCCACATAGCTCTGGGGAGTGACTGGTCAACTATCATGACGACTGTTCCTTCTGTCAAATTGTCTCTCTCTTTTACCCACTTCTGGCGGGTCTGTAGAGACGGTAGGTAGTGAAGTAGGAAGCTGCTCCAAAACTTGTCAGCTAGTACTTGGCTGTACCTCCACATTCTTCGGCCGTTCGCTTCTTCGGGCCTGTACATTGTCTGGGGTAGCGCGGGGTCCAGCCGCCCCATTAGGAGTGTGTTGGGGGTGACTGGGTCGACATCTGCTACATCACTGGAGACGTAACCGAGGGGTTTGGAGTTCAATACTCCCTCGATCTCCGTGAGGACTGTCATTAGGACTTCCTCTGCCACAGTCTGGGCTCCGAGTACGGCATACAGGGCTGTCTTTATAGAACGTACTTCTCGTTCCCAGGTTCCACCGAAGTGGGGTGCGTTCGGGGGATTAAACTGGAAGTCAACCTGGGCTGGAGCGAGGTGGGTCTTAAGTTCTGGGCCCATAGCTTGGAAGCTCTCTCTCAGCTCTCTTTCTCCGCCTTTGAAGTTGGTCCCGTGATCAGACAACAATGTAGACGGTTGTCCTTTCCGTGATATGAATCTCCGGAAGGCCATAAGGAATGAGTCTGTGCTCATGGTCGGAAGGAGCTCGATATGTATCGCTCTGGTGGTCATGCATTTGAATACAATACCCCACCGCTTCTCGGTGCCTCTTCCTCTTTTTATATACAACGGGCCAAAACTGTGGAGTGGAATGGCTTGTCGCCGATTCGGAGGCGACAGGGGGGTAGGTCAGCCATCCGTGGTATGCTGGGCTGCGCGCGCCACTTACGGCAGTCTAGACAGGTTCGCTGGAAGCGCCGTACTGCTTCTCTCCCTTGTAATATCCAATAACGACGTCTGATCTCCGCGAAGACTCTCTCTGCTCCGGCGTGGTGCACATCCTCGTCGTATTTCTTTATGATCAGCTCTGTGACCTTGTGTCGGCTGTTCAAGACGATCGGGTGCTTAATGTCATCTGGTAGATCGGGGGCTCTCCGCAGGCGACCACCCACTCTGATGAGATTATGTGCGTCACTCTCTGGTGCCAGGTGAATCAGTCTGCTGTCTGATGGGACGGGGTTTCCTCCCTGTAGACAGTCTAGCTCATCGGGGAACGAGTCTCTCTGGGCTCGTTGTAGTAGAAGAAGTTCTGCTTCTTCGTAGTCAGCTGCTGACATGTCAGTGGTGGACTGAATCTCTGGGTGGTGCCGCAGGAATGTCCTTTGTTGCGCACTCTCTAGGGTAATGCAGTCATCTATGTTCGGGTCTGTGGAGGCGACAGTGCTCAGTCCACAGAACATAGGCTTCTTGTTCTCAGCCTCCTCTCTACTTGCTTCCCTCGGGGTGGGCGTAGGCCAATCTCCTTCCGGGAGCTGGAGGAATGCTGGTCCGTCACTGTAGATGTTGTGACGGGTTAGGTCATCCAGGGACATTCCCCGGGTGATGACGTCAGCTGGGTTGTGTTTGGTATCCACATATCTCCAGCTTGCTTCTTCTGTTAGTTCCTGAATCTCGGTGACTCTGACTCCCACGAAGACTTTGTATCTGCATGAATCAGACTTAATCCATGTGAGTACTGTCGTGGAATCTGACCACAAGATTGTTCTATGCACCGGAATGGTGAGTTCACGTTGGATTAACGTGGCTAGATGCGCTCCTGCGAGGGCTGCACAGAGCTCTAGACGTGGGATAGATTGTTGCTTACGTGGGGCTATCCTTGAGCGGGCCAGTATGAAAGCAGTGTGTATCTCTCCTCCCATCTCTTGGGCACGCAAATAAGCAACCGATCCGTAGGCTACTTCGGAGGCATCGCTGAAGACGTGTAGCTCAATCTCGCATGTCTCTGGCCTCACTGTGGATGGGAAGTAGCTGCGGCGTATGTTGACACCTGGGAGTGAGCGGAGTTCCGTCTCCCACTCTCTCCATGTTGAGGCAAGGTGTGCGGGTATTGGGTCGTCCCAGCCCTGGTCCTTGTCCCATAGTGCTCGTACAATCATCTTTGCCCTGGTGGTGTAAGGTAGAATACATCCCAGCGGGTCATATTGTCTGGCGAGTGTTCTGTACACACTCCGTCTGGTGGTCGGTATCGCCGCCGACCTTCCTTGCTCTGGAGCCAAGGGTTTGTGTCTATAGTGGAGCGAGTCTGTTTTGAAGCGCCAGACTAATCCTAGTGTCATTTCTTGGGCTTCTCCTGGGATTGTCGCCATCCAGGTCTCGCTGCTGGCAGCCTTGTCTGCGGAGGAGAGGCTGCGCAATACGTGCGGGTCACTGCTGGCCCACTGCCTGAGATCAAAGCCTCCTTTGATTAGGGAGGCGCGTAACTTGATTAGGAGAGCCTCGGCTTCTTCTTGAGTCGAGACGCTTTGTAGACAGTTGTCTACGTAGAAACTGTTCTTCACACTGTGTTGGACCTCTTCATCTGCTGCTGGGTCCTCTGTGACGTGTTTCTGTAGTGCAAATGTAGCACAACACGGGCTGCATGTGGTTCCGAAGGGGAGTACTTCCCACTGGTAGATGGATGGGTTCTCATCTCCGATCTTCTCTCTCCATAGGAACCGTAGCAGAGGCTTGTCCTCCTCTACTAGTCTCACTTGCAAGAACATCCCTTTGATATCCCCGCTTATAGCCACCTTGTCCTGGCGGAAGCGCAGTAGCACGCCTAGTAGGGAGGGGCCGAGTGTGGGGCCAGGCAAGAGCTCTTTATTCAGATTTTGGGATCCGATCTGGTAGCTGCAGTTAAACACAATGCGATCCTTGCCATTGTGATGGACCTTGTGATGCGGCACGTACCATGATTCGGTCGTCTGATCGGCCTCTTTAATGTCAATATTTGTTACGTGTCCCGCTGTGATTAGCTTCTCAATCTCAGCTCGGTACACACTCTGTTGAGCGGGGTCTTTGGCTAGGCGCTGCTCTGTGTTCAGTAGATAGCGCTCCGTGGCGTCTTTCTTTGCGTGAAAGGGGGGCATTCCCTCTCTCCTCAGGAGTGGAGTTGCGTATCTCATCACTCCGCCGACTGTGACTCTCTTTGTCCCCTGCTCGAGTAGGTGGATGGCGTAAATGTCTTCTTTAGAGCGAATGTCTTTCTTTTCGTTCTTAAAGGGCATTGTCTCTAGGGTCCATAGCCTCTCGACATGCTGCAAGAGAGTGGTGTCTTCTTCTGTCGTTCGGGAGTGGAAGCAGCTAGTGGCTGCGGTTCGGTTGAGAGATTTAGCGAGGGGGCCTTGTAATGTCCATCCTAAGCGGGTCTCGACGGCTGCAGGACAGCCTCGGGGACCGGTATGGACCCGGTCAATCGGGACTATGAATTCTGCATGGTCGGAGCCTATCAACAGGGTCGCTTGCTCGTTGCGGTGACGCTGCTCTTGACTGCTGTCTCGACGAGTTCCTTGAGCCCCTGGCGGAGGGAGAGGGAGTTGTCCTTTTGATCAGCTGCTCTATTAGTTGCGCTTGTAGTCTGTCGCGCTCTGCGTCTCTTTGGGCACCGGCAGCGGTGCGCTGGGCATCGGCGCGGTCTCTTGCCATATTCTCTTCCATCTGGAAGCGTCTCATCTCCAGACTTGTGCGCTGTTCTTCGCTCCGTTGCTGTGCTTGGAGGTGTTCGCGCTCGCTGGTCGCCTGGGCTTGGAGACGTTCGCGCTCGCTAAGCGTCTGTGCTTGGAGCCGATCGCGTTCGGTAGAGGCTGTCAGGCTGACGAGGAACGCCTGTTGTAGTATCCTCTCCGCTTCGCTGGGGGAAGGCGGTAGTGGAGGTGAGCCGCTCCTGCGTGAACCGCTCCTGGGGGTACTCGTTGGGGAGTCCTGGAGCTCTAGTTCCTCGGCGCTCTCCTCTTCTTCTTCCGTGCAGAGTTCTCTCTCTGTAGGGTTGTCTTCCTCCCGGGGCGTGTCGGGGACTACTTCTTTAGTAGTGGCGGGGGGTAAAGGCATGTCAATTCCCTCCTGGTCTCCACCGTGGGCTTGGTCAGTTACATTAGGACCTACTAGGGCCTCTGTGGTCGGGGAAACCTGGTCGTTAAGGTCAGACATGATTTTACTTTCTACTTTTTCTACGTTTACCGTTTGTCGAAGGCTAGGTAGTTGACTGACAGTGTAAGCCTTTAAGTACTGAGGTGTCTGTCGTCTGCGCCGCGGGCGTTCTAGGTTAGGAGGATCGTTTCGTGGAGTGTTCATCATAGGCCATTTCGATATTAATAACACTATATTAATATTACACTAGTTACCATCCGGCTCGAAGGACCAATTGTAGCTGAGGGGTACAATTCCCTGACTGTATTGTTAGATATGATATTTAATACCACTACCTCATGTACTTTAACTTCTGGCCACCCAGTACAAGATATAAGTATGATGAACACTTTCCCACCTGATGAAACGAACCAACACAAATGGACCAAATCGAATATTTAATACAGCAAAGGGTGTACACAATATTCACTTAATTACATTTATGATTTGAAATGTTAAGTATGCACTTTTATGGCAAATGAGTATTCGTAGGTAAATCAACATTGAATGTCCAATCTCTGGTTGCGCAGGGAGTAAGTATACAACCTGGAATATTTAGGAAACGATAGCGATAGTACTTAAATAATTATAGCTGGATACACTAAAGGGGGGGGGGGGGGTCCCGCTGGTTGTAAGACAGTAGGAGGGGGGGTTAGAGAAGTCGCTGGCGGTATCCCATCTGGCCGACGGTGTCTTGGGAGAATCCAAAGTCTTAGACCCAGTGCCCACAGAACCTCGGGCCGTAGACGAACACAGCTGGACCCTCTGTGGAACGGTATCTGCCGGTCCACAACGGAGAGACGTGGTGCGACCTCACGTGTAGAGCGCCGCCTCACCTGTAGTCCTCTCCGGGGGGTAATTCCAACACTCGACAGTGTTGGCCTTTATCCATGGAATAATCAAAGCACATAAAGCATAATCCAAGAGCCGTGGAAGGCTCGCCGTCGTCGGGTAGAGTAATCCAATATACAGGTCCAGTCGCTCTTGACCCGGAGCTCCTCGGATGCAATCACCACTAGGGGTCTGACCAGCCTGGATAAGCGTCCAGATAACGTCAGGAACGATGGGGGTACTGATAACTGTAGAACTCAAACCGAACGATGCACCATACATAAATAGACTATTATTAGCTTAATAGAATACGTCCAACTCGACGGTATGGTGCCAAACTATGACCATTCAACTATTAATCTACACGATATCTCAATGCCTATTCTGGGCCAAGTAGGCCTTACTACACCGCACGTGCTTCGTGGGGAGGCTTTTGCGTCTGTCACTCTGTTGGAGGGTAAAGAACTGGACTAAAAGAAAGTTTCATATATATATGCGCTATGAACAAATAGTACCACACGTATTTCGCCCGGCATATTACTGCGCGGAACCGGGGGCTGCCTCGACATGTTAGGCGGCACGATTGAACTTGAACCTAGGGGTATGGCAACCTGGCGCCAGGTTCTAGTCCAATGGTAGAATGAAACTATTATGGGCTGTTTAGTAGAAACGGGGATATTCAATGCATATTGTACAAGGAATATACAGGGGATATCAAACGACATACAAATACAATTAAATATATATATATAAATAAATATACATATTCGGTTTAATCTGATCCTTCACAACAATACTCATATAGAAAAAATTATCTGTTTTTTGCATCTTGACCAGAAGAAACTCAATGACAATCGACTGTTATTAGATCCATAGCTATAATATTTAATATAGTTTTAGCACTGCAAACACCGGCATTTATCCCCATTGAACAAAGCGCTGGCACTCACGGCCTATATGCCCACAGCGACCTCTGGCGTCCAATGAGTTAAACAAGTCAAGAAGAAACATCACAATAAATCAAGAACAAAACAAAAAACACCATGAAATCCAAAATAAAATGTAAAATAAATAAATGCAACACTCCCAGACATACCCAACACAAAGGTAAGGAAAAACTCACTAAAAACCTAGCAATAGGAAAAAAGCACCACAGGCAACGTGGAGGGGAGAAACCTTAGAAGGGCCGTTCAAGGGGGGATCTCCCTTCTTACGGCTTGTCGGTGATAGTAGTGTTGCTATAAAACAGGCGAAACAGTTGGTAAGTATGTACATACCGGTATATGTGTAATGAAACACATGTACATGCAATAGCAACTGGGGTACATAAGAACATTTTGAAAGATTGAAAATAGAATAGAGCTGATGACTGATCCATTTGTGTACTGGTATAGTCCTGATCTCTAGGTGTAAAATTATATGATTCTTCCATATCATTCAATTAATTATGATGTTTTCTTCTTCATTCTAAAATCAGTGGCAAATAACGAGGAACAGTGATGAACGTTGGAATATCACTATAAAACTGTCCTTTATTTTCTCTTAAACTGCAGCATGACATTTGCTCAAACTATCACACGTTGCATGTTGTTCGAAGTTTGTCATTTTGGGAAATGGAATGGACCAGTATGGATTCAGAATTTCTGTTATCAAGATGTAAACATCCTCCTTTTGAGCAAAGACGAAGCGGAGCACAGTCTCCTTGTGTCTCTCGGACAAAGACGATAAATTTGATTTACTGCAATGCATTCCAGCTGCATTAGGGCCTAATGTAGGCTGTTGAGTTCCTGCTGTAAATTAGAGATGGTAGATGGATAGATGGATAGATACTTTATTGCCATTTCAACACATGGTTGATTGGGATTTGTCTTGGTGCAATGCTCATTTCATACAGAAAACATACAATATAAAAACATACAAGAATACATACAATGCAATCCCTGAAGTAGAATAAGCATCACAAACATTTCAAATAATATATATACAGTTCTACAGTGCATAAAAGAGCTCAGTGCTCCATTTAAAGTGCATATTGTCGGCTAGTGCTAGCGCTTATTGATTGATTGATTGATTGATTGATTGATTGATTGATGTTTTTTATTTTCGTGTCTTACATACAGATGTATGCCCAGCCCATATGGGCTTACAAGACACAGAAACAATACGTATATAATAGTATACTTGACAATAAGTTATATAGACCAAGATGGCCACAAAAAAAGAAAACAAAATAAAACGTAATATAACAAGCTGTAAACAAAGAAACAAGAGGAATTCATATACAATTATATAGGATATAGTGTGTTTTGTCTCAAGTGCCATGCTGCAAAACTGAAAATCTCCTCCACAAAAAACCAACTCAACATACAACTCTCAGACTGCCAAAACAAATCCGGATTTACAAATAGAATTTTCTCAAATAAAGCCCTCCTCAAATCGGTGTACAAGGGGCAATAAAAAACAAAATGATATTCATTCTCCACCACTCCCAGATCACAGAGAACACACAACCGCTCCTCCTCAGGTTTACCTTGGAATCTACCCACTTCCACAGCCAATGGCAGGGTGCCAGACCTCAACTGGGCACACAGAGACCTCCGCCTTCTCTTTTAAGTTTAACATTAAATAAGGTTCAGTAAAATACTCATCTTTAATTTCAACATATTTTCTAAGTTTATGTTTTTTCCATATCTCCACATTCCACTTATCCTGATGGATTGTTGATCATTTTGTTTTAATTATGTGAACCTTACACTGCAGATTGTTCATAAAAATCATACTTAAGTCAGCAGAAGAAAAAATCATGGACATCTCTCTTGACCAGGGATGACCGCGTGCTCGGTCCCAGTTAAATATCTTTTTAGTCACCCTGTCATTTGGCAGCTGAACCAGGCGGTTCCATAACCTAACCATTTCACCTTTTTGTTTGACCAAGCATGAGTCCCAACCCATGTCCCCTTCTATAGCTCCTTTTGCTGTATATTTATGGACTCCCAAGAAGTATCTCATGGCACGGTTCTGGATATTATTACATTCAGGTGCATCATCAAAGCAGCATAAAATAAAACTGAACCAACCATTGAATCAAATAGTTGTGTAAATGTTGAAAACCCAACGTCAGTGTACACTTTCATGTTACTCAACACACCCGCTAGCGCCCTTCCTGCTGACTCATATAGTCATAGTATACGAGTATTGTACTATAGTACAAAGTGCCTGTGCATTAGGGCTTGAGTTCATGTGATGGTGTACATGTGCATGGAGCAAGGACATTTTACAATGTCTACCCCTGTCTGGTCCTCGTCCCCGGGTGATGGATGGTCTGCTGGAGAGAGCAGTGTGTAGCTATATATAATAAAAAAAAAAAGTGTGATAATCGATGGACATTCTGGGATGGAACCAAATGGCAGCCTTCTTACCTGGGTCCAGTTCTAAACATGCTGTAATGGGAAACTATGGTGAATGTTGTCTTTATAATCCTTGTATTTTCTACCAATACACCAATAATGTGTTTTTTATTCAAAGTGATGAGTGTAAGACAACTGTGCCTGTTTTAGAAAGAATAAGAACAAAAATATTCAGGTAGAATTGTATTATAATGGCTCCAGAAAAACAAAATCATGCTTTCAATCATTATCTCATTGGGCCTCATGCATGAAGTGATATAAGAACAGATTTTGTTCTTAACTAGCATTTCCTCTTACTTTGTTCTTACCTGGGATTCAGCAAAGTTTTCTTATTGTTGCTTTTTTCTCAGGCAAGAACAAATTATAAGAGTGGTCGAGAGCACTCTTACCGAAATAAGAAATTCTTACCCCAAAACAATTAAATTAAAAAAAAAGCCTACCATTGGCGGACGGCTATCCCATGATTTCTAATGTTTTCTAACCATGTGTTTCGAAACAAATTGATTCGATCAATTGTTAAAAATTGATTGATTTGATTGTTATTATTATAAAAATAAATGTGGGTTGATAACGAAGATCAGTGATACATTTAAGATGATGCACTGGGTTAGGGCATTTACAAGCTTGTAGCTTCAGCCCTAACCTTTTCGGCCAACTTGTAATTTGATTTGTGTGTTTTCTTTTTTTTGTTGTAGATGCCATTTAATGGCTCGAAATAAACTTCATTCATTCCATCTATGTGCTTAGCTCTGTCTTGCCCCTGTCCCCCAGGTGATAAACGGTCTGCTGGAGAGAGCGGACTGGGAGGAAGCCATTCAGATGCCGCTGGGCGTCCTGCCTGGAGGCTCGGGCAACGCTCTGGCTGCCTCTATCCACCACTACTCTGGGTGAGTGTAGAATAGAGGCGTTAAACGCTCTCCATCTATCCACCACTACTCTGGGTGAGTGTAGAATAGAGACGTTAAACGCTCCATCTATCCACCACAACTCTGGGTGAGTGTAGAATAGAGGCGTTAAACGCTCCATCTATCCACCACTACTCTGGGTGAGTGTAGAATAGAGACGTTAAACGCTCCATCTATCCACCACAACTCTGGGTGAGTGTAGAATAGAGGCGTTAAACGCTCCATCTATCCACCACAACTCTGGGTGAGTGTAGAATAGAGACGTTATGTTAAACACTCTGGCTGCGTCTATCCACCACTACTCTGGGTGAGTGTAGAATAGAGACGTTAAACGCTCCATCTATCCACCACTACTCTGGGTGAGTGTAGAATAGAGACGTTAAACGCTCCATCTATCCACCACTACTCTGGGTGAGTGTAGAATAGAGGCGTTAAACGCTCCATCTATCCACCACAACTCTGGGTGAGTGTAGAATAGAGGCGTTAAACGCTCCATCTATCCACCACAACTCTGGGTGAGTGTAGAATAGAGGCGTTAAACGCTCCATCTATCCACCACAACTCTGGGTGAGTGTAGAATAGAGACGTTATGTTAAACACTCTGGCTGCGTCTATCCACCACTACTCTGGGTGAGTGTAGAATAGAGACATTATGTTAAACACTCTGGCTGCGTCTATCCACCACTACTCTGGGTGAGTGTAGAATAGAGATGTTATCTCGATGGATTATAATCTCAGGGAATGGATGCACTGGTTATTGCTGTGCATTGTTACTCCGTGTGGGTAGGCAGAGGGTAGGCCTAGCACCATAGAAAAATATATTGCAGATATGGTATGTTGTGGGCAAGGGCATTGAATAGCCTTGGAATCGATAGGAGCCTCGCATTTTGTGAACGCAGAGCACGAGCGGGCAAGTATCGTGAAATGAGATCGGATAGATAGAGCGGTGCGAGCCCATTTGAAATGTTGTAAGTGAGGAGTAGCACTTTAAAGTCAGATCTGGCCTGAATGGGAAGCCAGTGTAGGGAGGACAAATTGGTGTGATATGATAAAATTTTCTAGTTTTAATTAGTATCCGTGCAGCTGCATTTTGCACGAGTTGAAGATTTCTGATGCTTGAATTAGGTAGGCCTGAAAAAAGCGCATTACAGTAATCTAGACGTGATGAGACAGGAACAGGGCGAATATTTGCAATTACGAAGATTACATTTTTAATATGTGCATTAAATGAGAGGGAGGAATCAAAACATACTCCTAAGTGTTTTATGGTGGAGCTCTGAGAGACATGACAAATATCAAATTTGAGGGAGATGTCCTCAAGCAGGCCTCTCTGATTTGGGGGGCCAACGACTAACATCTCTGTTTTATCTGCGTTAAGGAGCAGAACATTTTGCGACATCCACTTTTAATGGCAAGCAGGCAAGCCTCGAGAATTGGGAGGAATCGTTCGGCTTAATAGGTAGGCATAATTGGGTGTCATCTGCGTTAAAATGAAAGTTAATGCCAAGTTTGCGTATGATATTGCAGAGGGGTAGCCTATAAATGGAAAATAGCAAAGGGCCCAGGACGGAGCCTTGTGGGACACCACATTGCACTGTGAAGGTCTCGGATGCTAAATCATTATAGACCATGCAGTGTTTAAATGAGATTTAAACCAAGCAAGTGCGTGCCCTGAATGCCAACATGAGGTCAAGCAATATAGTCTAGATGGAAACATAGGTCCACCTGCATAGGGTGGATTTCTTTTCACCACCTGTTTTTTCTTAATCCTTGAAGTGTCTATTTTAAGATTCTGACAGGTAACAGGTTGAAATAATGTCCCATGGGGTTTCTTTTTAACCCTTTATTACACCTATCCTGAACCAAAACCTAAAAAATAAGAAAAAGAAAACAGCATAACTTTTGAAGTTAAATTAAAACATTTTCCCAAACAAGTTTGACCCAAGGAATTCAGTACAATTGTTATTTTTAAGATTCAATCACATCTTTGTTAAATATTCAGGACAGAATAAGCAAAAAAACGCTGAAAAAATGTATATCACATCTCTATTTTCCCTTTTTACTAAAATGTAGTGCATTGGACGAGATCGATTTAGGTTAATATTGGAAATAATATTATAATAATAAAGATTGTGTCCATGCTGTTATGCCCTAAATATTATAGTTTTGCATAAACAATTCTATAGAGACAAATTAACACATTTTCCCATGCGATTTTGATCAGTGATTTATTTATTGTTAAGGTTCAAACTATATGTTTTCATATGCACTGGATATCATGGACTGGATATCTTCTTTGTTGACACAACATTCAAGTCTTTTTTTCTATTTGTATTTTGTGCCCTAAACTACTAATCATCATAATCACAAACAATTGTCAAAGTCTATCTCTTCGATCTCCATCTCTTCTTCCGCCTCATCACACTCGTACTCTCCATCCTCCTCATCCATGTTATTTTTTGCGTAATCTGCCTCCTTATTTATTCTGACTCCACTTTCTGAGCCAGTACCTCAACAAGAGAAGGACGGAGGATGGGTCCAACCGTCCAGACAGGTTCTAACTAGGGATGCTCGATATTGGCTTTTTTACCGATACCGATATTCCGATATTGTCCAACTCTTAATTTCCGATACCGATATCAACCGATATCAACCGATACCGATATATGCAGGGTTTCCCCCCCAAAAAAACGGAATAATTTCAGGTAACTAATAATTTCACTGGATGCAATATTGTTATTGTTTTTTTTTATCTTTTTACCAATACCGATATTTTCCGATATTATCGGCCGATATCGGCAGTAAAATGTGATATCGGTCGGCCGATAATATCGGCCATCCCTAGTTCTAACACCTCCTCATCCATTGTTTTTCCCAGTCCATACTTTGATCATAGGCTTTGGGCCTCTTGAATATGGGCTGTTCTTCTCTTTTGTAGCAGGCTGATTGATTGATTGATTGATTGATTGATTGATTGATTGAGGCGACTCTGAAGTTGGCTTGCTGTACATGTGGGATGAGACAGACCTTGGGGGGAGGCAGGCGTTCAATGTCTACTTTGGAGTTTGCATCCAGGACTTTATCAGCACCCATAATTTTCTGCAGCATCTTGGCTCACACAGCATCAACTGACTTCATCCAACCATGGCCATCCATAATGCATGTGAAGGACTCCATCTCCTGTTGGAGCTCATCTGTTACCAGCGACAATGCGCCAAGCTGACTAAAAGCCTTCTGGAATCTAGGGTTCTTCTGCAGCTTATTCAACGGATTCACCTGTCTCTTTCCTTTGAAAACGCTGGCACAGTCATCCCCAGAAAAGTCATAGTATCCCAGCAGAGTGTTGCAGTACTCTGAGTCCAGAGACTCAGCCAGTTCGGACACATGTATTAGCTTGTAGTGCCAGTGCCGTGGTCAAGGTGCCAGTGCCGTGGTCCAGGTATTTGGAGAGGTTGGTCATGCTGACATGGTAGATGAGGATCCAGGGGCGTAACTAAGGGGGGGGTCCACGGGAAATGTCCCCGGCATGTTTTCAGAATGTAGTTAGTGTCCCCGGCATGTTTTCAGAATGTAGTTAGTGTCCCCGGCATGTTTTCAGAATGCAGTTAGTGTCCGCTGCACGATAATAAACGGCTGCTTGGCCATCTCTGAGCCAAATTTCATGCAAAGGCCCCGGCACTAAGTACCACAGCTGTCTTTGCATATCAACAACAGCCCAGTATTCAGGTGTGCTCAAACAGGCTACATACTGTAACACCCCTCCCCAGTTTGGTGTGAAACTGTGATGAATAGCGCTCTCTCTCTCTCTCTCTCTCTCTCTCTCTCTCTCTCGCTCTCATATATATATACACACACAACGTAGTATGCACGTTCCGAGACTTGCGCGGCATTATGACTTGTCATAAGTGAATTATATAGAAACAACACACAAATTGACTTGCACAACTGATTTAAAAAAAAAAATTACGAAAAGGGGGACACCCCTTTTTTTACTATACGTAGCACCCCTCCGCCACTGACCACGCCCCCAAATGTGTCCCCCCCAACACTGACAACAGAGTTACGCCCTTGAGTGTGATGGTTAGGTTTAGGGTGGGGTTACGGTTAGGGTTAGTATACAGAATGCATATAAGCCTATGTAATGTAACATAAACATGTGTGTGGACGTGTGTGTGTGTTTTATGTGATATTTTAACAGGCACTGTGACTGCACACTGATCTAACACAGATGGACTTGGAGAAGCCAGACGCCAAACTAATTATCACATCTCTTAGGCAACTAAAATGTCATGTTCTCAACTTTTTGATGTGGAGTTGCAACAAAGAAAACCATAGAATACGAATGAACTCATAGTCAGACCATCAAAGAATAATTATCCAATAGAATGAGAACGAAAGGTTATCCTATAATAACCTAGTTATATGAATACTGGCAGAGCGTCTCGATCCTGCCATTATGAGAACTCTTATCTCCTAGCACCTACTGTGCTCATGAACAAACAATTTGCACCCATGCACCTGACCAGGCCACGCCCCAGCGTCCTGCTATAAGACGCCGGACATGGTCACACTCTACCTTCTTCGGAAAAAAAGGTTTCCAACACTGAAAACCCAACCAAGGGACCTCAGGGCGCTGAGAGCGAGACGCTCTGCCAGTATTCATATAACTAGGTTATAGGATAACCTTTCGTTATATATCATACTGGTCAACTCGTCTCGCTCCTGCCATTATGAGATATGGGGCAGAGCAGACACGTGACTCGACAAGTGTAGCCCCTGAGGGCTTGTAAGCCCCACTACCAGGGAGGAGGGGAGTCCCGTCCACCCGCCTGTCCTAACGAAGGGGGGGAGGCAGTCAACTCCACCAAAGTGCGAAAAAGAGGGAACCAGGGACCCCTAAAAATGCACAGTACAGGCGGGACCACGTGTGACACAGCACCCCCTGGCACACACCCACACACCCCTGCTAGCCCACCGACTGGCGGGACGGAGGGGAGGTCCCAAACCTCAGAACCGCCTGGGAGACAGAACCCCCAGTCATGTCCATGAGGTCAAACTTACCGAAGGGACCCGGGGAGGACCAGGAGGCCGCAGCACAGATGTTCTCCACCGAGGCCCCCCCTAACAGGGCAGCAGCCCGAGGGGGGACCTGTCCAGCCAACGTGCAGCAAAAGGCAACGCCCCCGCACAACCAATGTGACAGGTGCTGCTTGGACGGCGCCTCACCCGCGCAAGGGCCACCGTAACAAACAAATTTGAAGCCCTGAGAGCCTGAGTCCTGAGGTAAACCCCCAGTGCACGGACAGGACACGACAGGTGAAGGCCCGCCTCCAACTCACTAGCGTGAGGAGGCGGACGAACGCCTGAACCACAATATCCCTGGAGCGAAAGAGCTCCGGATAATCTTTGGCACGAAGACTGGATTAGGCCTCAGAGTCGCACCGCTATCGGCCGAATAGACAGGCACTCAGGCCGCACCGAGAGAGCACACAGCTCACCCACGCGTCTAGCGGAGGTGATGGCCAAAAAGAACGTGGTCTTCAAGACAGCAGATCCAATGGCGCCTGCTCAAGAGGCTCAAACGGGGCCTCCGACAACCGACCCAGGACCAGTTGGAGGTCCCACTCGGAGACGGAACGTTCCACAGGCTTGAGACGCAGAGCGCCAAGCAGGAACGTTCCACGAGAGGGTGGCTGAACAAAGTTCCGCCCCCACACTCGACCATACGCCACTCCCCAGCATAAGCCGCGGTAGAGGACGGAGCGCGTGCATACCGGATAGGCCAATACAGAAGAAGGTATAGGGACAAGGATTGTATAGTTTAGATACTGAGCCTTTGTCGCAGCCTTCACCTCCAAGATATGGTCAATCTGCAAATATCTGAAAAAAATATATTGTTTTTGGTAAATTAAACTTTAGGGTGTGAAGGACAAATGTACTGTCTTGGTACAAGTCATAAATGCTCAAAATGCCATTCTTAGACCAGTTTCTAAAGGCTCCATCCACCATAGAGGGAGGGAAAAGGAAGTTTTTGTGGACAGGTGAAGACGGTGACATGGCGTGAAAACCAAAGTGTTTTCTGAACTGGGTCCAGATCCGGAGAGAATGTTGTAAGGGGTTGTTGGTGTACTGGGAAGTTGTGACTGGGAGTGGAGAGAAAAGTAAGGACTGCAAGGATGTTCGAGCACAAGATGCCCTTTCCATGTCCACCCATGCCGGCACCCACTGACAGAGTCCGTAATGGGAATGACTCCAATAAAGAATTGAATCTTATCTTATCTTATCTCTTTTGGAATGATACAGTCTCTAGTTCAAGTTCAAGTTTATTTGACACATACAAACGTATATGTACAGTGCAGTGAAATCCTTTCCCCATATAACCATATACACAGAGCAGTGTCTGATTGTCATTCAGGGTCCTCATTCTAGATCCTCATAGTGTACAAGTGTATTAGTATGGCTTCAGTCATCTTTTAGAGTCATTATTTAGGATCTGGATGGCTTGGGGATAGAAGATTTCTTTACTTTATGTTTTACCTGTACATCATAAAATGGAATTGTACTAAGAACTATGAAAATTGAAAATATTTACCACACTTAATTCAATCTAAAGAGTGATCCTTTGAAAACCAGTGATTAAGGAATGAAAACAAAATGTTCCTAGAAATACCTGTAGGATTGAAAATGCTTATTGTTTTGAACTAGTGTGCCTCTGATGGGGGACCCTGATGTAAACAAGACGAAAGTCTTTCTCTGGTCTGCATCCCCTTAACAATTGTGTGTATTGAGCTGTACTGTATTGTACCCATTCTGCAATCTGTTAATAAAGTTTTCAATCAATCAAACTCTTCCATGTATAGGGTAGGATGTGCTTAGTGGCATCCTTCTCAACCAACTCTGGCTGCAGGTTTGACAAACAGCTAAATGGTGTGTGTGTATGTGTGTTTATGTGAAAGATCAGGAAAATTTCAAGACTCCACATCCACATTTTTAACATCCTGATTTTGTTTGACGAGCTGTAGTGTGATCAGGGGCGTAACTAAGGGGGGGGTCCGCGGGAAATGTCCCCGGCATGTTTTCAGAATGTAGTTAGTGTCCCCGGCATGTTTTCAGAATGTAGTTAGTGTCCCCGGCATGTTTTCAGAATGCAGTTAGTGTCCGCTGCACGATAATAAACGGTGACGCGACGTGATAGGAAAACGGCTGCTTGGCCATCTCTGAGCCAAATTTCATGCAAAGGCCCCGGCACTAAGTACCACAGCTGTCTTTGCATATCAACAACAGCCCAGTATTCAGGTGTGCTCAAACAGGCTACATACTGTAACACCCCTCCCCAGTTTGGTGTGAAACTGTGATGAATAGCGCGATCTCTCTCTCTCTCTCTCTCTCTCTCTCTCTCTCTCTCTCTCTCACACACACACACACACAACGTAGTATGCACGTTCCGAGACTTGTGCGGCATTATGACTTGTCATAAGTGAATTATATAGAAACAACTCACCAAAATTGACTTGCACAACTGATTTAAAAAAAAATACGAAAAGGGGGGGACCCCTTTTTTTACTATACGTAGCACCCCTCCGCCACTGACCACGCCTTCAAATGTGTCCCCCCCAACACTGACAACAGAGTTACGCCCTTGTGAGGATCATCAGTATATAGAGGTTGGTCATGCTGACATGGTAGATGAGGATCATCAGTATATAGAGGTTGGTCATGCTGACATGGTAGATGAGGATCACCAGTATATAAAGGTTGGTCATGCTGACATGGTAGAGGAGGTGGTCAAAAATAGTTTCATTGGTTACAGGAATCATCTTTTTTTTTAACGTTTAGAAATGGAACTTAATAACAATAGACAACTTCAATATTTTCCACTCCAACTCTCTACATACTGTAGTGTTCATCTCTGGGCAGACTTTCAAATGAACAGTTCCGCCCCCTGTTCCCTCTCAGTCTAAGCAACATCCTTTCATATCTGATGAGGCATAAAGAGCAGGAAAATTAACCTGTTATCGACAACAATACACTCAAGGATAGGGAACTATTCTTAAGGTTGTTACGTCTACATTAGGATTTAAGGCCAGTAGTGAATAGTATTGAAGAATACACCTCCCAATGCTGGTTCTTTCCTTACTAAAGAGCCTCTCTTATTCAGCACTGCTACATTATCAGCCCATCAGCCTCTTCACACAATGGTGTTCTGACCAGAGCACTAGCAACAATGGAGGAAGGGACCAGACTCTGTATTGTCCCCCTCTCTCTCTATCTCTCTTCTCTCTCTATTTCTCTTCTCTCCCTCTCTTTCTTTTATTGCCCTCTCTCTTTCCCTTCTCTTTCTCTTTGTCTTCTCTCTCTTTCTCTTCTGTCTCTCTTTCTATTTTCTCTCTTTCTCTTCTCTCTCTTTCTCTTCTCTTCTCTCCCTCACCTCTTTTCTCCTCTCTCTCTCACACACACACACACACACACACACACACACCAGGGACATCCAGAATATCTCCCACTGTGGTTGATCCAGGTTGTCCTGTGGTGGCCCGAGCTAGAATGTATCTGGTATTATTCTGGGTTGAATGTAGGAGTTCACTGAGTCTACAGTATGTGTTGTATGTGGACCAATTGAGTTGGCGCTAGAATGGATCTGTGTAATTCATGGTGAATGTATGGATTTGGTGTAATACTGTTGCAGCTCCAGTGAGTTGATGCTGGAATGCACAGGGTATTATTATTATTAGTAACTCCCGTGAGACAATGTACTGTATTACAACTTTACAAGTGATGGAAATTAATTGGACCATTCAAGATGCCTTGCTCAAGTGAGAGTCTCCCTCTGCTGGTGGTTTACAGACGATGCATCAAATACCAGTCCTGCATGGGTAACATTCTGAGGCCAGTGAGATGTTGCCATTTGCCAATATTGCCTTGAACTTGGAGGAGAATTGGACAATTTGACTAAACTGAAGTGGATAATATCATGGACTGTAATTGAACCTGCCCCTACATACATACAGTACACTGATGGACTGTTCATAGTGCAATGTTTACCAAACGGAACTAAATGTTTACTTATTTTGCAGAAATGAAAACATCAACACAATTAAATAAATAAATGTTGTGTATCTATCCATTAAATTGCATATTTACTGAGGTTCATTAATTTATGCACACACACACTTTAAAGTTTATACATAACTTTCAGATATGAAAGGTGCAGTAGGGAGAAGGGCCCCTTCAAACCTGGGAGGTCTGGAGCCACTGGAGTAGAATTAGCCAGTAGATACACACATGCAGGAAGCTCAGTACAAGCACTTGATCACAGATGTTTTGGTCAATGGATTTTGGAACTGAATATTTTGGTCTAATAATTTTGGCGGTGCCTTTTCTATTTCTTTTCCGAATTCAAATACGTTTTGAATAAAAAAAAAAAAAGTTGTAGAATATTAAACGGGAATAAAAAAGAATTGTTTGGAGACCAAATACCAAACACAAACTACTACCAATTTAAATGTATCTGTAGAGGAAATGGTAAGTAAAATAGTAATTCACTAAAGATGTTGCCTTGTCTGTTGTATCATAGCGTTATGTTTTCCATTCAGTTGATTCTCCTCTCATTGCAAGGACAAGGATATATATATTTGAATAATAGTGGATGTCCTCCTGTTCCTGTTTCACCAGATCCAGTGAGAACCTGAATGGAGGAGATGTAGATTATCTGCTCTGGACAGCAGGACTACTGAATGTGATCTGCAGCATGAATATGGATATGATCTCCATTGAGAGATCCAGTCATCGCATTATTTAGCCTTCTGTGGGTGGTGACGGCAGGCATGTGTGTGTGTGTGGTGTGTAAGTGGAGGGGGTTGTTATGACCTTCCACCCCTGTTCCTGGTCTCGCAGCTGGGACTGTCTTTGTTGTCTGACTGGCCTGCTGTGTCTGCTGGGGGCCCAGTGGCCTGTAAAATGATTCGGTCTCTCCTCCTAGATCTGGAGCTTGTATTTAAGATTTAATCTGCAACTTCAGCATAAATTGCAGGGTTCGCACAAGGTCCTTGAAGTGCTTAAAGTGCTAGATTTTTTTACAAAAAAAAGTAAAGGCCTGGAATTCCTTAAACAGCTAATTATTTTAACAAGGTGCTTAAAAAGTCCTTGAAATTAAAATCAACCATTCGCATTGAATGTTTTGTTCATCCATGATCAAATTGTTCTAAATCAAGAAATCGTTTTTTTGTTCTGTTTTAATCAAATCTGACCAGTCACTGTCTCGCGCACTCCAACTGCTCTTCCTCATTTCTTCGCATGTGATGCTCTAGCTGCCAAGCAGGCCAAGAAGATGCTTAAAAAAACAGCATTTATAAGTTAATTGTATCCTTCGAGTGACATCCTTGAAAATGAGATAGTGCTTGGAAAAGTACTTAAAAATCCTTGAATTTCATTTTGCAATGTCTATGGGAACCCTGAAATTGATTTCCCAAAATGTGCTTGTATGTTATTTATTTACATTGCAAACTCAAGATTCAGAGATGTGTGCTTCTGCTCCAGTACCCGTCATGTATACTGTAAATCACAAAACACTCCTCTTTGCACACCCTTAACCAGCATCATTGTCATATAAACAGATCCAGCTTGTAAAAGAATTAGAAACTTTTGACAGCTCCTTACTATAACACATCAAAACAGTGTAGTGTTGGTTCATGTGCTCAATGCTTTCTCAACATTTACATTGTAAAAGCTGACGCTCTTATGACCAAAGCGACCTACAAATTGTGAACAAGTCAGAAAGAGAGGTACCTCTCTGGCAGCTAAGGGTCAGTGGCGTTGTTCAAGCCAGCTTTAGCTTTGCACAGCCAAATGTATCCGCAGGCTGTGAACTTACTCATTTCATGTTTTTTTTTCCCAATAACTATTTTCATGTGAATTTCTATTTGTGCACTATGAAAAAGAGACTAGGACAGCACTGCAGTATGACTTCTTATTTCCAGGTGACATTTCGGGGCAACACGCCCTTCTTCAGTTTGTATTCTGACCATCTCAGCTGGGGTTAATCGGAGGCTACCACAACCAGGGTGGGTGTTGGGATGTACCTGGTTGGGCTGGTCGGGGTCGCCTCTGATTAACCCCACCTGTTACTATAGAATGTCCAGATAATCCTCATCTCTTCCCAGGTCCTTCTTTAGAGTCTAAATCTTGTCTTTGCCCTCCCTCCCTCCAGGGCCCAGCCAGTGTCGAGTGAGGAGCTGCTGGTGAGCTGTGGCTTCCTGCTGTGCCGGGGCCTGGTATCCCGCATGGACCTGGCCTCCATCCACCTGGCCTCCAGCCCGCGCCTCTTCTCCTTCCTGTCGCTGGCCTGGGGCTTCGTGGCGGACGTCGACGTGGAGAGCGAGAAGTACCGGCACGTGGGACCGGCACGTTTCACCGTGGGCACCCTGGTCAGGCTGGCGTCGCTCCGGGTCTACCAGGGCAAGCTGGCGTACCTGCCGGCCGACGAGGAGGGCGAGACGGGAGACAACGACGTGACGCTGCGGCCCGAGGAGTCTCACTCGTCGTCGTCGTCCACATTTTGCCCCGCCTCCCTTCTCTGTCGACCGACGGAATCTCCTCCGCGCCAGAACGCCGCCCCCCACCACACCTTCCACAACTCCTGTAACTCCAACAACTCTCTCAAGGTCCAGAGGAGGGAGGCCACGCCTTCTCGCGGTGGCGGCACCGCCCTAGCCGCCCCCGCCACCGGCCCACCCGACTCTCTGCTGCCCCCTCTGGACCAGCCGTTGCCGAGCAGCTGGGTGGTGGTGCCGGAGGAGGAGTTCGTCCTCATGCTGGCCATGTACCAGTCCCACCTGGCCGAGGATCTCCACGCGGCGCCCGGCTCCACCCTGGACGACGGCGTCATCCACCTCTTCTACGTCCGCGCGGGGATCTCACGCAGTGCCCTGCTGAGGCTGTTCCTGGCCATGGAGAAGGGCACACATCTCGCCAATAACTGTCAGCATCTGGTGTACGTTAAGGTGCGAGCACTGCGGCTGGAGCCCTACTCGCCCAAAGGGATCATAACGGTGGACGGGGAGGTGGTCGAGTACGGGCCAGTGCAGGCACAGGTTCACGGGAGGCTCGCGAGGTTAATCACTGGATGAATTAAATGGACGTAAACTACTGGTTCCGGCTATGCTGAGCTAAGCCCCGTGTTCTGCTGTGGTCTTACTGTATATAAAAGCTTACTTTGGTCATTGGGAATGCATTTTTTATTTTTTGGGCTGAAATTGTTCTACTTTCAAATTGGAAGTGTCATAGTACAATAGCAAGCTTTGAATTCCTGCAATATTGTATTTGTCACCGACTGTGGTGATTTTGTATCGCGCTTGTCTTGAAGATGGTCTTACGACGACACAGTGAAAATCAGCACTCCATTATCTTGAAGATGGTCTTACGACGACAGTGAAAATCAGCACTCCATTGTCTTGAAGATGGTCTTATGACGACGACACAGTGAAAATCAGCACTCCATTGTCTTGAAGATGGTCTTATTACGACGACACAGTGAAAATCAGCACTCCATTGTCTTGAAGATGGTCTTATGACGACGACACAGTGAAAATCGGCGCTCCATTAGCTGTTTCAAGCTGTGATAAAAAAGGGATATTGTACTAACGTGACTTTGTGGGTCTTACGTTTAAGTCTTAACCCACACCAGTGGTTGTCGACCAGTGTGAAGAAATTATGGATCAAACAAAGACGTTACTTTTTAAAGTTCAATGAAATCAGCAGAGATGATGAGATGATGATGAGTACATGGTCACATTAGGTGGTATGTAACAGTGTGGGCCAGCAGTACATGGTCACATTAGGTGGTATGTAACAGTGTGGGCCAGCAGTACATGGTCACATTAGGTGGTATGTAACAGTGTGGGCCAGCAGTACATGGTCACATTAGGTGGTATGTAACAGTGTGGGCCAGCAGTACATGGTCACATTAGGTGGTATGTAACAGTGTGGGCCAGCAGTACATGGTCACATTAGGTGGTATGTAACAGTGTGGGCCAGCAGTACATGGTCACATTAGGTGGTATGTAACAGTGTGGGCCAGCAGTACATGGTCACATTAGGTGGTATGTACTGTAACAGTTTGGGCCAGCAGCTCTCAGCAGTACATGGTCACATTAGGTGGTATGTAACAGTTTGGGCCAGCCTCTTGGATTGGTCGATGGACACCTTTAAACCATATGCTTAACTTAAGTCCATCACTTATACCACCCTACGTTGACATGTAAGCACATAAGAATTGAGAATTGCTTCATCCTGATGTTATTTTACCTACAGTAGCTTTATAACCTGTTAATGCTGCCTTCGGTAGTTAAAGCCCGGCTCGGCTTAAGCAAGCAAGGCAGGCAGAAGTAGAGTCCAGGTCGGGGGAGATTGACGACTTGGTGCCTCCATCAGTTATGCGGCTCCCCTCCTCCTTTCATCCATCCATCTTGAGTTCTAAGTACTGCAGTGTTCTGCAGAGCAAGGCTGTATGTCTATAGCCCCAGCCGCTGCTACACACACAAGAATGCCCCCCCCCCCCCCCCCCCCCCCCCCCACACACACACACACACACCCACACCCACCCACCTTGCCCCCAGGGAGATATTGATGATCATCACCTTGGTCACAGATGTAGAAGAAGAAGGTGTAAACATGATACAAGGCTAGAGGCCTCTGACTGACAGGACTTTCACAAGTCAAGATTCTTTAACCCTGTGTGGCCCAGATCTGGTCTTTTACATTTGTACATTACAGTGTTGAAATGAGAGGGGAATTACAGTATATGACTTCATGGGTTTGAGCCAGAAAGATCAGATCTTGGTGAAATAGGTTATTATTAGTGATACTTTCTATGCCAGTGCAAATCCAGCCGTCGTCTGAACCGTGGGTCGAGGAGGCTTGGTTGATTAAACAGCACACTCCACACTGGTCAATTGGGCTTATGGGAGGGTGAGGAGGGGATGGGAGGGAGGGAAACGGAGAGAGGAAGGAGGGGAGTGAGGTAATATTGACTTGTTAAATGCTGCATGAGAAAGGCAGCCTGTTTTCGTCACCAGAACAGATCACTTAGGAGACTCATCGTACTGTTGTGACACTGTGAAGAGACAGAAATCTCATATACAGATACTGAAAAGGCTCTTTATTTTTTGGTAGCGATCATCCACCTATTTTGAATTTGAACAAATTGCCTGTTCATAATATGATGTACACTTACTAAAGTAGAATGTTTTGAAGGCCTCTGGTTGTGCACGCCCTCGTGGTGAGGCTAACCGTGCCCCGACAAGGATGAGTGCATAAAGACCAAAGAATGCAGGCCTCAAACATTCAAATGCCTTTATATTATTGTTTTAGTCACTGCACAGCCGTCACCTAGTGTTACATGTTGTATATGTGAACTGAAAGCACAAAAACATATATTTTGAATCACGTTAATCTTTTGTCCGTCCCATGATCCATTGAACCAGTTGACTGATGGGTTGTTGACGCATCTCTTATCTTGTCCTTTCATTTTACATACAAACGGTCTTTAGTAGCAGAGGGTTGAACTAAAGATGAGCTAGAGTTTGAGGTACAAGCAGATGTATTATGGTGGTCAGCATTTGAAGATACTTGTTGCTGCTGCTGTGTTCTCCAGCACAGACGCATACACTGAGGTGAGATGATATTCTAGCCTATTTAAAAAGAATATATATATATGTCAAAGGCCTTTGGGTGAACTTGATTTCAGCCAGACTGCTTGATCTCACCAGATGCTTGAATGTTGACTTCCTAAAGAATCCCACCACCCCAACATTTTGAATTTCTTTTACAGACCGTTTTTTTTTTTTTTTTTTTTTTTTTTTTTAATGTTTTTCTTTGTTCCTATGCAAAGTATGCCTACTTGCGGGTGAGTGGTGTAGTGGTCCATGTAACCGTTTAGTGTGCCTTGGGTTTGTTGCCTCCTAGTGGTTAGCATAGGGAATATTCTCACTATGTTTGTATAATGATAGGGTTGTGTGAAACTAGCTGAATTTCTAAATCTTACTTGATTACTCGCATCCTCTCTCTCAAAACACAATGACTCAGCGAGTCATTTGTGAAGAAACGTCAGAGGGTGTCCTAATGCATGTGTCGGGCCGTGAGCCAAGGAGAGAGAGAGAGAGAGAGAGAGTGTGAGAGTGAGGGGGGGGGGGTCAAACATTCAATCAAGATGTCCTTGTACCAAAAGAAAGATTAAGCACAAGTTGCTAGATATGAATCCCTGGGTTCTCCTTAAACTGTGAAGCAGTGGTGCTGTAACACTTTAAATTTGACAACCCCCCCCCCCCCCCAAAACAATTTGATTGGTACAATGTCATAACATTAAATGATCCCTTCAATATGGTACAATAACACATTAAATGATCCCCTCAGTATGGTACAATATCACAACATTAAATGATCCCCTCAATATGGTACAATAACACATTACATGATCCCCTCAATATGGTACAATAACACATTACATGATCCCCTCAATATGGTACAATAACGCATTACATGATCCCCTCAATATGGTACAATATCACAACATTAAATTATCCCTTTAATATGGTACAATATCAGAACATTAAATGATTCCTTCAATATGGTACAATGTCATACACATTTAATTACTTGAATATGGTACAATATCACAGCAGTAAATGATCACTTCAATATGGTACAATTTTATATAATTAACCAACGCATTATACTGTTACAAACAATCCGGGGGAGAACGCTGATCCTTGGGTATCCATGTTGTCTCCAGGAGAGGAGAGAACGCTTGACGATTAGCCCTAGAGAGGCCTGCTAGCTATTTTCTAGCCTGAGGCTTGCTTAGTTAAAAAGAAGGAAACGATAGCCATCTTGTCCCAACTTGTATATATAGACGACAACTATTTGGATAGAGTCTATTGTTAACTTGTATATTACTAGATGACATTATCTGGATAGAGCCTATTGACACTTGAAGGTGTAGTGGAGGACACAAGGATCTGGGATCAGTTGGTGAGTCCAGTGAGCCTCCCACGACGGGGCGACGAGCTGCTGCCGTTTGGAAGTCGACCTGCTGCTGCTTCTTCCGTTATTGTCTCGTGTCTAAATGTTTATGGTGAAGGGGATTAAATGGTACCATTATTATTCTTAACCAAACGAATGGAAGATGGACTGATTCGCTGTACTTGATAATAAAGATATACAGAGCTCTATATTTTTCCACTTGACAGATGTCTGTAATTTTCTAAGCTGAAAAATCAAACGTTCTACTGAAGAGTTTTCTATTGAGAATAAAATGATGATGATGATGATAATGTGACACCGTCTGCAGTTTCTTTCATGTCTTGGGGGTTGAGCTGCTGTGGTAATGTTCTCATTGGCCCCTTTCGTGACTGTGATGCACTGAGTGAATCCACAGTCACTTCCTAGTCCATAGCAAACCAACCTATGTTGACCATGAAGGACTGGTTCTGCCCGAACCGTTCGTTATACAAGTATCACAGACATTTCAAAGGTACTCACAGTTGCACAAGGGTTTCGGACAAATACGTGATTGTTTGAAAGCTCTGTGTTGCTAATAAACATTTTAAATATTTTTTTATAAACTGGTCAACACTGTTCAAAATGGCTTTATTTCCGTATTTGGCTGCCTGGTGCGCCTGCACTGTGATCACAGCGCATGCGCATCATGCACCCAACGCCGGAAATAATGCAGTGTTGACCAGTTTCTAAAAAATATTTAAAATGTTTATTAGCAACGCCGAGCTTTCAAACCATCACGTATTTTTGTCCGAAACCCTCGTGCAACTGTGAGTACCTTTGAAATTTCTACTTGTATAACGAACGGTTCGGGCAGAACCAGTCCTTCATGGTCAACATAGGTTGGTTTGCTATGGGCTAGGAAGTGACTGCATGTGGATTCACTCTGTGCATCACAGTCACGAAAGGGGCTATGTTCTCATGGGACCGGGGTCCAAGGACCAAACTAAATTGTTTAATTTGAGTCGATTAAAAAAGATACCCTGGTTTAAGGCAAATATCCTAGAAGCACTATTGGAAGGAGATGTCAAGTTAGCATCATAATAGAGTAAGATGAACATTGGCTAAAGGGGATATTTTACCATTCCTCCAAGGTGTCTGGCTCCTCATTCACTTCTTCATTTTGGGGACCTAGTCTAAAAGTTTTATATCCAAATTAAATTTGTAGTTTTATTCAGAGGATGCATTTCTGTTTCCTCTCTGTGCGTTCAGTAGAAACATTTACATTTAGTCATTTAGCTGACGCTTTTATCCAAAGCGACTTACAAGTTCTGTACGACAAGACAGCAAGAAGGGTACAACTCTATCAGCTGAGTAACAATGTTTATCAAAGTGTTGCGTGTTACAGTGTAGGTTAGTTTATTAGGACAAGTGCATGACAGTAAGGTTAGTCAGGGTTAGATATATATATATATATTTTTTTTTTTTATCATTTCAGATAATGGTTGAAGAAGTGAGTCTTTAGCCAACGGCGAAAGATTGGACGGGAAAGCCATCTGGCTGCATGTTAGCCTAGCTTAGCACAATGAATGGAAGCGGACATGTACGGGTAGCCTTCGGGAGAGGTGTTAGTTGGACAATGCGTAGGCTACCCGTACATGCCTGCTTCCATTCATTGTGCTAAGCTAGGCTAACATGCAGCCAGATAGCTTTCTACTGAACGCACAGAGGAAACTCTTCTCTCTGGAGAGGACTGTAAGCTAATTTCCCAAAATGTTGGCATGTTCCTTTAAGGATCACCACTTTTAACCTCCCATAACAACCGATCTCAGACTGGTCCCATGAATTTGTTCCTCTATTTGATGCCAACTTGACATTTAATAGTGCTCCTGGAGTTGTGTAATAGCCTATCCCTTTAACCTGTGCTAACAGTAGCTGTGACAATTGGTTTATCACCTGTGTGTTTTTGAACCACTAAAACTAACTGAATTGTACTGTAGCAAAGTAGTTTAATTACTAGTTTGTCAGATATCCTTTACGGATGTTGATATTAACATTTTTATTTTAGATTTTCTGTCAGGCTCATTAACTCCCAATTCATTCCAGCTGCAATTCCGTTCCTGTGTAGAGGAATACTTCCAAGAACTATGGCATACATAGTTTTATCTCTTTTTAATCAAATTGAATCAAATGTATTTGTAAGGCCAGACAACACACGCTAATGTCCCCATGGGCCAGACATGTATTCTTTAAACAAGTAAAGAAGAAACATCACAATAAATCAAGAACAAAACAAAAACACCATGAAATCCAAAATAAAATGTAAAATAAATGTATGAATGCAACACTCCCAGACATACCCCATGCGAAGGTAAGGAAAAACTCACTAAAAACCTAGCAATAGGAAAAAAGCACCACAGGCAATGTGGAGGGAAGAAACCATAGAAGGGCCATTCAAGGGGGGGAATCTCTCTTCTTATAATAGTGTTGCTATAAAACAGGCGAAACAGTTGGTAAGCATGTACATATACGTGTAATGAAACACAAATATGTACATGCCGCAGAGCAATACAGAGAGTTGTTAAGATGGCTCCGAAAATCTGCGGCTGTGAGCTCCCCTGTAGTTCCAAGTTTCTTTATTAGTTGTCATACAGAAATACAGGATATGAAATGCTTCTTTCTGTTTTGCTCCTGAGAGTGCTAGGTAAAAATAGATAATTATAAAAAGTATAATAAGTATAAAATAGAAAGTCAAGTACTTAAACAAGTGTAAACAAGACAAAATGTTCAATATACATAATACAATATACAATGCAGAGCAATATAAATGGGATGAGGTAGCTTGTGGTGCCACCTTGTGGTGGTAAGGTAAGGTGCAAGGCTTGGCTATGTGCAATGAGGTATGCGTTGCCAATACATATAAAGTGTGTTAGTGAAAAAATAAACGCGACATTCAAAGAATTCTACTCCAACTTGTATAAATCAGAAACGACTTTCGATCAAAACAAAATGGACACATCTTAATCAAATGAACCTCCCTAAACTTTCAGAGGATGACGCTAAACAGTTAGAAACACCGATCACACTAGAGGAACTCAGGAAGGCCATATCCGAAATGCAAAGTGGTAAGGCTCCTGGAAGAGACGGTATCCCACCAAAAATGTACCTCTCTTGTTGGGACATAATTGGACCCTTATTACTTAATATGATTTTATACTCAGTCAAGGAGGGGAACTTCCAGAAGAACGACAATATTGCACTCATAACAGTCCTCCTTAAAAAAGACAAAGACCCCACCGAGTGCGGTAGTTATAGACCCTTAAGCCTCCTCGGAACCGATATCAAACTGTACTCTAAGGTATTAGCCATCAGACTTCAAAAGCATATGACGTCTTTAGTTCATCCGGACCAAACTGGCTTCATAAAAGGCCACTTGATCACTGATAACATAAGACGATTACTACACGTACTAGATGCTAACAAGGACGACACCACACCTAAGGCGATGCTGTCCCTGGATGCAATGAAAGCTTTTGACAGGTTGGAATGGTCGTATCTATGGGCAGTATTAGAAAGGATGGGGTTAGGAAAAGGATTCATTGATATGATTAAAGTATTATACAAAGACCCATCGGCCATGATTACAACAGGTATAATCACCTCCGAAATCTTTCCGGTATCACGCTCTTCTAGACAGGGTTGCCCTCTTAGTCCCGGACTATTCGATTTATCATTAGAGCCTTTAGCACAATATATAAGACAATCCCAATCCATAGAAACAATCGTAATCAAGGGCACACAACATAAAATTTGTTTATATGCGGACGACGTAATACTGTTCATGCAAAACCCCAACACCGCATTGCCTCATCTTCTCAAGTTGATTAAGGACTTTGGCGATTTATCGGGATTTAAGATAAATTGGCCAAAGTTGGCTTTCCTTCCACTTAACGCCCCTGCAAAAAAAAATATAACCCTCCCAGAAGAGATACCGATGGTTAAACACTTTATATGTTTGGGAGTTGAAGTATTCCCTACCATAAGCCAAACGGTGAAGCACAATTACATAAAAATCCAAAATAAAATCAAATACGACCTTGACAGGTGGTCAAAACTTAAAAACTCAGTACAGGCACGGGTATCAATAGTTAAGATGGACGTCCTACCTAGAATCAACTTCTTCAGCTCAATGCTACCGTTACCCCCTCCAGAGGGTTACTGGAAAAAATTACACTCCTCCGCATACAAATGTATTTGGAATAACAAACCACCACGTATAAAAAGATCCACCGCACAGAGAAACAAAGCAGACGGTGGTATGGCATTTCCTATGGCAACACTACTATCACCAACATCTAAGAAGGGAGATCCCCCCTTGAATGGCCCTTCTAAGGTTTCTCTCCTCCACACTGCCTGTGGAGCTTTTTTCCCTATTGTTAGGTTTTAGTGAGTTTTTCCTTACCTTCGCGTGGGGTATGTCTGGGAGTGCTTGCATTCTTTCATTTATTTGCATTCATCTAAAAATGCTTGGACCTTATGGTGTTCTTGACTTATTGTTATGTTTTCTTCTAGACTTGTTTAAAGAAGACCTGTACGGCCCATGGGGACATTAACGTGTGTTGTCGGGCCCTATAAATAAATTTGATTTGATATGGCATTTCCTGATTTCTTCCACTATTTTAAGGCGTACACTTTAAGACCACTGACAACATGGTTTGATCCCCAAGTATCAGTATCCTGGAGAAATTTAGAAGAAAATATAGTAGCTCCACATAGACTGAAGGACATAGTATACACCAAATTATCAATTAAGCAATGCGAACGGAAATTTGGCCCCATAATTACTCATGCGATCCGGATATGGCGTGAAACACAAACAAAATATTCTAACCCACATAAATGGCATAATCATACTCCCTTATTCAATAACAATGCACTCTTGATTGGAAAACGACCTATAAGATTCCCTAGATGGGAAAAGCAAGGCATACACACATTAGGAGATGTTTTCAACAAACAGGGTTTTTGTAGTTATGATGAAATACACAAAAAAATGTATCTCACCGATTCCACATATTATTTTTACGCACAGTTATTGTTATGTTCGAAGGCTCACGGTGTTCCATTAAGAATACCAATTGTACACCACAGATACCACAAATTCTTCTATGAAAGAGAGACATCTAGAGGTTTTGTTTCAGATTTTTATCATCAATTACTAACATCCTCGTATGAAACCCTCCACCTAGACTCAGTCTGGAGGAGTGATATACCAGACCTGGAAAAAGATTTTGACTGGCAAGAAGCCTGGACAAATGTTCGACTTGCATCAAGGAACCCGGACCATCAACAAATCAATCTTAACTATATTCATAGAACATACTTGACTCCTATAAGACTGAACAGAATGGGTCTTAAACAAGACTCCAAATGCTCCTTATGTACAAATGGGGACGAGGGGACATTTATGCACATGTACTGGGACTGCCCACCAGTTAAGATATTCTGGAAAGAAGTGACCCAGCAATTATCAAATCTCTTAACTCTGAATATACCTGTACACAGGGCCGGATTAACGACC
Source organism: Notolepis coatsorum (assembly GCF_963971535.1). NCBI lineage: Eukaryota > Metazoa > Chordata > Actinopteri > Aulopiformes > Paralepididae > Notolepis > Notolepis coatsorum. Next base: position 132,482,631 of record NC_140171.1, read on the forward strand.
GGGCCGCGGCCCGTGGGCCTCGAGTGATGAGGGGCCTCCAAAAAAAATATATATATATATATATTATTTTTTATTTTTTTGGAGGCCCCTCGTCACTAGAGGCCCCAAATATTTGTTTATTTTTTTTTTACTTTTATTTTAAACATTTTTGGAGGCCCCTCGTCACCCCACATTTTTTTTTTTATTATTTATTTTGGAGATCGATGTCATACTGTGACACTGAATGATTGGCCACTGACATGTTTGCCCAATCGCGTGACGAGCTGTGTCTTTGCCCATTTCCTCGTCAAACAGCCTGCAAACTACCTGGTGTTCTATCGCCATGCTCTAAGACAAACTCTAACCTTAACCAACTTCGAAAGAGTGCCTAAGCTTAATCAGTGTAGAAACAGGCATCGGCCAATCAGAGAGCGTCTTGCCAGAAATGCGGCTAGGTTTAGAAATAACGCGACTAGGGGCCTCCACACTACACACTAGTACTAGTACTAAATACCTATATGTCCCTATGCCATAAATGTCATGTATGTTGTGTATGTCATAAATGTCTAAATGGGGGACCCTGATGTAAACAAGACAAACGTCTTTCTCAGGTCTGCATCCCCTGCCTTAACAATTGTGTGTATTGAGCCGTACTGTATTGTACCCATTCTGCAATCTGTTAAATAAAGTTTTCATTCATTCATTCATTCAGTAAAAAAAATAAGAGATACGAAAATTTGAAATATAGGCCCCTCTCTTATACATGCCTCCTCCTATCCGCTACAGTTGAAACAAATACAAGCCGGGGTTACTATTAGAGGAATTACTGTATTCTATATATTTTTTAAAGTGACATATAAAAACGCCACTGTGCGTGCGTGCACGTGTGTGTGGGGGGGGGCCTCCACAAGAATCTGGCCCAGGGGCCTCTGAAGTCTTAATCTGGCCTTGCCTGTACACCCCTCTGTATTACTGCTGAATGATGTTTTTGAGTGTGCAGTACCTACACAGCTAAAGAGATTGGTTTTATCTGGTATCACAGTGGCTAAAAAGCTGATAGCATCACGTTGGTTTCAACCGGAAAAAATGTGCCGGAAGGTCTGGATTCTTACATATCTCGATGTGATTTATCTAGAAATATCTACAGCAAGAATTTTGGGTCTCAATGAATCCAAAATGACAATGTGGTTAGAAGTGGTGGAGAGAATAAAAGATAGCATATAATGGTAGTGTCTGGTTAGGAGCGAGTGATAATGGATGGATTATCCAATGGGGGGTCCGGGAGGGGGGGGGGGGGTGGGGGTACGAGCTAGAGCATATGTGTGTAGGGTATTAGATAGCAGGTATTAGGGGTATATCCTGTATAAAACATTTAACTAAATGGTGATTTAATTGGATGTGCACTGTTAATTAATGCTTGTATATCTTATCTTGTGTTGTCATGTTTGTTTATGTTTGTTTAAAAAATAAAATACAAAAAAGTGTGTTAGTGACTAAAGTGGGTGCTACAGTAAGTTGTCCATTTAAAGTGGGTGTGTATGCCGTGAGTGTGTTTGATGGTTTGTTACATAGTGTTAATTGTGATTGAGCATCCTGATGGCCTGGGGATAGAAGCTCTTTCTGAGTCTCTGTGCTTGCCATGAGACTCCGGTATCGCTTGCCTGACCGCAGCAGTTCAAAGAGGCAGTTGTTTGGGTGGCTAGAGTCTTTTATTATTCTCTTAGCCTTATTGTTGCAACGCTTGTTGTAAATGTCTTGGAGAGTGGGAAGCCCACCTCCAATTGTGCGTTCGGCTGAACGGGCCACTCTTTGTAGTCTGCTACGGTCTTGTGTGGTGCAATTCCCAAACCAGGATGCTCTCTATTGTGCATGAGTAGAAGTTCTTAAGGATCTTCTGACTCACGTTGAACTTCCTTAGGTGCCTAAGGAAGTAGAGGCGTTGTCGTGCTTTCTTGACTACACTGTTAATGTGTGGTCCATGTCAAGTCCTCGGATATGTGGACTCCAAGGTACTTAAAACTGTTCACTCTCTCGACCGGTGCCCCGTCGATGCTGAGGGGGCTGTAGTCCCTGACATTTACAACAACCGGTGCATCAGCAAGGCCCAGAGGATTATAAAGGACCCCAGCCATCCCAACAACTGTCTGTTTCAACTGCTGCCTTCCGGGAGGCGTTACCGCAGCCTCAGAGCCAGGTCCAGCAGGCTCAAGGACTCATTCTACCACCAAGCCATCAGACTCATGAACAATACCTAACAATTATGATTTTACCCTGTTTTTATGTATGTAGTATTTTAAGTATTTTTAATTACTGTATGTACATTTTATTCTACTGTTGCACTTTTTATATCACCACTGTCACTTTTTCTTAAATCATTATGCTGGTTTTTATTGTGTTTCTTTCGTATGTATTCTAGTGTATTTGATTGACTGCTGTAGGTCGAGGGGGCAAGACCCAACAATTTAGCTGTTTTTGTCTGTAAATGTGACAAGATGCAACAATAAAACTGAATCTGAATGCAATAGCAACTGGGGTACATAAGAACATTTTGAAAGATTGAAAATAGAGCCGATGACTGATCCATTTCAGGTATGGATCGTAGAGAGGATCGCATCCTCCCGGCCATCACCACGAGAAATCCACTCAGGGAGATGGGGACAGGCGTTAAGTTGTACCTAAAATTGTACCTCATCCCATTTCTGCTTTGCACTAGATAGTACTGTACATTAGTACACTGCATAGTATTGTGTATTGTATATTATATGGTAACTCAGAACATTGTACATATGTCTATACCGAACACTGTGACCTCATTTTCTTCTTCTAAATTCATGCTATATTATGTTATTATGTTATTTGATACTATCTTGTCTAGCACAGTCTCTGGAGCGTAACAGTAAGAAGCATTTTGTATGAAAGTATTCTGTACTTCTGTATGACAACTATTAAAGAACTTGAACTTGAACTTGAAGACGGTTTGCGTGTTTGTGATGGGCGGACATAGCAATAGATGCATGTAGTAAGCATATTGTGAATAGAATAGATGTAGTACAAGAGGCAGGGGAACTATGTGAGAATGCTATTCATCGACTACAGCTCGGCATTCAATACCATAGTCCCCTCCATACTCATAGCCAAGCTCAGGGACCTGGGCTTGAACTATGACCTCTGCCAGTGGGTCTTGGACTTCCTGACTGGCAGGCCCCAGGTGGTGAGAGCAGGCAACTGCACCTCCTCATCCATCACCCTCAACATAGGGGCCCCCCAGGGCTGTGTTCTGAGTCCCCTCCTCTACTCCCTGTACACACACGACTGTGTGGCTCAGCGGAGTAGCAATACAATCATCAAATTTGCTGACGACACAGTGGTGGTGGGCCTGATCTCTGCCAACGACGAGAGGGCCTACCTGGAAGAGGTCAAGGTCCTGGCGGGATGGTGCCAGGAAAACAGCCTCTCCCTGAACGTCAGCTAAACAAAGGAGATGATTGTGGACTTCAGGAGGTCGGGGGTCAAGGACTACAGCCCCCTCAGCATCGACGGGGCACCGGTTGAGAGAGTCAACAGCTTTAAGTACCTCGGAGCCTACATATCCGAGGACTTGACATGGACCACACACATTGACAGTGTTGTGAAGAAGGCACGACAGCGCCTCTACTTCCTCAGGCGCCTAAGGAAGTTCCAAGTCAGTCAGAAGATCCTTAAGAACTTCTACTCATGTACAATAGAGAGCATCTTGACCGACAACATCACCTCCTGGTTTGGGAATAGCACTGCACAAGACCGAAGCAGACTACAAAGAGTGACACGTTCAGCCGAACGCACAATTGGAGGGGGGCTCCCCACCCTCCAGAACACTTACAACAAGCGTTGCAAGGGCAAGGCTAAGAGAATCATTAAAGACTCCAGTCACCCGAACAACTGCCTCTTTGAACTGCTGCGGTCAGGCAAGCGATACCGGAGTCTCAAGGCGAGCACAGAAAGACTCAGAAGAAGCTTCTATCCCCAGGCCATCAGGCTGCTAAACGAACAATGAATGAACACTACACAACAACAACCACCAAACGCACATAGCACACACATCCACACGCACACACTCACTTTAAACAAACACACTGTAGCACCCACTCCACACACTTTATAGCACACACCCACTTTAAACAAACACACTGTAGCACCCACTCCCCACACTTTATATTTATTGATGAAGGATTGCACTACAACTCGTACACCTTACTGTAAATTGTACCTAAATTGTACCTCATCCCATTTCTGCTTTGCACTAGATAGTACTGTACATTAGTACACTGCATAGTATTGTATATTATATGGTAACTCAGAACATTGTACATATGTCTATACCGAACACTGTGACCTCATTTTCTTCTTCTAAATTACATGCTATACTATGTTATTTGATACTATCTTGTCTAGCACAGTCTCTGGAGCGTAACAGTAAGAAGCATTTTGTATGAAAGTATTCTGTACTTCTGTATGACAACTATTAAAGAAACTTGAACTTGAACTAGTAAGCATATTGTGAATAGAATAGAAGTACTTAATCCAGAAATGAACTAGAACAGGCATGGTTTAGACGTAGGTCAGACAGTATGAAGCTGATCCATGACCTCAATGGTGCTCATAATAGTGCTTCTAGCTGGCACAAAGCCATACTTCTGACAACAAATGAATGGCACAGAGAAAAATAGAACCTAATGCTACAGTGTGTGGAATATTAGGTGAGCGCCTATGATGAGAAGCCGTCTAGACAACAGCTGATCAGAATGCAAATAAAGGCCACAAAACGTTAATATTGTACTGCTTGCAAAGTTTAATGAATCACTTTATACAGTTAACGCAACAAAAGTAAACCGTAAAAAAAGAAAAGGGAAACTTAAAAAAAGAAAAAACACTCAGCGATTTATACATGTATGACCCAAGCATCCACATGACTAATTAGAACTCGGGTTTTTGTTAAATATATATGTATTTATATAGTCATGACTTCTGTACAGAAGGAATCAGGCTACAAATAATAACTATTAGTTCCTTTTTTCTTTATATACCAATAACAGGCCACTGTGGAAATGTAGACATCGTACAGTCAAGTCTCGTGTGTTCAGCCTCTTTCAAAAAGGCTTAAAGCAACATGTTACATGCTTTGGCTGGAAAATAAACCTTGCAGTAATAAGATAATGGTTAAATCTTAATAATATACACACGCACATACACAGAGAGTTGTACATCGCTTCATGTGCTCGATACCCTGCTGCGTTGTGTTGGAGACCCAGCTACTAGACAGCTTCACATTTCCTGTTTCTGCAACTGTGATGGGACCTGGGGGGGGCAAACAGTTCCTGGTGGGGGTGTGTGTGCGCGTGTATGTATATGTGCGCGTGTATGTATATGTGTGTGTGTGTGTATATATATGTGTGTGTGTATGTGTTTCCCAGTTCAGTGCTGCAACTCTAATCGATGGAGACCATGTTGTAAGTAACTTGTGTGGCCAGAGAAAAACATCCCTCCACCAGGAACTGAGTTGTGGACAGACTGACTGACCAGCAGGCAGGAAGTGTTTAACCCTTTCACTACCACACTACATAATGTTAACCCTTTCACTACTGTAGTGAAAGGGTTAACCTTCTGTAGTGTGGTTGTGAAAGGGATTAAACACTTTGTCGCGTGGCAGTGAAAGGGTTAGCCTGCTGCATTGTCACTGTGAAAAGGGTTAACCATTTGGTAGTGAAAGGGTTAAAGATGAGCAAACAAGGCTACATGCTACACAGGTACGGCAGCCAATGGAAAACACCGGCTTCCTCCTGATGGCGCGCAGAAGAAGGTAGGATGTCACATCCAGGAAAAGGACATCAAAGTGGCGAGAAGCCCGGTTGCCAGTGACTATATTCACACGGTGGCCATTTTTTTTCTCATGTCTTGGTCGAGTTCCCATCTTGGGTGGGAACAGGGTGGAAAGGATCCCAACCCGAGCACGACGTAAGAGCAAAATGGCTGTTGTGTGAATATGATCAATGAATGGAATGAAAAAGACAAAAGAAAATAAACCACCATCACCAATCATCTTTTTCTACATCAAAACTTTTTTTTGGCTCTCACTCTCTTCCCACCCGCCCCTCACTCATTTACAATGGCACAATGTACGATCATTCAGGAACACTTAAGTATCAAATATCTTTCTTCAAGTAAAATACCAGACAGCCAACTCTTTGTTCAGTTCACTTGCAAGTAAAGCAAGTGACCTGTATAATAATAATATCTGGCAAAGCAACAACACGCTCAAGCTGGGATGCTGTTATTAAAAGATGTAAACAAAGACTGCTCTAATTTACCTAGGAAGCACTATCGGATTCAGGGGGGGGGGGGGGGGGGGGGGGGGGGGGGCTGATGCTGAAGTTGAGGTCTTGGCACCTCTTTCACAGTACTTTGCAGCACCAGCACCCCCCTGTGTCCAGGCAGAGTATATCTCCAGCGTGGTAGACAATGTTATCCCCTATTCAATCAAGGGTTGTGCAAATGAAAGACCAAATAACATACAAGAAACAAATCTATACAAGGGGATGTTTTTTTGTATAAGTGCCATAATGTCGTACTTCTCCTGGTCAGTGGGGACAGCAGTCCGAGCTTGGTATGAGAACACAGTCCAACACCCAATTGTGCTTCAGTCAGGGCATCAAAAAAATAACAAAATTCCAAACGTATGTATTCAAGCAAAATCGAAAATGATAATAACTAGAACCATATAAAAAAAAACCTGCAGCATCAAACTTTGTCTGCAATCTTTGAACTCTAACTGTACGTGCAACAGAGGAACATCAGGACACATTGACGACTGAAGTCTTTATGTGGGGGGGGGGGGGGGGTGCGGGCGGAGGTGGCTTTTTAAATTCTTCTTTTTTTTTACAGTACAAATCAAGATTCAGTTTTGTGTCACACCGTCCGATCATAATCCTATCCGATATTCAGTTAAGGGAAGAACTGTTCCCAAGATCTGTACTATAAGAGGGGCAACTACTTTCCAGAGAAAACACCACAGCATGGGTTTAGTCTGTAGGTCTGTGTAAGTGTCTAAAAGCATGAGTTTAGTCTGTAGGCCTGTGTACGTGTCTAAAGCATGGGTTTAGTCTGTGAAGGCCTGTTTAAGTGTCTAAAAGCATGGGTTTAGTCTGTGAAGGCCTGTTTAAGTGTCTAAAAGCATGGTGCAAGCAGCTCTGTACACAATGGTCTGAGATCATCAAGAAGAACAAGTCAAGTAAGGCAACATGTTGAGATGAGACGATGAAATAGATGCTGTATCTCTCCCCCCGGTTCCACCTCCGTAGACCGACGACTGAACTGCAGAGGAAGAGGAGGATTGTGGGAAAGCTCTGGAGGACCATTCTGAAAAAAACCTACAATTCTGCCAGTCTAATGAAATCTACTGCATTAAATAGCTAATCTTATTTGAATCCAGATTCTTGAGGATGTAACATTTGTATAGAACAAGATTGATCTGCCTACATGAAGAAGATGACAGAAATGTAAGGCTGACTCGATCCATTCCACGTGTTGATAAATGCTGTACATTGAACTAACAATTTGTTTTTGGTTTGGTTTTTCCACCAAAACTGTTCAATAAACTACTGAAAATTGCTTGGCGGCATTCCTACCCCACTCGTGTCTCCCCCTCGCGTCTTCCCCCAAGCAGGTTAACTTTATCCTTTTACACCTAAACGATTCGGCAGAAAATGTCTTTCACCCAACAACCACAACACTTTTTAGCTTTACACAATCTTGTTATAACCAAGAGATTTGCTGAACATTTTCTAGATGACTAGATGTATCAACTTGTAAAATACGAGTTTCATGCTAGCATTTCACGTTAGCTCCCCACTCCAGTGGAAGACTGTGAAAACAGCACTCTGCTTGACAAGTTCTGCACAAATAACAATCTGTATATATAGTCAAAGTCATGCTTACAAAAGGAGATAAATAAAGAAAAAAAAAGTTTTTTGAGTGGAAGGGACATTTAACCCTTTCACTAGCACACTACAGAAGGTTAACCTTTCACTACCACACTACAGAAGGTTAACCTTTCACTACCACTACATGCGGTTAACAGTCTGTATTGTCGCAGTGAAAGGGTTAACCTTCTGTATTGTCGCAGTGAAAGGGTTAACCATTTGGTAGTGAAATGGTTAAGCAGGGTGAGGCAGAGCCGTCCATCCAGCGTGGTGTTTATCCACCTGTTCCTGGCCTCCAGCGGTGAATATTATTATTATGTAAACTTTTGTCAGTCGATGTTCGCCATGTGGTTTGGTGTTTGAGCGATTGGCGAAAACCAGCAAGTATAGGTGAAGAGTAAGATGACGTTTTGAAACATTCACATTGTTGTTTGTGTGCAGGTGTGTGTCTTTGGGGGGGGGGGGGGGGGGGGGGGAAGAGAGAGAGAGAGAGAAACCAGTAACAATTACTTAAAAATAATCAGTGTGTGTGTCCTCTTCCAAACTAGATTGTCCCATTGGTTCACTGCGCTGCAGGGTGGTCAGAACAGCAGGAGTAAGGATACCTGTGAGGGCCAAACAGCCACAAATCACTGCGAGTTGTAGTTTTTCCCAGACTAAAAACCCCTCTTCCAAGATTACATGGCAACAGTTCAGTTTATTTAGTTTTTTCCAGTCTGATTGACAAAATGGGGGAGTGATTAGGTGCAAACCCACCCATTTTGTGGCATGGAGGCAAAAAGAAAAAAGGAATTGGATGGGAGGTGAAAGTCACTGGCACAGTTCTCCTTTTTTATGTTTTCCCAATCCAGCCTATTCTGCATCCCCCCCCCAAAGTCAGAACCCGGGAGGGACGAAAAGACAGAGAGAGAGAAAGAAATAAAAAAGAGAAAGAGAGACATCTTTGATTGCCTCAGGTAAAGGCTACAGTCCCACGTGCCTACATGCTCAGAGCATCAATGAGGGACGAGGGTCCCCACAATGTTGTGTGTGTGTGTGTGCGTGTGTGGAGTTGGGTCCCTATGACAGGCTCTCCCCAAAATGTAGGAGTGGGGAGGGGTGCTGTCTGGTCCCAGTTCTCATTAGAGGCCACACATGTTGAAGTTCAACCCCTCTCCCATCGAGAGCACACCTGGCCTCTGGGGGGCGACACTGAAGGAAAGCAGAAAAGGTGTCACATCCAACCCATCCGCTTCTCTTTAATAAAAACATCCGTCCTCCTTTTAGTGGTGATGTTATGATGAGAGCGTTGGTAAAGGAGATGGGGGGGGGGGGGGGGGTTGAGTGGTGATGGCGCAGACACTGGGGGTGTGGTCTTGGGCCAGAGGCTGGGTATTTAGAAGGGGGTCAGGTCTTTTGGGCAGTGCTGGATAGCAGAGTACAGCTCTGAACAAGGGGAGTGTAGAAGATTACAGGTTGTTCGGCCCTCCCCTCCGAGACCAAGGAACGGAGCCTCCTCTGTAGGACCGAGGTGGACGACGAGGTAGCGGAGGAGGAGGAGGAGAAAAGGGAGCGTTGCGGATGATGGGGGGAGGCACTTACTTTAATCAGTGTGCTCGGTGATGCCAGCAGCAGTGAGGGCGGCTCTGTACTGCAGCAGCACGCAGCACACGCTCTTCACGAAGCCCTTGGAAAGCGGAAACAGCGGGAAACCAATGTCCGGATAGCCGCTGCGCTCCGGGAGGAAACTCCGATAGCTCTTTCTCCGCTTCTTTGGTCGCACGGCCGGCTGGCTTCCCGTTCCGACGACGGCCCCTCCTCCTCCGTCCGCCGCGGCGACGACGCAGCCTGATTCCGTCATCGCACCCCCCGCATCGGCGGCACGTAGCACAGAGTCCGTCGCCGTCGCACCGGGACCACCGCTCTCGGCACCCAGGGAGGTGTCGATAGACCCTTCAGAGTTCTGGCTCAGCTCCCGCGGACAGGGCGCCGTAGTGGAAAGACTCAACCCTGAATCCTCCAGCTCTTCCTCCGTGATGCCGGTTCCCCCCGCTCCCCCCTCCTCCCCAGGCTTAGTGGGGCTGCTGTGGGCCACCGCGGTGACCATCCCCAGGGGCAGCTGTTCGTCCAGGGGCTCCACGGAGGGCGGACTCCTTTTCCTGGGGGGCTCGGACGAGCATCTCTCGGCAGACTCGTGCAGCTCCAGCCACACCTCCAGGCGGTGGACCAGCCGCCAGCCGCTCGAGGCGAAGTGCTCCTGGATCTCCTGGCTGAAGACCTCCACGGGGTTCTGCAGGAGCAGGGTCATGGACTGGACCATCCTGATCAGAGCCATCTCGTTGTAGCAGCGGCTGTTCTCGTAGCCTTCCTGCAGGCCGCGGTCGCTGTCGAAGCCGGCCTCGTTGTAGTAGGGCTCGTTGACCAGGATCAGGCCTAATAAGAGAGATGGGGGGGAAATATACACCGTTAGAATCCTGGGTCTTCTGTATTGTTCAGGCAATCCATGTAGACGCGACAACATCTCCAGGAGACGAGCCTCATGTTCCCTACACTGGCTCCCTTTAAAATTTAGAGTTCATTTTAAGGTGCTACTTACTACTTTTAGAGCCCTTCATGGTCTATTACCTGGATCCATTTCAGACCTTCCTACACCTCACTCGTCAAACCGGGCCCTTAGATCCTCTGACAAACTTCTATCGTCTGTCCCTAGAAACAGACTTGCAACCCAGGGTGATCGTGCCTTTCAGGTAGCTGCTCCCTTTCTCTCCGAGATCAGTAGAAACATGACTTAAAAAAAAAAAAAAAAAAAAAAAGGCTACTGTTCAGACAGGTGTTTGGCTAGTTTTATCTTGGTCTTACTTTGTATTATATTTCTAGTTGGTGTGTTTAATTGGTTCTATGTATTAATGATGTTTGATGTTTTTTTTTTTTTTTTAAGGCACTTTGTGATTCTGCGTCTAGAAAGGTGCTATATAAACTAAATGTACCGGTACTTACTTACAGGATGTCAGATTACAGAGGAGGAGTTATTGACAAGGACAAGGCCAGTGGGCTTAAAAGATGGACCATAATGTAGATTTAGAAAACAATTTTAGGAGTTTTAGAATGCCGTCTGCATTTTATTTAATTCATAAATCTATTATTGGATATGAAGCTTTGAGCTACTGTAGACCCATGGCACTGTAGGTTGATTATCAGATCAGATTAAGGTGAGAAAGACCGGTTTAGAAGCATAGATGTGATTTCACGGCATTGGCGTTTAACACATTGGTTGCCAACAACGAGAAAACTCGTTGTTGGCCACCATGCGTTGGTTGCCAATAACGAGATTTCTCGTTATTTAATCGTTATTTCTTTTATTAGTGATATCCATTCATTTTTCATCCGTCCAGCCTGACATTATCATTGGGAATGGCTCTGAGCTCAAAAAGGGCAAATACCGCCCCCTATCATCTCCCGGATGGTAATGCACATCATTGGATTGGATTGAGTGAAAGAAAAAAACTCCGCCCCAGGGTTTCCCCACCTCTGGCAAGCAGTGTCGTGTTACCAGATACACTGGCGAGGCTGGAAGGATCATGCGTTTCGGACTATATAACGTTGGATCAATAAACGCAATCAATATTTGGAATGGCGATCAGGAATTGGATTAATCTTTTTGCAGAACATCTGATCTGAGGTAAGGAATCTATGTTACCAGTTTTGGGTTAATCAGAGTTGTTTTTCACAGATTTCACAACGTGTGTGTGTGTGTGTAGCGTTAGGCGCAGCACGAATACATTATTTTTCAGCCCGCTTTTGTATCGTGCATAAGAACACAAATACTCTCGATAATCTAGCGTTTATTTGAAAACGATAAATCATAAATCAGCCGGAAAATGACAACGTGTTTTGTGTATTCCAGTAAATGGGTATTTTCGCGGAATTTCTCTGAAATTACTAGAACTCTCAGAAACTATACTCGTATTAAAAACGGTATAAAATGGAAATGTACTGATGAAAAAACAATATGTTTCGTACATGTTGACTGCAAGCAAGTCATTGATAAGCGACAGGTGTATTAGACACATAGCCATAATTTAAGATATAGTTTATGCGTTCGCAAATGTGCTCGTCCTCCCATTCATTAACGTGGTGGCATCCAAGTGATAAATCGCCATATCCGGCTGGCAACCAATGTGTTAAGGGGCTTGTAGACCAAGAGCTGACCAAGGAACATTTCTATATTTTGACTCATTTGAAGAGTCTTAACTAGGGATGGGTACCGTTCACATTTGAACCGATACGGTACCGGTACCCAACGGTAACTTTTTTCGGTACTTTAGTCTCTAAAAATGTAATCTACCTACCTCAGTTGTAAAAAAAAAAGAAGAAAAATCCAAACTTCAAATAACCACATTTTCGACAGTTTTTGGCTTGCCATTGCCCCGACTGCTTTGTTGTTGAATAAAGTCAAATCCTAGGTAAGCGTATATTGTGCGTGTGAACGTTGACATGAAAAGAAAAAAGTAAAGAAAATTTTTTTTTAAAGATTTTTTTAAGCGGTATCTCACGTGAATCGATACTCGGTAGTACCGACGTGTTTCGGTAAGTACCTTTAAAAGTACCGAATTCGGTACCCATCCCTAGTCTTAACCCTGAGATGAATGGATGCCGGTGTTCAAATTTGCCAAGTCAACGGGTCATGAAGAGGTGAAATAGCAGGAGTGGGGGTGTCTGGGTGGTGTAGAGGTCTAAGCACTCGCCTACCACCAGAGACCCCGGGTTCAATTCCCGGTAGCGGTACCTCCGGCTTGGTCACTCGTGCCTACAAAACACAATTGGCAGTGTTCGCTGGTGGGAAGCCAGTGGGGTATAAGTCCTGGTCGTTGCAATAGCAACTCCTACTGGTCAGTCTCGGCGCCTATTCAGCAGGGAGGGGACCTTCTGAAGACTCTCTGTGCCCGTTACGTTCCCCCAGTGAAACCCCTCGCTGGCGGCTGGCGACTCCACATGTATCGGAGGAGGAGGCATGTGGTAGTTCTACACCCTCCCTAGACAGTAGGGTAGTGCAATGACTAGGGGCGAATTGGCATAACGACTAAATTGGGGGATAAAAAAAATTATATATATATATATATATAAATAGCAGCAGTCTCAGTGCCAGACAGATTTAGAGTGACTGTGTGAGACACACTGCGGTTGGAGCCGACCCAAGCAAATAATGAATAATACATACACTTCTGCTGCAGAGAACACAAGGGGAGGTACAGTATGTGTGTGTGTGTGTGTATGTGTGTGCGTATGGCCGTGTGTATGTGTGTGCGTATGGCCGTGTGTATGTATGTGTGTGCGTGTGTGTGTGTATGTGTGTGTGTGTGTATGTGTGTGTGTGTGTGTGTGTGTGTGCGTGTGTGTGTGTTCACCTTGTATGGAGATGAGGACCTGCAGCAGGCTAGACTTGCTGGTCCATCTTTCATTGCCCTGTGGATCATGACAGACAGATGAGCAAGCAAACAACAAACAAATCCAAGGGAGTGTGAGGCACAACACTGACATGTAGCAGGTCTGTTCCTGGTCACAACACTGACATGTAGCAGGTCTGTTCCTGGTCACAACACTGACATGTAGCAGGTCTGTTCCTGGTCACAACACTGACATGTAGCAGGACTAGGGGTGTAACGATGCATCGATTCTAATGTGACGATTCAACTGCATCGATTTGAAAATGTTAGAATCGATTATAATCAAATTTTATTTTTATTTATTTTTTGTATTGTTTTTATTGACCTATTCATGCTGAGTGAATCAGTTCCCCCAGCCACATTTGTGTATTCAAATTTTTTTGGGGAATTAACTGATAGAAAATGTATAGAATCAAATCGAATCGTGGTCAAATGAAGAGATTTCATGATGCATTGAATCGTTGCCTGAAGAATCGTAATAGAATTTAATCGTTGTGAGGTCGCATCATTACACCCCTAAGCAGGGCCCCGTACCCGTACCTGGCTAACTGAGTTAGCCGGATAATTTTCAGCATACTTAAGCCAGACATTTCCATTCCCCAACGTCGGATTTTCTAAATCGCCATGGTAACAGATCAGAAAGTTTGAACCTGGTCGAGGGCAGGGTTAAGTTCAGTTAGCTGGATGAACCATGGCCACGCCCCCGCAAAGAAATGCCAGCTCGCTTCCTGAAATATTTCTCACAGTCTAGATCCCATTATGCCATTTCTGAATAATGTTTTTGTGCTTCGTTTGAAATGTAAAATAATAGGTCTACCTAAAATGCTGATAATAAATCATATTCAGCCTATGAATTTACTTTGTCCTATATAATGCACGTCATATTTATACGAATACGGCGCTCGCGACAGTTATTTTAATAACTGACTAAACGGATCATTGCAAATGTGAATCCCGCAGGGATATTTTAATGAATGAAACCTATCGGGTGTTTGGCTCTGATTAGTTTAATATTCTTCGCTGTGTATTTGCTTAACGGAGCACCCGGATGCGTTTCATTCAAGCTGAAGCGTCTATGCGCGGATTGTGGATATGAATTATGAGGAATCTGAATCTGTGGAGTATTTAATTGTATCACTGTTACTGTGACAGTGTCACACGTTATTGTGATATTGTAACTGGGATTAAAATATATGAGGAGATGCGCTGTTTGATGGATTTGATGACGTGACGTGACTTGATAAATTGAATGAGCCTTTGACGTTTTTGATGAATGAATTTGAGAAAATGCATTTATCTTTTCAAGCACTGTTATCTGATGATGAACATGAGGTGTCACTGGTATAAACCAAAGGGTAATCAATTCAATGCATGTATGGATTAGGTCCGAAACAGATTAAAACCTGATTAATAGTGTAACTGCAAGCCTCCCTCCAAGCCTCTCTTTGGAAACCATGTATTTATATAGTACATAATACCTAAGCACATACAGTACAGATATCCTCATAATATAATTTGTATCAATTAGATATACTATTTGGGCTTGTTTTTATCCTTATTCTGAAAGAGTTGAACTAATTATTTTCGCTAGCAAGATCTCATTTGATTATTCATTCCATAAGCCTACTGCCAGCAGGCACGTTTAAAGAAATATAATCTGATTGATTGGGGTAATGAGGGACTTAAAATTAGCCTATAGATTATGCATTTAACTTGTCGGCGAGGCTATTGAGCCGTACTGCATTGTACCCATTCTGCAATCTGTTAATAAAGTTTTAAATCAATCAATCAATCAATGCCGTTAGAAGATCAGGATTTCTGCGATCGACACCTGCTGTCTTTTCAGCTGAGGCGGCCGCGCGCAATTATCCTGAGTCTCAAGTCTGGTTCAAATGAACGAGACTGAATCCACCTTCGAGGAACAGGAACATCCCGGATTCAAACATCGGGTTAATTGAATCTGGATAATGGGACTTTTGATCGACTTAGTTGAACCAGGTACGGGGAATAGGGCCCAGGACTGTTCCTGGTCACAACACTGACATGTGGCAGGTCTGTTCCTGGTCAGAAGATGGCGCCGTTGAAACGTATACAAATCTTTATACAACGGCATGCAAATTTCTCGATTCTGATTGGCCATTTACACGTCTTTATTGGCAACAATCCACGGTCCTGGGCTCAGGACCCGCCCACAACCGAATCACATATCACTCCCCGGCTCACTCCGGGAGAAAACAAGATCGCGGACAACAAATGGTTATGTTGAAAGCACCATAACGACTAAATATGAAGCGATTCTGTCAAGGGGAATGTGTTAGTCCTTTAAACAATGTTGGATGATGTAATTGATGGGTCTTGAGTCAATCAAGAACAAAAGAAAAATCGCGGATTGATTGATTGATTAATTGATTGATTTAAATTTCTTCCTTCCTACTTTCTACTGACTGCAGCGTTCTCTCTCACACTGTCCGACGCTGGCGTACCCACAAACACACACACACACACACACAGTGACACACACACACGCACACACACACACACACACACTCCTGTCTGCAACAGCGGGGGAGTCAGACTGAGAGAGAAGCAGCGCTGTTTTAAGTGAGCATGGTCTATTGAATTGATTGATTGGTTGATTGCTAATTTTATTACTGTACCCCTGGTTTCCAACTGGTTAAGTTTAGGCTAAAAGAAATAAATAAAAAAATAGGGCGAAGAAAACGTTTTTTTCCTATAGGGCAAAGAAAACGTTTTAATTTGTTTTACCTACTTTATATAGAAGCATCTAAGAATGAAGTTCTATGGAAAGTAGGTCTGCATTCCCTTAACAATTGTGTGTATTGAGCCGTACTGTATTGTACCCATTCTGCATCTGGTAATAAAATGTTCAATCAATCATTCCAATAATACACAGTTGGATGTGTTAGTTGGTTGGATGCACTTCAAGCTGCTTCCACATGAGGCAACTTCTCAATCATTCCAATAATACACAGTTGGATGTGTTAGTTTGGTTGGATGCACTTCAAGCTGCTTCCACATGGAGGCAACTTGTCTTTTTTGTAGTTGTGGGAACTACTTTTTCTGGCGGATGGTTTTTTCAATAAATCTTCGATTAATGTGTGTTTATTGTATAGAAATAAGGTTGGATGAATCTGGCAGTTGTATAAAAGCTTTACACCACTTGTAGTCGTGATTTGTGACCAATAAACCATGCCTAGGGGGGTCTAACGACCACCCCTAGGCATGGTTTATTGGTCACAAACCACTCCTGCGCGTGATGTAATGCTTAAATAAATCCCTGAGAAAGACACAAGGTTAGGGGGGCTGAGTGGCGCAGTGGGCAAGGCGCTCGCCACTAACGCAGGAGATGCTGGTATCGAGCCCAGCTCTCGGCATTGCTACCCATTCTCTGCCGGGCATTGTACCCATCATTGTACCCTCTCTGCCAGTGCTATAAGTCTATGGAGATGTTCACCTTCTTTGCAGGGCTATCACTTTTTTTAATTGTATTGCTAAATTGACATTACTATGGCCCATTCAACATCAATTATCTATCGTTCAGGACGTAGGAACGTTTTACTTTTTCATTCACACATTCATACTAAAATACCGTCTAGAGTATAAATATGTTTCTATCGTTTTCTGCAGTATTTCATAGAACGTGAGATATAGGCATAAATGCAATTATATTAGATGATAAAATGCAGTTTGATACGATCAACACTATTAAAAATTTCAACTGTACATGGTCCTAAACGTCATGACTGGTCATCTGCGGGTGAACGGAGGGGGGTGGGGGGGTCGTTTATAATTCAATGGCCGACGTTAAATGATTCATGTAGTATGTGTGATATATTGATCAGAGCAGTTTGTATCGAAAATGGTAAAGAAAAACGCTGAAACTCACCCCAGTCTCCTCGTAGCGTTGGGCGATGAGTGGAGCAAACAGATCCCAATTATGGGATGTTGATCGATGCGATCCATTTCCGGTTTGTATATTACCAATACACGTCCAAATCATGTTGATTATTGAGTTATGGCAAAGATCCATATCGACGGTGTCTGTATTGAGCCCCGGGACGATAAGCTAGTGGCCGGACGAAAATAGGGGACGGACCGATCTACAATGGGCACTTCCGGTTTGGCAACTCGCCAATCGGCCACCAGGTGGCGGTATTGAAGCGTTGCAGAGTTGTGATGGCTCAGACAGCATCACCCAAGACTCCGTGGGTGAAATATGAATACTATGACGAAAATATGAAATATTGATCTCAAAAACGCCTTACGGAGTTATTGGCAGACAACGCATGGCGGAGAAACCTGCCTTAACACGTGATTGGCGGAGAATGGGTTAACTCATTCAGCGCCAGCTATTAGACGGAGCCTGTCTTAGCAAGGCCACGCTTTAAAAGATAGGACTGCATCATGAAATGCTGAGTTATAGCCCTATACGTCAATTCCACTATAGACGTTGCCGTTTCTTGCCTGTACACGCTATTATCCCGAAATCAAATGTATATCATAGGTATTATGTTCCATCATGAATGCATGAAAGGGGGGGGTCGTTTCTGATTATTTGATTGTCAGTAACGGCATTCGTATTGAACACTAAAAACGCTTATCAGCCCAATCGGTATAAAAGCATTGCAGGATCAAGCTAAAATTTACGTCAGATCGTTCTTACCTGTGATCGGGAGTATTCCAAAAATAATATTCCAATTGTTTGATCGCCATCTGGTACATCCAATGCCCATTTGGCCCACGGCATAATCCACCACAACATATGGATCGGGGATATTTGAGATGCTTCAATGGAACCGGCAGAACGGCTGCCCTCGCCCCACAAGGAAACATGAAACCGGAGACGTTTGGCCATTACACAGGCCAAGATACAAGGTTACAAAGGGTGCTCGATACCGCCGTCTAGAGGGATGCGGCCAGTATTGCAGTTTGGCGACCTCAGACTCATTCCCTATGGTAACACAGAGTCTGTGTGCCTGTAATGAATAGAAATATTGAATAAAAGAAATAACGATTAAATAACGAGTATATTCGTTGGCGTTCAACGATTGGCGCCCAATAAAGAGTATACTAGTCGTTGGCCGGGAATGAGTTAAACATCCTTATCATTTAAAAATACAACTCAATTAATGACCTCGAAAATAGTTAACCGCTTCCACCCGGACCGCATCACGTCATAAATCATTCTCTCCAGACTGTCTGACATAATTATCGTTTTTGTTTTCAAACGTATTCAAGAGTAAACTTCCTAACCATGTCACAACAGCAGTCAGTGTATATTTTCAGCAATACGTTTGTTTACCAATAGGTTAAAGTGTTATTAGTGAGATTTTAGTTTTTGAAATGTGTTTCTTTTTTATGGAGATCCGCCATTTTGAATTAGCGGCCGTCGCTGAATGATGACGATTGTAGTCATAATGAGAAGAGGACATCCAGAGCTCTCAATGAGCATTGGAATTTCACTCTACCCCCTACTGTCGGTCCGGGAGGGCGGAGATCACATGCTTCCTCCAACATACGTGTACCCAGCCCACCACTTATTTTCTCACTGGGAGTGTAACGTGTGGAAGGTCACACTACCTCTCCTAGATCCTTCCCTTGCTGTGCAGGCGCCCCGACCAAACTGTAGGAGTCGCCGTTTACAACGACCAGGACCCACCCTCGCCGTGTTTCCCACCCGCTAACACTGCCAATTGTGTTAGTATGGACGGTTGGCCAACCCGGAAGCACCACAGCTGGATTCGATCCCACTGTCTCTGTGGTGGTAGGCAGACGCTTAGTCCGCTGCGCTACTCGGCCGCCCAGTTTGTATACTATGTTTGATAACAATGTTAATGTCTCCATATATATATAATTAGTAAACTGTCTGGGGCTTTTTTTGCCCCCCTTAACTAATTTTCTAGGGCATTTGGTCCATTTTCGAAGGAATTTTCCCCCAAGCCCCCATTAATTTCTAACCCTGCCTTTGGGAAAGGCGTTAGTTGGACAATGCCTAGGCTAACCGGCACTGTCCACTTCCATTCATTCATTGTGCTAAGCTAGGCTAACGTGCAGCCAGATAGCTTTCTACTGAACGCACAGAGAGAGGAAACTGGTATCTATCTTCTTGTCTCTCTGGAGAAGACCGTAGACATTTCCCAAAATGTTGGCGTGTTATTTTTAAAATAACAACCCAGCGAGCATTTCCCTGATTAATTAGAAACTATGAAACATTTCAATATTAGTTTCACCCAATAGGTCAAAAACATCACTCACCTTGCCAATCCAGGTGCCCAACAGGCTGACGCAGACCTTGCCGTTGTCGTAGAGGTTGGGGTTGAGCCGGCCACTGCACTGGGACAGGTAGCGGAACAGAGGGGGGACCGAGGGGTAGATGTTAGGCAGCTGGATGTCAAAGAGGAACAGGCCGTCCTCGTAAGGTGTGCGGGTTGGACCCTTGATCAGAGAGGAGAACAGGTCCTGCGGAGGAGGTGATGAAAAGAGAAAGCAGCTCGTTTTTGACCAATGCCGTGTTTTGATTCTACAGTACGTTTTGCTCCATGGTTTTTGGTACAATGACGCAAGAGAACAGGTCCTGTGGCAGAGGGATAATAATAATAATAATAATACACTTTATTTGTATAGCACCTTTCATATAGAAACTGCAGCTCAAAGTGCTTCACAACAGAAAAAAGACAGGCATAAAATGGGCACATATAGTGCAGACATAAAAGCACAGTTTTTCACATTAGGATCTAACATCCCAACAGGCCACCTTGTTTATGGTTTGATTCAGTTTTAAATAGACAATAATAAAAAGAGTACGATAGAATAGATAAGAGTAAAAATAATGCACATAAAGTGCAGACATATAAAATAAAAAAAAAATTTTTTATTTGTTTACAGTGCAATAAAATAGTTCAAATAGTATACAGGGAGGTGGTGGGGAAGCAGGAGTCAGATGGAGAGATGGAGCCTAGGGGATCAAAAAGCTAGAGGCAAAATGAAGGTCAGAAAAAATTAAATGTTCTATGCATGTGAAGAGGAGGAAACGGTTGCACCCCCCCGCCCCCTCATTTGTACATGCAGTGTCACGAGATGTCGAGGTGAAACTTTGCCTTGTAACACCGACAAACACAAAGTGGGGTGAAACGGTTAAGTTCATTAAGTTGCTGAAGCTGAACATAAAAGTGTACCGTGTTACAGAAACAGTAGTTTTGCCGATCTCAACTCTGAGGTCTGGGGGAAATTAAAAGTTGGATAAATGTACCCATGGGAGGAGTACCCGTCAGGAATGTGATTGGCTCGGAGTTCAAATGCCCCTGAAGAGCCACTTTGTCTTATTTTTTTTGTGTGCTCTGCCCAAGATTAATTTCACCGACATGATTTATGACTATGCCCTACACTGTTGCAGCCTCTTTCTAACAGACCATAAGAATCTTTCCACGCCGCTCTTGGCGAGAGATACTATATTAGTAGCAGCCTATCCGCGAGTGCACTGAAACACACCGGGGAGATCCTTCTGCTGTTGCTCAGATGAAGATGTCAATTAACACATTGAGTGCCAGCCACGAGAAATCTCGTTATTTCATGCCATGCGTTGAGTGCCAACGATTAGCGATTTCCATTCATTTTTCATCAATCTAGCCTCACGTTACCATTGGGACTGGCTTTGAGCTCGAACAGGGAAAATACCTGCCCCTATCGTCTCTCCGGATGGTATTGCACCCATTGGATTGGACTGAATGGAATGGATGGGGAAAAAAGACTCCGGAATCCACATTTGACTTATCAGGCATGTAACCGGAGACGATCCCATTCATTGCCCACCCTCAGAACAGCGTGGAATATGTGTTTCCAGTACACAGCGTTGGATCAATAAACACGATCGATATTTGGAATGGCAATCAGGAATTGGAATAATCTTTTTGGAGAACATCTGATCTGAGGTAAGGAATACATTTGACCAGTCTTGGAATAATCAGTTTTTTTCACCTACAGTATATCTCAGCGTGTCCCATATGCGTGTGTGTGCGTGCGTTGTGTGTGTGTGCTGATCAGGAAATTTTTCAGCCCGCTTCTCTAGCGTGCATAAGTACACATATACTATCGATAATCTAGCGTTTATTTGAAAACGATTCATAAATAGGCCGAAAAATGACAACGTGTTTTGTGTATTCCACTAAAGAGCAATTCCTGCAGAATCTCTTTTTTTTATGGAAGTTTCAAAAAACGAGCGTTTTTCAAAATGGTATAAAACGGAAATGTACCGATTAAAAAACAATCCGTTTCGACAATGTTGACTGCAAACAAGTCATTGATAAGCGACAGGCGTATTAGTAGGGATGGGTACCGAATTCGGTACTTTTGAGGCACCGAACCGAAACACAGAAAAAAAAATATTTTTACTTTACTTTTTTCTTTTCATGTCAACGTTCACACGCACAATATATGCTTACCTAGGATTTGACTTGATTCAACAACAAAGCAGTCGGAGCAATGACAAGCCGAAAACTGTCGAAATTGTAGTTATTTGAAGTTTGGATTTTTTTTTTTTACGACTGAGGTAGGTAAATTAAATTTCTTGAGACTAAAGTACCGAAAAAAGGTACCGTTGGGTACCGGTATCGGTTCAAATGTGAAAGGTACCCATCCCTACGTATTAGACACATAATTTAAGATATAGTTTATGCGTTCGCAAATGTGCTCGCCCTCCCATTGACTACTCAAGCGCTAAATCGTGCGCCCCCTGCTGGCACTCAAAGTGTTAATCGGAAAAAAATATTTTGATTTACTTTGTTTTAATGCGACAGTTATTGAGCGTAGGTTTTTTATTTAAATTTTTTTATGTATTTTGTTGACCGCATATAAAAACAAGGAAACGCATCCACTTACTCTGCTTTGGGGGGCAGCAACACACAAGTTACTGGTAATTAACCCTTTCACTACCACACTACAGGTTAACCTTTCACTACCACACTACAACTAACCTTCTGTAGTGTGGTAGTGAAATGGTTAACCATTTGATGTGTGGCAGTGAAAGGGTTAACAGTCTGTAGTGTGGTAGTGAAATGGTTAACCCGTTGTGTGGCAGTGAAAGGGTTAACCGTATGTGGTGTGGTAGTGAAAGGGTTAACCATTTGGTAGTGTGGTAGTGAACGGGTTAACCATTTGGTAGTGAGAGGGTTAACCGTCTGTAGTGTGGTAGTGAAAGGGCTAACTATTAGTCCTTCTCTATTGCTTTAATGTGACATTGTTTAAAAAAAAAGACAGTTATGTAGTTCACAAACAATTTCCAAAACAACATACCATGCGATCCTCAAAGGTTTTGACCATGATGCCGTCAGGCAGCGAGGTGGCGAGCAGAGCCATCTCCTTCCTCACCGTACTGAAGAACTTCTTGGCTTCCGCAGGCTGGAACTCCATCGTCTTAAAGGTGTGCGTCTCTGGTACACAGGGGACAGACGGAGCACATTGTGACCAAAAACATTTATAGTAAAATGCACACAGGAACTTAAAATTAAAAAGGTGGAAGAGAGACACCACGCCCGAGACACGGCCAGCGCCAGGAAGTACCACACCTCATGTGAATACTGTATACTTCATCAGAGCATATATTTAGCTTTTTTATTTATTTATATATATATATATATATATATATATATATATATATATATTAGATTTAGATTATATATTGTAACTACAGTATATTTATTGTAGGGCAAATATAACAGAGGGCATACGTAACGTCATCTCGCACCTTGTTGCCCATATGCGCATGTCCAGAGTTAATTATATTGCATATTGTTTACACTGCCTTTTTATTCTATTTTTATTTTGACTTCTCCACTGTACTATAATTCTGTGACCTGTGCCTGTATGTCTTCTACTACCTGTACCTCCCCTCCCCTCTCCCCCATGCTGCTATGATGCCTGAATTTCCCCAAGGGGATCAATAAACCTTCATTTCACTACTACCGGTACATGTCTCGTGTATGTATGTGATGAATAAATCACTTGAATAAGCTTATTTAATGGCCTTATAGCCCACTTATATAGCCGGAATAAGCTTATTTAATAGCCCAAAATGTACGATGAATTGAAAATGGGGGACCCTGATGTAAACAAGACGAAAGTCTTTCTCTGGTCTGCATCCCCTTAACAATTGTATGTATTGAGCTGTACTGTACTGTACCCATTCTGCAATCTGTTAATAAAGTTTTCAATCAATTCAATCAAACCCACTTATATAGCCGGAATAAGCTTATTTGATGGCCTTATAGCCCACTTATATAGCCGGAATAAGCTTATTTGATGCTCTACGCTCACACTTTTTGCTTCAGTCAGTAAGGGAGGGAAGCCACACAGACGGCCTGAGAGTAGGATTGTGTAAATGGGCATCAGGTTAGATGCAATAGACCGCTCTAGGGCGACACATTTTCGACTGCTCCCGTCTCCTTATGATCTCCTGCAGTTATAGGGAAATTAATGGTCTGTTAACCCTTTCACTACCACACTACAGAAGGTTAACCTTTCACTACCACACTACATTTGATTGATTGATTGATTGAAAACTTTATTAACAGATTGCAGAATGGGTACAATACAGTACAGCTCAATACACACAATTGTTAAGGGGATGCAGACCAGAGAAAGACTTTCGTCTTGTTTACATCAGGGTCCCCCATTTTCAATTCATCAGGACATATATGACATACATGACATACAGATAGTCAGTACTGCTACATCTATACATTTATGACATACCAGATTTGCAAATACAGTACTGTTTGTGATACAGAAGGAGTCAAGAAAAGGGAGTATATACATTTGACGTAGAAACTGTACATTGGAGGAGGTTGGGTGGGGGGGGTTGGGTACATTGGGATATTGACAACCATACTGGGTAATTTACATTGGAGGTGGTTGGGGGGGGGGGGCACACTGTATAAACAAGTAAAACTGTACATTGAGGGGGGGGGGGGGGAGGAGACACTGTACAAACAAACAAAATTGTACATTGAACTATTGACAAAACCATACTAGGTAAATGACTGTACATTGGAGGGGGTTGGGTTAGGATATTTACAGGGGCCAGTGTTGAATTGCAGTCTCCCGTAGGTGTCCCTTGAGAGAGGTTTTGAAAGTGGGTAGTGATCCACATTCCTTTACAGCTTTGGGTAGGGCGTTCCACATTGATGTGGCATAATTGCGAAACGTGTTTAGTCCCTTATTTGAGCCGAATCTGGGTTTAACATGATTTGTGGAGCTCCCTCTGGTGTTGTGATCGTGGTATTCACTGACCTTTGGGAAGTATTTTGACATGTACATGGGTACCTTGGTCGTGTAGTGTATCTTGTAGACCAGGCCCATTGCAAGTTGTTGTACTCTGTCGTCTACTCTAAGCCATCCTAGGTTGTCAAAGTGGGCAGGGGTGAGGTGGGTTCTAGGAGTAAGGTCAAGCAGTAGTCTGACCAGTTTGTTTTGAGATGTTTGTAATTTTGTTTTTAGTGCCTTTGAGGTGCTTTGGTACCATGAGGTGCAAGCATAGTCGTAGTACCCCTGAATGAGTGCTCCTGCCAGAGTCTTCAGGGTGTTCTTGTTTACCAGAGAGGAGATCCGGTACAAGAATCGAGTTCGTTGGTTGACTTTTTTTATTACATTGGATGCCATTTTGTCACAGGAGAGATTAGCCTCTAGGATGGAACCCAGGTAGGTAATTTCATCTTTCCTTGTGACAATATTGTCACCCACTGTAACTGAGAAGCCGTCGGTCTTGCTGAGTTTGTTATTTGAACCGAAGAGAATGGACTCTGTTTTGCCCATGTGTAATGATAGTTTGTTATCAGCGAGCCATATGCAGATTCTGCCTAGTTCCGAGCTGAGGGTTTTTTCAACCTGTAACTTGTTCTTGTCAGAGACCAGCAGGGCTGAGTCGTCCGCAAACAGGAACAAGTTGCAGTCACAAGCTGACGACATGTCATTTGCATAAATTAGGAACAGTAGCGGTCCTAGTATGCTTCCTTGTGGAACACCACAGCTCACTGTGAGGGGGGGGGATAGGGTACCGTTTACCTCCACCATCTGTTCCCTCCCCTCAAGGTAGGATTGCATCCAGCTCACTGATAGACTATCAAAACCAATTGCTTTTAGCTGTCAATCAGAATGGAGTGATTGACCGTGTCAAAGGCCTTTTGTAGGTCCAGCATGGCCATGCCGCAGTATTTGCCTGCGTCCACCTCTTGTTTGATGTGGTCATTCAAATAGAGAAGGCATGTGTCAGTGGAGTGGGATGTTCTGAAGCCAGATTGGAATTCGTAGATTAGATTTTTTTCCGCTAGGTACTTTTCGACCTGTTCGTAGACTATTTTTTCCATGACTTTCGAGATGGAGGTGAGAATAGAAACAGGGCGGTAGTTGCCTGGGTCTAATTTGCTGCCCTTTTTGTGCAGAGGGGTCACCCTCGCAATTTTGAAGTCCTTGGGGACGTGTCCCTGTTTTATGGAGAGGTTTATTATGTGTGTGATGATTGGGGTGATGGCGGCTGCTGAGTCTCTGAGGAATTTGGAGGGGATGTTGTCATGGCCAGTGGCCTTGTTAGGTTGGAGGGCGCTCAGTTTATTGAGTACCTCATCTGTTGTTACCATTTCCAGCTTGAAGTCGTCCTTGCGGACCCCTAGGTTTTTGTAGTAAGCTACTATGTGTTCTACCCCATAAAGCCCTGAGTGGGAGGGTAGTTTGTTTACCAGTGTTGTGGCTATGTTTGTGAAGAAGATGTTTAAGTAATTGGCTACATCCAATTACTGTACACAGTCACAGTGAAAGGGTTAACCATTTGGTAGTGAAAGGGTTAATAGATGGCTCCTGGCTCCGCCTGTGGTTCATGCAGCTGTGGTCCCCGTGAACAAGGCCTTCTGATTTTGGATTTCGAAAGAGACGGTTAGAATCACTAGCAAAAAAAATTTTTAAATAAAAATTTGAGTTTTAAATATTGGAACTAGCAGTCTTCTTACTCTATATCAACGGTTCTCAAACTACGGGTCGCGACCCAAAGTGGGGTCGTGGGTAGGTAACAGTGGGGTCGCGCATTGGCAACAACAAAAAAAACTCTAAAAGATCGAGTTTTGCATCCGGCAGCTGTGTGTATTTGCCATGTCTCGCCCCTTCATCAATGGAGGCCGACACGTATTCCAATACACATCTCACTACATCCTGCACAGTTATAATCGCGGGAGGGGGGTCTGGTCTTTTGTGTGTAACCTGGACTCGCAATGGATAGGTTTGTGGTCAGAAGCATTGCTGGTTGGCCGCGGTGAAATGAGCTCTGCCTCTGCGCATAACCAGCTGCTATACCACACTGAAGTGAGGTGGCTATCTCGAGGCAGAGTATTCGCCTTTGTTAACTCGTAGAAGAAGCGCAGATTTTCCTTGCAGACAAAAACAACACATTGGCAGAGAAATGTGCTGATAATGAGCTGGAAACTCCGTTAGTGGCACTCCAGGATAATCAGCTGAGATTTGGGGGTATTTACTCAGCTTGATGGCTTGTTGTAGGAACAGAATGCAGGAGGCCCTCAATGATCTTTCGTGTGACGAGCTACTGAAAGTCAAGTTCACTGGACAGGCCCTCGCAAAGTTCTGGATATCAGTCCGGAATGAGTACCCAGTGTTGTGTAATGCTGCGCTGATAAAGCGTGTCCCCTTCGCATCAACATATCTCTGTGAGGGCGGATTTTCAGAGTAGAAGCGGATCTCTGCCAAAGTGCACGTGAGCGCATTTTCTTTTCATGTTCTGGCAACATATTTTGGCTAAATACGCCTTGTTTTATAAATGTGTATACAGAAACAATTCCATTGCTTTTGTTGATAATATTCATTAATTTCATTGATAACAGTGCTGTAATTTCATTTTCGAAACAACCTGTGCTTTTATTTTGATATACCTTATTTCCACGTTGAAATTACACAATACATTAAGTGTGGGCCGTGGGGTCGCCAAAATAATTCCTAAATAAAATGGGGTCATGGTATTAAAAAGTTTGAGAACTCCTGCTCTATATTATAGCCTAATTTATCCTCATCTTTCTTACTGTAATTCTGTACGGGCAAGCACTTTCCCAACTAGTCTACACAAAATATTAGTCCTCCAGAAGGGCGTTGTTAGGATCGCATCTCGATCTGAGTCTCATGTCGTGCCTCACCTGGCCCTCTATTTCAGAAACTTCTGATTCTAAATATGTATAATATAAATATTTTTCAAATATGTGTTTTTATTTATAAGATTCATTCTAATGAAGGGAACATTCCTGTACAATTTAAGACCTACTTTAAAAACAATGATTTGTCCCACTCATATTCTACTTGTCAATGTTTACATCTTCCTAAATGTCTTACATGCAGAGGGCAATTTTCTATTAAATATAGAGGTGTGACATTATGGAATGATTTTCTCCATCTGGCAAAAAAAAATATTACAAAATTTTGGTAGATCGCGGGCTGATTTCAAGTAGATCTCGATTAATAAAATTCGATTATAAAAAATAAAAATAAAAGAAATTGGTGCAAAATCAACTCTGCCTCTCTTTGTTAACACTTTAATCGCCGATGACGTGTTTAGACGTCATTCCTAGCCATGCTCATTCTGCCGAAGACGCCGTAACTCGTCTTTGATATCAATAATTCAAAAATCTGTGATCGAAATCATATTTCTCCTCCGGAGCCATGAGATGTACTGGTGAGCTCCACTCAACTGTCTAACGGTTCAAGAGCGCCATCCGGTGGCCGATCGGCAGGTGGGGATCGGTAGCCTGACTCCATCTCAACACACTGGATGATCAATCGCTCGCCCTAACTCAATAAACAACGTTATTTGGACTATATAGTATTATACAACCTGGAAATGGTTCATCAGGATCAACATCCCATAATCGAAAACAGTCTACTCCACGCCGATCGTCCAACGGCGCGAGGAACATACGGTAAGATCCAGCGTTATTTTCTAACGTATTCCATATAAACTGCTCCGATGACCATATGACCCACACTAGACAAATGGTATAACGTTGCCCACGGAATTATAAACGCCCCCCCGCCCATCCGGTCAATATCAGATGATACGTAGTAACTTCTAGAACCACGTCCAGTTGAAATTTTTTATCTCGCGCCGATTGCTATCAAACTGTATTTCATCATCAATATAATGCATTTGGAGCTATAAATCAAGTTCTGGCGAAAGCTGCAGAAAACGATAAAAACATACTTATACTTTAGACCATATTTTAGTATGAATATGTGAATGAAAAAGTTTAATGTTGCTACACCCTGAACAATGGATATAGGACATTGAATGGGCCATAATAAAGGCAATTTAGCAATAGAATTAAAAAAGTTATAGCCCTGCAAATAAGGGGAACTTCTCCATAGACAAATAGAGCTGGCTAGGGATGGTAAATTATGAATTTAACCCATGGCGATCAAAGTGTTAATAAGCAATGCCGTTTGTTATTTAAGATGAGGTCGGACTCGGCACTGACAGATTTGTGTTCATTGTGCTGCTTTTATAAAGCCTCAAAAGCAAAGTGTTTTGTTTGTCTAAGATTTAAAAAGGTTTAAACTTTACAGCACTGACAAAGTTGAACAAAGTGCTGTACAAGTCCCACAACATTAAAAAAAAAAAAGATTATAAAAAAAATTTATCTCGCAGATTCGAATTAAAATCGAATCTCGGCCCCAAAGCTTCGAATTCCAAAAAAATATTCGAAGGTCAGCCCTACTACGGATAGCTCATTATATCAACGGCGCTGTTTGCAGGCTTGCAGCTGTTGGTTAGCTAGCTATTGTTCTCAGTTGGCTAACGTTAGCTACTAGCTAGCTAATACTGGCCTACCTTTTAATTCGCAATGGAATGGCTAGCTAACTAACTGTACAAATCGATGTGATTTGGCTGAGACCGTAATTTGTACGGTTGGCTGGATAGCTGGCTAGCTTTTCAATCAATCAAGCTGTCAGTTTGTAGTGCAGTAGCTGGCTGGATAGCTGTTGTATTGTGGGTTAAGGTAGGCAGTTCGTGGTGCAGTAGCTGGCTAGATAGCCGGCTAATGTTGGCCAATATAGCTGTAACTGAATGACGCTAGCCTTATGTGGTCTTATGAGTTTCAGTTCATAGGTAAATACGTTGACTATAATGGTCAGAAGTAAATTAACTGTATATACTCTCTTTTAGAAACTCTGTCTCTTAAACAGTACTGTATATCTTGTATGTCATAAATGGCTGGATGTAACAGTACTGTTTATCTGTATGTCAAATGTTATGATGAATTGAAAATGGGGGACCCTGATGTAAACAAGACGAAAGTCTTTCTCTGGTCTGCCTCCCCTTAACAATTGTGTGTATTGAGCCGTACTGTATTGTACCCATTCTGCAATCTGTTAATAAAATGTTCAATCAATCAATCAATCTGTTATGCTTAACATGCAGTACTATTAACTTTACTTAATTTCTAAGATTAGATCATTTAGTTATTTTTAAATGTCTGATCTAAAGATAAACAAAGGGTTTTAAAAGTGTTATATTTATCTTCTCTTATAGTACCAGAGAGAAGCTGAGGAGAATCGACTAGCAACAAAAGCAAAATTTAGTTTAAAAAATATATATATATTTATCTTTATTTAGATTTTTTTACATTTTAAGATTTAAGATTTGTCCCTGTGGTATCGAATATCGATACTTTTCAAGGTATCGTATCGAAGTTCGAAATTCCAGTATCGTGACAACACTAGTGTGTTGTCAGTTGCAATGTGACAGCTCTGTTTACACATCATTCCTATTCCCTTTTAATTGTACATATATCATTTTTGTTTTGATTGTATTGTTCCACTTTTGCTTTGGCAATGTAAACTCATGTTTTCTCATGCCCATTGAATTGAGTGTGTGTGTTGTCTGTGTATGCAGAGTGTGAAATAAATGAGTCATGCTGCCTGCATGCCCAACGTGAGAAGTTAGTCTCGTCATTCTTGTAATTCCTACACTACACCGTTACAATGATATGTAAAACATCATATTATATTATATACCCATTCAATATGCACATGAAATATTATATGCCATATAATATGTTCTGTCATGTGCATATTGAATGGGTATTACTTTTAATACTAGCCGAGAGGTAAAATTTTGGCTGGTAGCTCTCGGCTAGGTGGTAAATTAAAAAGTAGATCTTGGTCAAAAAAGGTTGGGCACCCCTGCCCTAGAGGTTTTTTTAGGCAACTCTACTTCTACAAGGATCATTTGCATATTCTTGGTATCCAGGGACATCTATGGACCACAGTGAATGTATTCCCAGTGTCAGAAATATTGTGTCTATTACTAGGCTTGCTTAAATTGTGATGAAACAAAGGAGAATATGAATTATGATTTTTCTTTGCATCTTTGACATCAAAAGAAATCTAAGGAAATGAATAAAGAGAAGATGATTAAACAGAAGGTTTTGTAGATACAGTACTGAATTCTCCCATCCAGACCAATGCAATTTGAAATATTATTATAGAATATAGAATAACAGGCTTATAAATTACCTTATTATAGCCAATTCGCACATTTATGGATTGTGCCAAATCTTATGTTTATCAGGGTGCCACAATTTTGAAACTAATTTCAAATCTAATTGTTGCTACATGCTAAAAATAGGGAAGAGAAATTTTTTATTTAAGTTTATTATCCCGAATAATAAGATATTAAAAAAATTCATACAGAAGTAATTTGCTTGCAACCCCATAGAGGCTTTTGGGAAGTTGGAGAAATGCCAACGCTCATAGAAAGCTGGCAGAAAAAAAAACTACAATTTCCGACGTTCAAATTTTCCAAAATGACACCAAAAAGAAAATGGAAATCTATCCAATAACACTTTAACCTATTGGTAAACTAACGTATTGATGATAATATACATTATAAATGCTGTTGTGACATGGTTATGATGTTTATACTTGAATACGTTTGAAAAATAAAACGATACTTTTGTCAAACAGTCTGGAGAGATTGATTTATGACGTGATGTAATTTGCGGTCCGCCGATGGGCCGCACGGGTGGAAGTTTTTTTTATGTGTAAATAAACAAAAACAAACAAACAAACCTGGTGCCCACTCCAACACGGAGAACACCTCTCCCCTGGCACTGGTGAAGGTGACGCCAGGCTTGCCCCCACTCTGGCGGCACAAGACCGGTGTGTCACTGGGCCAGTCGGGACCACCCAGCGGTGTCTGGGCTTCCTGCTGGGGCCGGTCCTCCCTCTCCCCCTAGAAGACACCCACACGTTAACTCACCCTGCTGGGGCCGGTCCTCCCATGTTAGTAGATGAATCAATAAACAAACAGTCTTTGTTGCAAGAGCAGTGCCTGGTGTTCAAAACTAATCTGAACTGTACCGACATAAATTCATGCATAATGTGATGCTCTGAAGACATGACAATAAATGACAGAAGTTATAATTTGTCTTGGAAACCCAACATATAAACATGCATGCTCACAAAAACACATGCTCACAAAAACAGCAGTGAACTCACTGACCATCATCAAATAATCATATATTTCAGTTCAGTGTACCAATGGTATGAAATATCACAGATAAATAATAATAAATCCCATAAAATGCGAATGCGATAACCCTTCATGAAACTGCTAAGAATGAATGGTCAAAACATTTCCTCAAATCATGTTGGTCTAATGGAGACTTTGAATGACTACGACGTTAAGAAGAAAAACAAAAACCTC
This sequence comes from Notolepis coatsorum, assembly GCF_963971535.1. Lineage (NCBI taxonomy): Eukaryota > Metazoa > Chordata > Actinopteri > Aulopiformes > Paralepididae > Notolepis > Notolepis coatsorum. The sequence continues at coordinate 132,514,754 of NC_140171.1, forward strand.
CGTCGTCGTCGCTCCTGCGCCCTCTCCCGCCTCCACCACCGCCGCCATCCTCTCCTCCTCCACGATGGCCACGTTGTCCAGCGTCTTCCTCAGGTTCTCGTGCAGCTTCTTGATGTCGTCCAGGAAGCGCTTCTCCTTGGTGGGTTTCTCCGGGGCCGTGGGCGTCGTGGCGACCGTAGCCACGTTGTTGGCGGCGGCGGTGGAGGCGGGCTCAGCGGTGGTGGCGGAGGTCGGGGAGGTGGGCGAGCCCCCGGTCCAGAGCTGTTCCACCGTCATGTTCTTCAAACTCTCCAGGATCTTCAGGGCCTCCTTCAGCTCCCTGAAGCAGCCCTTGTTACCGGGCTTCTCCGCTCCGTCGGCCGCCGCACCACCCAGGGTGGTTCCTGGGTCACAGCCGGAGAAGGTGTTTTAAGTTAATGTAGGCTTAACCCTTTCACTACCACACTAGCAAAATGGTTAACCCTTTCACTGCGACAATACAGAAGGTTAAACCCTCTCACTGCCACACGACAAAGGGGTTAACCCTTTCACTACCACCAGGGTGCGAACCATGGGGGAGCCATGGCTCCCCTATATGAGACATCAGCCCCCCTGAAAACATGATTTGTGAATTGTCTCTAAAATACTGACAATAAATGCTATTTTTGCCATGCATTTATAATTTTTCTGTAATTTTCTGTATCGTCATCATCGTGTATAATAATACAATTTGGCGGGCGGCTACGTGGCGTAGTGGGCAAGGCGCTCGCCACGAATGCAGAGACACTGGGCTCGCCTGTTCGAGCCCAGCGCTCCACATTGCTTTCAGTTTAGCTGGTCATTCATACTAATACACATTGGCCGTATTAGGGGGTGGGAAACTGATGGGTGGGGATCGGGCGTTGTGGACAGCGACTCCTACAGGCCGGTTGGTGCGCCTGCGCAGTAGAATCAGGAAGTGTCGGGGGCAGCGTGAGCCTCCCACGCGTTACTCCTCGCCACTGAGAGATCGAGCTGCGCAGGTGAAAAGATGAGACTGCTGTTACCTCAAGTACCGGAGGGGACTTGTGCTATGTATGACTTAGTCCACATTGCAGCCGGCTTGTGGGAGGCAAGAAACAGCGTTCGTGACAGGGGAGGGTTGAATTGGATGATACGAAATTGGGATGGGAGAAAATATAGAAAATGGGAGAAAAAAAGTGGATAAAAAAAAATAATACAATTTGGCAATTTTTTTCTTTTTTCTCTCTCTAATCTCCGTTTTTCTCCCCGTCCCAATTTTAGTCATTGTGCCAATTCCCCCCCTCCCCTACCTGGTTGTTGTTCGAATGTTCTCCTACGAGTCGGTACAAGGGCGTTCCGAGTCGATCGCACGCTTCCTCCGATACGTGCGGCGACAGCCAGTGACGTCTTTTTCACTTGGCAGCAAGGACTCTCATTTGGTGAAGTGTAACGCGTGGGAGGGCACGCTATCTCCACCAAGTCCTGCCCCCGCTGAGCAAGCGCCGAGACCTGACCTGTAGGCGTCGCTGTCCACAACACCAGATTCCCACCCACCAACTTCCCTAATACTGCCAATTGTATTAGTATGAATGACCAGCCAAGCTGGTAGCAACGCCGAGAGCTGGGCTCGAACCCAGCATCTCCTGCGTTGGTGACGAGCGCAATCTCCGCTACGCCACCTGACCGCTTAAAATTAGGCTATTTTGATGTATGATTAATGATTTGCGCACTAATTCACCGTAATAGACAATAGCATAAATCTATGGGGTTGCGGCACTGCAGATATACCCTACTCATAATAAATGGCAACATACATGCTATTCTTGCGTTTACCATTCGGAGCGTGGCGGCGCTGCAGCCTGCAGGCACAAATCAAACTACACCCACCGTTTAAAATAAATAAATACAGGTATTTAGGATAATGTCGAAAGTTAAATGAAATATCAAAGAAGTAAGCCTTCTAACCAATTTTGGTTTTACAAATAAGGCGAAGCAGCCTGCTGCAGATTTTGAGAATTGGGCAGATCTTCACCATCAGGTGGGTGGCGATAATGTTGCATTTGCCTACTATAATAATGTTAGACTCGATGTGTTTGGTCGTGGACTTGTTGTTCGGTATTGGTTCATCCGTGTGTTTATGTGTAAATAGGACTGTTGTGTGTGAATTTTAGTGTTGGATCAGAGGGGTTAATCTGAGCATGTGTTTTTCAATATGTGCGTCTTCATCATGCATGCATACCTGTGTGGTGTGGACTGTGTGGTTCTGTAACGTTACCCATACCTATAGCCTATGTCAGCAATCGTCACAGTAAAGTCCTCCCTGTGAGGCACGCGCAGCGCTGCTGACCCCCCGCCCGCCCGCCAAAGATAATGAGCTCCCCCAAAGACCATGGTATGGTTCGCACACCGACTACCACACTACAGACGGTTAACCCTTTCACTACCACACTACAGACGGTTAACAGTCTGTAGTGTGGTAGTGAAAGGGTTAAAGTGTCCCGCCCCATATGCAACAGTGTTCAAAGCTAGTGAACTTCAAATTAAACCACAATGAGAAGATAATTTGTTTTAATAACGTGTGGAAATACGTTAACGCTAAAGCACTTGGGTAGGAGACGTACAGTAAGTCAACTCGAATGTAAGGCTGAGACGATATGCCATTTTGAAGAATCGATAAATCGGGACAATTATCGATAAATATAGTATTTTTTATTATTATAATTTTGCATGTAAAAAATAAAATTAATAATATTATTTAACATTAGTTTGTGTGTTTTTGCGATGCTGTAGTTGGCCCATGACTCAAACACGAACTAACGTTAAATAATATATTCTTCTTTTTCTAACACATCTCGTTGTTGGCCGCCATGCGTTCAGTGCCAATGACGAGAACTCTCGTGATTTAATCGTTATTGCTTTTATTAGCGATATCCATACATTTTTCATCAATCCAGCCTCACGTTATCATTGGGACTGTCTAAGAGCTCAAAAAGGTCAAATACCGCCCCCTATCATCTCCCGGATGGTATTGCACCCATTGGAATGGACTCAATGAAAATGCATGTGAAAAGAAAACTCCGGATTCCACATTTGACTTCTCAGGCATGTAACCCGACACTACTGCATTCATTGGGGACCCTCAGAGCAGCGTCGATTATGTGTTTCGAGTACATAACGTTGGATCAATAAACACGATCGATATTTGGAATGGCGATCAGGAATTGGAATAATCTTTTTGCAGAACATCTGATCTGAGGTAAGGAATCTATTTGACCAGTCTTGGGGTAATCAGATGTTTTTTTCACATATTTCACAACGTGTCCCCTATGTGTGTATGTGTGTATATGACGTTAGCGCTGACCAGGTCATAGATAAATCGATTTTTCAGCCTGCTTCTCTAGCGTGCATAAGTACACATATACTATCGATAATCTAGCGTTTATTTGAAAACGATTCATAAATCAGCCGGAAAATGACAACTTGTTTACAACTATTATAACAATTACACTAAAGGGCGATTCCTGCGGAATATTTTTTTTTCCTAGACATTTTCAAAAACGTCCGTTTTTCAAAACGGTATAAAACGGAAATGTACAGATGAAAAAACAATCAGTTTCATACATGTTGACTGCAAGCAAGTCATTGATAAGCGACGGGTGTATTAAGACACATCATATAAATCATGAAATATCGGAAAATCAGTCCCAAAAGGCTGGCATTCAAGCGATAAATAGTGCACACTCAAAATAGCTGGCACTCAATGTGATAAGAAAAAAGCATTTAAATTTTTTTTTTTTTTTTGTATACACATGCAAACAAATCGATAAGTGACGCCACTTATCGATTTCACGCAGTTATCGATAAGTGGTCTCAGCCTTATTCAAATGGTCTGTATAAATGCAGCTTTAGGACAATCACATTAGCAAGGGAGCACCAGACCTGACGGAAAGACAAACTGACCGTGTATTTTCAGTTATGACACAAGATGTAAAAATCTTTTTGGTTTTGTTCTTTTGTCAAGGCAAGGTTTGTAAACGCAGGATATAATTGACACGTTTGGATCGTGTGGTTTGTCCGTCGACCACTTCAAAATAATAAAATACAAATGATTGATAAAAGAATTAAAATAAAATAAATAAATAAAATCCCACCTCCTGCAGAAGCAGCAGGACTAGCCAGAGCCCCGGCTCCTCCCTCTTCTTCTTCTTCCACGGCGGGGCCCTCGGTGGGGCTGGTGACCCCGGCCTTGGTGCTCTCCTCCGGGGGGAAGATGAACGGCGCGGAGGAGCCCGTGGTGGCGGTGGGCGTGGGGGTCAGGTCGAGCGTGGCGTTAGAGACGTTGCCGTGGCCGTCGTCCTCGGTGGTGAGGCCGTTGTCCGTCTCCCAGCTGTCGCTCTCGTCCTCCCACTCCTCGGTGGACAGCGCGCTGCTCGTCTCCTCCACCGAATCGTAGTCCGTCTCCTCGATCTCCGACTCCACGTTGTACAGGTGCTGAGGAGGGACACGCGGTTTACAGGTGCCGAGGAGGGACACACGGTTTACAGGTGCTGAGGAGGGACACGCGGTTCCCACAGACATGGCCAGATGAAACTCAAGGACATTTAACCCTTTCACTGCCACACGACAGAAGGTTAACCCTTTACTATCACACAACCGGCTGTCGTGTGGCAGTGAAAGGGTTAACCTTCTGTGAATGGTCGCAGTTAAAGGGTTAACCGTTTTGGAGTGCGGCAGTGAAAGGGTTAAGTACTTTTTCAAGCACTATTTTTCATTTTCAAGGATGACACTTTAAGAATACAATTCACTTTTAAATGTTGTTTTTTAAGCATCTTCTTGGCCTGCCCGTCAGCTAGAACAACACACGCAAAGACATGAGCGCTCGCGAGACAGCGACTCGTCAGATTAGATTAAAACAGAACAAAAATAACTATTTCTTGATTCAGAACAATTTGATTGTGGATGAACAAAACATTCAATGCGAATGGTTGATTTAAATTTCAATGACTTTTTAAGTACCGTGTTAAAAAAATCAAGCACTTTAAGCACTTCAAGGACCTTGTGCGAACCCTGTATATTGTGTCTCAAACCGTAAACAAAGAGGCATATTAAGATGTTAGATCCTAATGTGAAAGATTATGTAATTATGCCTTATTTTGACTTTGTCTATTTTGCTGCCGTCTATTTTAGGCTCATTTTATGCTGCACTTGCTCTTGATCTGCCAATTTTGTGCTAATTCTATGGCTATGTCCATTTTGCTGCTGTGAAGCACATTGAGGTGCAATTCTTGTATGAAAGGTGCTATACAAATAAAGTTTATTATTATCATTATTATTTTATTTGAAACATTTGATAAAATTAAAAATAAATAAATAAAATAAAATAAAAATAATAATAAAGCATGCTTTTTAAAACTATCAAAAAGTGCTTCACAACAATCAATAAAAAAATAAAATTACAATGGTTTTGAAATCAATTCAAAACTTCAGCCGGGGCGGCTAGGTGATGCAGTGGGCAAGGCGCTCACCACCAATGCAGGAGACGCTGGGTTCGAGCCCAGCTCTCCGCATTGCTATCAGCTTGGCTGGTCGTTCATACTAATACAATTGGCAGTATTAGGGGGTGGGAAGCTGATGGGTGGGGATTGGACGTTGTGGACAGTGACTCCTACAGGTTGGTTGGTGCGCCTGCGCAGCAGAATCAGGAAGCGACGGGGGCGGCGTGCCCTCCAAACGCTGACCCCCGACGCTGAGAGATCGCGCTGTGCAGGTGAAAAGATGCGACTGCTGCTTCCTCGAGTACCGGAGGGGACACGTGATGTAAGGCTTAGTCCACATTGCAGCCGGCTTGTGGGAGGCATGGTCTACCAACGTTCGAGACAGGGGAGGGTAGAATTGGACAATACGAAAAAATTGGGATGGTAGAAAAATAGAAAATGGGAGAAAAAGTAGATTAACAAAAAAAAAAAAACTTAACAGGCAGCCAATGGTGTGTGGCTAAAATAAGGGTAACATGATCACTTGGATTTGGATAAGAGCATTGTTGCTGCATTTTGCAGTCGTTGTAAACGGGGCAGAGAATGCTGGCTACAAGAGAAGAGTGTACATAGTCTGAATGAGATAAAGTACATTATATAGAGAGAAAATGTGCAAAAACAAACACCGACATCCATTTTGCTATGCATTTACAATTCATATGGAATAATTATTTTCATAGTTAATTATCTTTCATACGTTATTTTGCCGGTGTGGACGTGAAATGGGTATTGCCGGCAGTAGCCCTGATGGAGTATGACTAGGGGTGTGGAGAGGAGCGATGGGAGTGTAATGAATAGTTAACCCTGATGGAGTATGACTAGGGGTGTGGAGAGGAGCGATGGGAGTGTAATGAATAGTTAACCCTGATGGAGTATGACTAGGGGTGTGGAGAGGAGCGATGGGAGTGTAATGAATAGTTAACCCTGATGGAGTATGACTAGGGGTGTGGAGAGGAGCGATGAGAGTGTAATGAATAGTTAACCCTGATGGAGTATGACTAGGGGTGTGGAGAGGAGCGATGGGAGTGTAATGAATAGTTAACCCTGATGGAGTATGACTAGGGGGGTGGAGAGGAGCGATGGGAGTGTAATGAATAGTTAACCCTGATGGAGTATGACTAGGGGGGTGGAGAGGAGCGATGGGAGTGTAATGAATAGTTAACCCTGATGGAGTATGACTAGGGGTGTGGAGAGGAGCGATGGGAGTGTAATGAATAGTTAACCCTGATGGAGTATGACTAGGGATGTGGAGAGGAGCGATGGGAGTGTAATGAATAGTTAACCCTGATGGAGTATGACTAGGGGTGTGGAGAGGAGCGATGGGAGTGTAATGAATAGTTAACCCTGATGGAGTATGACTAGGGGTGTGGAGAGGAGCGATGGGAGTGTAATGAATAGGCTGGATGTGCCGTTGTGTTCAGTCTTTTTTTCTTTTGTATATTTTTGTGTTTTGTTCCCTAAAATAAATTATAATAATAATGTACCAACCCATGTACTAGTATTTGAAAAATTGACTACCATGACAGTGGGTGCCGATTACCTGGGGCAGGACAATTGTCATGGAGTTGTCGGCCCACACCACCTCCACCTTGCTGCTCACATCCACCCGGGACACCTGGCCCACCGATGTCTGGGGGGAAACAAGAATACATGCATTTAAATCAGGGATGGACCTTTTACTGGCCTGCTATCCTGTGGCCATTTATTTTCAAATAAATATTTGGGCTAATGGCAATATAGATATATTACCCAAAACCCCCGTCAGAAAGGTCTATATCGACACCTGAGGTGATTTCTAATCTTCCTTGGCTTCAAGTGGACATTACCTCATTTTCACAGTCGTTGGTCTGTCCGTTCTCAGAGTTCCATATTCTGATGACAATGTCGGTGGTGCGGAAGTGGAAATCAGGGTGATCTGCGATGTCGTACACGCTAACATCCTCCTCCTCCCCTATCACCTGGAATTTAAATAATGCACAAGAACATTCTCCATCACCTGGAATTTAAATAATGCACAAGAACATTCCCCATCACCTGGAATTTAAATAATGCACAAGAACATTCCCTATCACCTGGAGTTTAAATAATGCACAAGAACATTCCCTATCACCTGGAATTTAAATAATGCACAAGAACATTCCCTATCACCTGGAATTTAAATAATGCACAAAAACATTCCCCATCACCTGGAATTTAAATAATGCACACAACATTCCCTATTACTTGGAATATAAACAATACACACTAACATTCCCTATTACTTGGAATAATAAACAATACACACAGACATCCCCTATCACCTGGAATTTTAACAATACACAAAGCTGTAATTAACTCTTTCAGTGCCACTCACGAGATTTCTCGTGTTTTTTTATAGGTGGTTGCTAGCCACTCACGAGATTTCTCGGAATTTTTTTTTTTTTTTTTTTTTTGCGATCTGAAAAATTATTGCATCACCCGAGCCTACCCGAGTATTGCCGAGCTGCGCCGGTGATCACTGTGGAAAAAAGCGCCCCCTGTCGTCTCCCAGATGACATAAGTGATTTTGGAATGGACTCAATGAAAATGAATGGGGAAAAAAATCCGGTACTCCACATTTTCCAGTTCACTGATCCAGCCGGGGTTACTAGAGTTCATTCTGGAGCCTCAGATCTCCGCGGATCATGGAGAACCACTGTGTCGCGTTGGATCCATACACGTATCGATTTTTTCGAATGGTGATCAGGAATTGGAATATACCAGTTGGATACCATCTGATGTCAGGTAAGGACTCTATGTTATCAGTGGTAGGATAATCAGAGTAATTTTGATGAAGTTATAAGCTGTTTTGTGAAATCTCTTCTTTCGTTTTCACTGTAAAAGTCCGAGAGGAAATCAACAAGGCGATTGTCCGCGCGCGGCCGTAATGTGCGTGCGTGCACGTATAATATTGATCATCTAGCGTTTATTTGAAAACGATTCATAAAAAGGCCGACGAATATCAACGTTGTGGAATATTCCACTAAAAGACGATTTTCATAGAATGCTCCAGAATGAGTTGTTTTTTATATCAAAACGGGGGCTTTTCTAACTGCTCTGAAACGGCAACGACGCGATAAAAAAACAATCTGCCTTCACAGCACTGTCTGGAACATAGTCTTTGATAATGCGATGGGCAGATTAGACACATAGCCATAATTTAAAACATAGATTAGGCGATATTAACGTTAACATTGGCGCGGATGGTGGCATTCAAGCGGTAAAATGGAAAACCAGGCATGGCATTTAAAGAGTTAACACACTCATTCAGTTACACCCCTGGCCAATCAAAACACCCAGGTGAACACAACAGAGCTCTTTTGTAATGGCATACAGGAGTGGGTAGTCAGGTTGCTATGGTAACCTCAATGTTCTTACTGTTCCCGCATTCTCATGCTCTCACAAACACATGCACATATTCTCCATCTCTCTGTCATTATATTGTTTGAACTTATCCTCCTTTGTGTACCTGCTTAAAATTGATTGTTTCTTGTGTGTTCCCTGGAGCAAGCATCATCATCGAACACGATGGACAACTAAGAATGTATATATACATCCATCGATAGAAATACTATACAGTACAGTAAAATGCATACATTACATACATAAAATATCTATATGTTCAGGACCCCAAGACAACCATTCATCCTGACTGACTGACCTCCACGTCGTCGCTGGAGGAGTTTAGTTTGATCCACTTGATGGCACACGTCCTGCCCTTGTGGTCACCAGACTGGATCACACCGTACACTGCTGGGTCCTGCACGACGTGGGCTGAGGAGAGACACAGTCAGTCAGCGAGGTAGATAAACTAATTAGGATACTCGCTCACCAAAAGAAAATAGCATACAGCAGAGGAACAGTTGAGAGTAAAACAGAGGCAAAGCACTCACAACATCTAAACCCTTTCACTGCCACACTACCAAAGGGTTAACCCTTTCACTACCACACTACAGGATAACCGTCTACAGTATGTAGTGTGGTAGTGAATGGGTTAACCTTCTGTAGTGTGGTTCAAAACCCATTATCACCCAGAATGCCTTGTGTGAACAGGGAGATACCGTGTGCCTCGTTCGTCTGTAACAAGCACAATATAGCACAAAAAGAATTCCCCTATTTTCACTCCATTTCACATGATACCTAAAGTTGGCATACTTTCAGGAAATGGCCTAGATGGTTATGTAGGCCATACAGCTAAGTAAACCCAACCCTCAGGGATACAGGCTAGATGCATTCCACCCCCCACAACACACACACACCTAAAAATAAGAAATAGAATAAAATACACCCTTTATTTTCTAGACTGTTACAGTGAAATTGCATTTCTAGCGAACAGCTTGGTACCAAGTGTATGTCCTGTTGCAGAGTTCAGCAGAGATTACTTTGGGCCACATAGAGAATTAACCAGCGGTGTCTCAATCTGCTAAATGAGCTTAACCCTTTCACTACCACACTACCAAATGGTTAACCCTTTCACTGTGACAATACAGAAGGTTAACCCTTTCACTACCAACTAGACGGTTAACCCTTTCACTACCACACTACAGAAGGTTAACCCTTTCACTGCCGCACGACAAAGGGTTAACCCGTTCACTACCACACTACAGAAGGTTAACCCTTTCACTGCCACACTACAGACGGTCAACCGTCAAACCGTCTGTAGTGTGGTAGTGAAAGGGTTAATACTCCGTAGTGTGGTTGTGAAAGGGTTTTAATGTTGCTTTGCTGTGGAATTCCAACACATAATTTTTTTATTTTGCGTAATTAAATCTCCTCACGTCGCTTGTCGACGACAAAGTCACCGGGACAGAACTCGTGGTTGTCGAGGTGCTGGATGGGGATGAGGGTGTTGGATCGGATCCCCTTCTCCACCCCGCCGTCCTTCCACATCACGTCGGCCGAGGTCTTGGTGCACACTACCTCCACCGCCACCCTGCGTGAACACAGACACAGAGGGGGGATGAGACATAACACCTCCACTGCCACCCTGCGTGAACACAGACACAGAGGAGGGATGAGACATAACACCTCCACTGCCACCCTGCGTGAACACAGACACAGAGGAGGGATGAGACATAACACCTCCACTGCCACCCTGCGTGAACACAGACACAGAGGAGGGATGAGACACACCACCGCCACCCTGCGTGAACACAGACACAGAGGAGGGATGAGACATAACACACCACCTCCACCGCCACCCTGCGTGAACACAGACACAGAGGAGGGATGAGACATAACACTAAGTAGAGCTTTAACAGGGAAACCAATGTCGATTGGTTGCTCCGACTGCCATGGATTGGTATCAGGAGATAAATCACTCTAAATATAAAGCTTCGATGAGCTCACCAGTAGATAGCCTTCTATAGATACTCCAATGAATGGAATAAAAGATTAATAAAATCAATATTGGTAGAATTTATAAAATAACATAAATTCTTCATTCTTTACTACTGGTATAATGAGTGACATCTAGTGCCATTTTGCACCAATGGAGATAAATCAGGGATGCAACGATACCACTTTCGCACTGCCAATACCGACCGTCGGTTGTGTGATAGTAAAGGGTTAACCTTCTGTCGTGTGGCAGTGAAAGGCTTAACCTCACCCGTTATCTCGTCCCATGCCTCTTTTTTTGGGTGGCCTTGTATTGACATTACTAAATAAGATGTAACACTTATGTTCTACTACTTGCAACAGTACCTGTCCTCCATGGTGAAGTTACGTCAGTGCTTACTGGCCGGTACACCACCAAGTTCAAGTTCAAGTTCCTTTTATTGCCACACGGCCAGGCCGGTGGAATTCGCTTCCTGCTTTGGCATGTAGTGTCTGCACCGTTGTTTTGACCAGGATTACGCTCCTTTCTGCCTCGGGTCTGCGTGCGCATATTTGTCATGACGACCTCGGCGAACAGGTCTATTCTCTGCACTACTTTTATTCCGTTTATTTTTATGATATTTGTACTGCTGTGAAGTGCTTTGGGCTGTAATTCTTGTATGAAAGGTGCTATACAAATAAAGTTGATCATTATTATTATAATTATCATCATCATCATCAAGAAAAGAGGGCAGGGTTTGAGATAGGTCAATTCACAGTACTAAACTGTATCGATTGTACTAAGCAGTATAGACTTGGCACATCAGTTTTGAGTCATTGAAGAAGAAATATTACACACTGAATGTACAATAAGAGCTGTAAGATGTTTTTATGCGTTAAAAATGCAGCAAATCAAGTCCCTTTGCTTTGACTTCTTGGTATTGAATTTTAGTATTGGGGAACTTCTCTAATACAGATACCCTATTTTAGACTGGTATCGGATCAGAATAGACTCATCCCTAAAGATAAATCATGAATGAGATTGTAGAAGTTGGTCAACAGAGTAGACAATAATAATCTACACCTGCCTAAGCGGTTGACCCAACACGTTTTCCCATCCAAACAGTTGAGCACAGTTTTAACCCGCGGAGCTAATGATGCTAATGATGGAGCATCACCGTCGGTTGTGTGATAGTAAAGGGCTAACCTTCTGTATTGTCACAGTGAAAGGGTTAACCGGCTGTCATGTGGCAGTGAAAGGGTTAACAGTGCGTGCCATTGTTCAATAAATAAGCAGTGGTTCAAACCTAAGTTAACAAACCTAAGTTAACTGAGCGCCGGACACTTTAAAAATCAAGATATTCTCGCAGCGGCCGATAAAGTAAAGGCCACTATCTAGCAGCGGAGCGTGGTGGGGGTCCTGGGGGCGTGAATATTAAAGGCAACCAACTTGTGTTCAGCTTTTCTCTGATTGGCCACGACTCCCCACCCCCTTTTGCCGTGAGCGCGGCAGAGGTCTCTGCATGCGACAAGAGGTCCCAAATGAAATGAATGAAGCGCGGAGCATAATGTATAATGTTATTTCGCGGAGCATAATGTATAATGTTATTTCGCGTTTGTAACGTCATAACATCAGTGGAGGCTGCTGACTGATTAACTAGAAACTGTACATTGTAACGTTATATAATGTATAATGTTATTTCGCGTTTGTAACGTCATAAACCAACTACCAGATTCACTCGTCACTGTACATCAGTGGAGGCTGCGTAACTGACTGATTAACTAGAAACTGCACATTGAGGGGGTTTGAATCACGCTACATCAGTGGAGGCTGCTGACCAGATTATTATTATATTATATTATATTATATATTAAATTATATTTTTTAAACATCCCCAACGCTGCAACACGCCCCCATTCCTCCCAGGTGTCAGGCGCCTCATTCGCTTCCATTCATTTTGGGGACCGCGTTCAAATATCATACTTCTGAAGTATAAACAAACTATACTGCTGTGACGATTTTGAATATCTTAACATGTATTTACGCCCATACAATTTTTTAGATGAATGATTGTGGATATGATATAGAAAACACATCATTATGATATTGTCAGATGGCGTTGTCAGATGTGTAGAATTCACCTACTTACAATTATTTTCATATAAAATACAATGGTGAGTGAGAAATGTATCTCCAGTGATAAAACCCAGTGCTCTATGATACACAGCGTGGATGGGCTTTCAGGTGGAGGGAGAGGCATGCATGTACATAATTTCACCATAATCAAATAGACATAATTGTGGATTATTGTACAATAGTCTTCTTACTGGCAGCAGAAAAGCATGATTTGTTTCTATACATATTTTTACTTTCAACTTTTTAGAAAGGTGTTCCACATGGCCCATGGCATGGGTGTAAAAAGAGAGCTTATTATTAATCAGTCAGCAGCCTCCACTGATGTTATGACGTTACAAACGCGAAATAACATTATACATTATATAACGTTACAATGTACAGTTTCTAGTTAATCAGTCAGCAGCCTCCACTGATGTTATGACGTTACAAATGCGAAATAACATTATACATTATGCTCCGCGAAATAACATTATACTCCACGCTTCATTCATTTCATTTGGGACCTCTGCCGCGCTCGCGGCAAAAGGGGGCGGGCGGTCACGTGGCCAATCAGAGAAACGCTGAACACAAGTTTGTTGCCTTTAATATTCACGCGTCCTGCGGTGGGGGAGGAAATGTCTTTTGTGGTGTCTTTTGTGGTGTCTGTAATAGTACAAGTTGGTTTTTATGTTCTGTATTTATTATTATAATACATTTTATTTATAAAGCGCTTTTCAAAACCCAAATACTCTGGATTATTTCTAATGTCGTTATTGTTGCTATTATTATTGTTGTGGTACTGTGTGGTCTTATTATTACTGTATTGTGTTGCCTTGTTTTAAGTTTAAAATGGAAAAAATATATCTATTTGATAATAAAAAAATCAAGATATTCTAGATTTTTGCCTTTATGTTGGCCCCCGAGCACACATTAATGGTAAAACGGTATCTTGTGTTACCTCTCTCTGCCACGCTGGGAACGGGATATGTGCTGCCATGCATTAAACCAATGGAGTCGGTCACCTTGTTTGCAGGACTATAACTATATTCTATATTATAGCTATGGATGCAATGCTATGGCCCATTTTACATCGAGTATCTATCGTTCAAGATGTGAAAAAGAAAAAAAATTTCCATCCATACATTCCTGTTTTATACCGTGGTGAATATAAGTATGTTTTAGAGCAGTTTAGGATAATTCCTGGGAGGCTAGTAATGGCCCTCAACATATATTATACTTAATCCATTGGCATTTCATCCCTATACACGCTACAATTAAGAATTCAAATGCATATGATCGGTATATAATGTTCCATCATGAATGCATGAAAGGTGTGGGGGGGTCATTTCTGATGAATTGATTGTCAATAACAGCATTTGTTAGTACAACAACATACGCTGATCAGGGCGATGGCTATGAAAACAAGGCACAATCAAGCTGAAATGTATGTTAAATTGCTCTTACCTGTGGCTGGTGGGATTCCAAAAAGAATATTCCAATTATTTGATTGCCATCTGGTAGATCGTATGTCCATTTGGCCCACGACATAACCCACCACAGCATAATGAATCGGGGGTCCCGAAAACTATTTAATGCGATCGGGTGAAGCCCTTGGTTCACGTTACTAGAAAAGTCCGCCCGGAGGCATTTCATCAACGCACAGCCCCATACACAGAGTCTCAAAGGACGTGCAACACCGGCTGCATACCACCAGGCGGCGGTATTGGACTTTTGCGATCTCAGACTCATTCCCTATGGTAACACCAGCCTTCCTGGATGGATAATGAATGGAAATAGCGAATAAAAGAAATAACGATCAAATAATGAGTATACTCATTGTTGGCGTCCAACGATTGGCGGCCAATAACGAGTATACTCGTCGTTAGCAGTGAATGAGTTTAAGGAACCAGCTACTAGGTTGGTTTCTTTTTTTGACTACATGTCATAGTGGGCAGGCCTGGGATATCGATACATGTCCACCTTCCTCAACTGGGAAGGACAGAGAGAGAGACGAGAGAGACAGAAGAGGAGCCTACCTGTCACCGGGCTTGAACTCGCGGGAGAACTTGGTCTTCTTCTTCTTGTGCTTCCTCTTCAGGTTGCGGATGGAGAGGGGGATGCTCTTCTTGCGGTTGGTTCCCAGGCCTCCGCTCTGAGAGGAGGCCGTGGAGCTCGCGGAGGAGGTCAGGGAGCTAGAGGGGGAGGGGGAGGTTATTCATTTTCACAGAAGACATACAGGGAGAAATAATATGAAATAATAAAAGAAACATGGTAACAAGAAGGAATATGACTGCCGCAGCAACAACAACAGGAATAATGAAAATGAATGGCTGCATTTCTATGGTTCTTTCCTAGTTTGTTATTTTTTTTAGTATTACTTTGATTATTATCTTAATATTTTGAAAATTGTTTTATGAACTTATTTCACTTTTGTTTTTTTTTATCCGATGATTTAATTCATGAGTTGAGGCCCCGTATAGGCCCATCTGGGTCTCTTGCCTCTACTCAGCACCTTTATACTGTACATACACTTTCTGTCATGGTCAATGTTTAGATTTTTTACTGTTTTGCTGAAATGGTGCAAAATAAAGACATTTTTATAAAAATCTAAATATTACAAGTACTACTCAATGTGCTTCACAATTGACCATATTCAGAGGTGCACACAGCGTCCGCCCAGAGGCTCCTTGGTGGCATTCTCACGTTCAGAGTATACATGAGGCTTTAGTGCCATGCTCAAGAGCACCAAGGACTTTGTTCACCGAGCTACACAGGAGAAGAATAGCGAGAAGACCTATAAATCAGTTAACTTTCACTACCAAAGGGTTAACCCTTTCACTGCGACAATACAGAAGGTACATGACAAAGGGTTAACCCTGTCACTACCACACTAACCTTATGTAGTGTGGTAGTGAAAGGGTTAACCTTCTGTAGTGTGGTAGTAAAAGGGTTAATATGTGAGAAAAGCCAAATCAAATGATTATTTAGACACTTATTTACTAGCTCATACTCAAACCCAGCAACATTTTGAAAAGCAGTGAATTCAATCAAAATCGTAAAGCCACTACTTCACTACCTACACATACTGTATAGTGACCGTCGTGATTTCTGAACAGAATGATATTTGCCTTGAATAAACACTTTGCTGACGCTGGACATCTATTTGAAAAGGAAGACAAAAGGCCCCTTCTTATTGATGAGTGTGTATTGGGGCGACATTGGCTCCAGAGGTAGAGCAGTCGTCTGGAAATCTGGAGGTTCCCGGTTTGATTCCCGCTCCTCCCGGGCAGGGTGTCGATGTGTCCTTGAGCAATACACTTAACCCCTAATTGCTCCCGATGAGCATGGTTGCCTCCGCCGTCAGTGTGTGAATGGGTGAGTGAATGTGAGTGGATAAAAGTGCTACATAAAAAAGCAGCCACAATGAACCATGATTCTCAGTTTCGACCCTTCTCTCATAATGATGTATTGCATTGCAAATCACTTATACCAGGAGTTCAACTGGAGAGGATAAATTTTTTTTCCTACTGTCCGCCCGAATTATCACAGAGAAATTCATGGATATATTTAATCCATCTTTCTATCTCAATGGGCCGTTTTCCTAGTGTTTGGAAGTCAGCAATGAGTTGGTAGGTAAATATTGGTTTGGATAGAAAGGCTTGTGACTGGTTTCAGAATTATTTTACATTATTGTGTATTGTATTGCTGGCTCTCTATAACTGGCCATTGATAACTTACAACTTTCCTTTAATGTTCAGGAAACTCTTATTAATAAAAAATAATAATAAACTGGTACTTAATACAAATAAAAGAAAATGCATGCCCTTGGCCTTTAACCTCTTAAGGCCTAGCCATATTTTCAGAAAATTTGCCTAAAAAGTACATACCCAAGTATAGATAGCAATCTTGCCAGCAAACCGCAACAAAAATGTATGAAAAACCTATGATTAGTAGGAAAAGGATTGTTGAATCAGTTTTGCCATCAGGTCCATCATTCTGCACTCAGATGTATTACTGGTGATAAATATGGTACTCACCACTGCATCCTGTTTGATAAAGTGGGCTGGTCTTCGCTGGCAGAGGGGAGAAATAAGCATTGGTAACGGTTTATCTTTAAGGCCATTGCCGGGGTAATTACCACCTTATATCGCAATGATGCTGGAATGGAACTATGGTCCCCATCTAACCCACTCGAATTAATGGCTTATGCTCATTAGGTCCACTGAGAACGGTCTGCACATGGAAAGTCAAGTCTTTCGTTTTAATGCCCCACTAACTTATGGACAATTTAAGCACATTATCACAAACCTCCCTGCATCAGTGTAATGCAACCGTTTGAACCAACTGCATTTTCTTGATTTTCTTTCCTCATCTGTGTTTTGTCCTATTTATTCAATGTGTAACTTTTACTGATTTCTTTCCTTGAATGAATCTGTGTTTTGACTATTTATTTATATTAATGTGTTTGTAATCTCAACATCATTGTAAATTAGGGCAACCCTCAATCATCTTCAGAGTTTAAATAAAGGTTGAAAGAATGAATGAATGAAGTTGACATGAGTTTCCTGAAACACTGCTTTCCTAACGGTTTGCACAACCTAGCTCTATTGACAAGCTATATACAAAGCTCTATAACAAACCACTGTGGCTTCTGTGGGTTAAGTCAAAACTCTTCCTAACTAATCATTGCAAGTTGTCATTGCGCTTTTGAAGGGATCAACAGAAAGCTCAGAGTCTCAACAAAGGCCAGTGGGGTGAAAACTGGCCTTTATACTGAAACACAGTATAAAATAAAATGACCATTTTCAATCCTCCAGTCGACAAACGCTCTGTGCTGCCACTACTGGTCGCCAATAAGATCAGTACCTTGACCAGACAGTTTAACAGTGATAATAATGTGTTTTATTGGTGACACAATGGTGTTTGTCGAGCTTTCCCAGAAAACCACAAAAGAACATCTTGACCGGAGGATTAGCAGCGGTTTGTGTTTTCACCCCACCGGACTTTGTCGACTCCTTCTGTTGATCCCTTCGAAAACACAAATGAGTCAGGACGTTTTTACTTAACCCTTTCAATACCACACTACAGAAGGTTAACCCTTTCACTACCACACTACAGAAGGTTAACATTTCACTACCACACTACAGACTGTTAACCATCTGTAGTGTGGTAGTGAACAGGGTAACCTTCTGTAGTGTGGTAGTGCAAGGGTTAACCTTTTGTAGTGTGGTATTGAAATGGTTAACCTTCTGTAGTGTGGTAGTGAAATGGTTAACAGTCTGTAGTGTGGTAGTGAAAGGGTTAACCTTATGTAGTGTGGTAGTGAACGTGTTAACCCTTTGTCGTGTGGTAGTGAAAGGGTTAACCTGTTGTAGTGTGCTTGTGAAAAGGTTAACCCTTTGTAATATGGTTGTGAAAGGGTTAACCCTTTGGTAATGTGGTTGTGAAAGGGTTAACCCTTTGATAGTGTGGTAGTGAAAGGGTTAACCAGAAGCCTCAGCAGTTCGTTCTATATACATACAAAGTACTGTGGTAGTGAACAGGTTAACCTTCTGTAGTGTGGTTGTGAAAAGGTTAACCCTTTGTAATGTGGTTGTGAAAGGGTTAACCCTTTGTAATGTGGTTGTGAAAGGGTTAACCCTTTGGTAGTGTGGTAGTGCAAGGGTTAACCAGAAGCCTCAGCAGTTCGTTCTAGATACATACAAAGCTTGTCAATAGAGCTCTAATGCACAGCCTAACCAACCTGGTGTCATCCGTGTCCTCCGCTCCCTCATCGTCCGCGTCCTGCTCCCCGGGCTCGGCCCAGGCGTCTTGGGGGTCCTGGCCGTGCTGCGCGGGGTCCGCAGGGCCGTTGTTGGGGTGCCGAGACGGGACGTCGGTGGAGTCCGTCTGGGAGGGGGGCTCAGATTTGTGCTCCCCTGGAGGTAGTGAGAGAGAAAAAGAAAGAAGGGATCTCCGTTTAGAGGAGGATCACGTGCGAGTGGATCATCCGTTTTTAACCCTTTCACTACCACACTACAGAAGGTTAACCCGTTCACTACCACTACAGAAGGTTAACCCGTTCACTACCACACTACAGATGGTTAACCTTTTGCAGTGAGGTAGTGAAAGGGTTAAAAGATTATCGTGATGGCATACAGTCAATGTATAGGTATCGTGTTAATGATCCATGCAAAGGTATGAATTTATACCAAGATTATACTTGTATTATTGAAATCCTATATTTATTTGAAAATATTACTTATATTTATATGATATTACAGCAGTAATAAAGAATTTGCGATGGAAATTGAAAATACATACTTCGACATAAAATAAGACGTTGTCACATTGTACTGGAAAACCAAATATAAAATACAGTTATACTGGAAAAACAGTATTGTGGTATGATATCTTGGCCATATTGCACCAACGCTAATCAAGGGGCCCCATCACTGGGAAGAATAACTCAGTTTCTTAACACATTGAGTGCCAACAACAAGAAATCTCGTTGTTGGCCGCCATGCGTTGAGTGCCAACGACGAGAAACCTTGTTATTTAATCGTTATTGCTTTTATTAGCAATATCCATTCATTTTTCATCAATCCAGCCTCACGTTATCATTGGGACTGGCTCTGACCTCGAGGGGCAAATACCGCCCCTATCGTCTCCCGGATGGTATTGCACCCATTGGATTGGACTCAATGGAAATGCATGGGGGGGGGGGGAACCCGGATTCCACATTTTACTTCTCAGGCAATGTAACCCAAGACTACTGCATTCATTGGGGACCCTCAGAGCAGCGTGGAATATGTGTTTCGAGTACATAACGTTGGATCAATAAACGCGATCGATATTTGGAATGGCGATCAGGAATTGGAATAATCTTTTTGCAGAACATCTGATGTGAGGTAAGGAATCTATTTTACCAGTCTTGGGGTAATCCCATGTTTTTTCACATATTTCACAACGTGTCCCCTATGCGTGTATATGACGTTAGCGCTGACCAGGTCATAGATAATCGATTTTTCAGCCCGCTTCTCTAGCGTGCATAAGTACACATATACTATCGATAATCTAGCGTTTATTTGAAAACTATTCATAAATCAGCCGGAAAATGACAACGTGTTGTGTGTATTCCACTAAAGGGCGATTCCTGCGGAATCTTAAATTCTTTTCTAGAAATTTTCAAAACGGAATAAAATGGAAATGTACCGATGAAAAAACAATCCGTTTCGTACATGTTGACTGCAAGCAAGTCATTGATAAGCGACGGGCGTATTAGACACATAGCCATAATATAGAAATAGCTCCACGAAAATCATGAAATATCGGAAAATCAGTCTCAAAAGGTTGGCATTCAAGCAATAAATCGTGCGCCCCCTGCTGGCACTCAATGTGTTAATGGAACTTGAATCATCTTATGACACTCCTTTGCATGGAGATAACAGGTTAATGACAACAACAACTCTACTAGCTTCTGTGATGATGATATGCAATAAGAGAAGGTGTGCGTTTGTACCATCTGGGTTCACCGTTTTCTCTGCAGAGTGCTGATTGGCACCTTGTATGTCAGCATTTTCTGTCGTCTTCTTCCCCGATTCCTTCTTGAACATTCTTTTCAACTGCAGGAGCAACAAAACGCACAGAATATTTGTGGAACATCAGGTTCAGCACTGAAATGCAGGGTTCCCACAGACATTGCTAAATTAAATTCAATGACTTTCAAGTACTTTTCCAAGCACAATTTTTCATTTTAAAAAGGGCATTTAAAGGATACAATTCACTTTAAAATGCAGTTTTTTTTGTATTGAAAATAAATCTGATCCAATATTTATGGCTTAAAACCAATTTAGTTACAGTTTAGATAAAACAATTATATTTCATTCATAATTCAGAACATTTTTATCATGGGTGAACAAAACTGCGAATGGTTGATTTGAATTTCAAGGACTTTTTAACACCTTGTTAAAATAAATGGGCTGTTTAAGGAATTCCAGGCCTCGACTTTTTTTTGTAAAACAAATCAAGCACTTTAAGCACTTCAAGGACCTTGTGCGAACCAGAGTAGATATTTACAAGGGGAATCTGAACAGCCAGAGCACACACAGGACAGGCAAAGCATCTTCCGTCAGACATCGTTTATTTACCTTGTGACACAGAGTTTTTGGAGTGGAAAAAAAAACCTAAGGAAAAAAGAAAAAAAAGAAAGAAATAGGCCGGAGCAATAACCTGAGAGGCACAACAGGGAAAGAGGCTCAACACAGAAAACAATGCACACACATTAGTGATGCGTGGGACGACCCACTACGCCAGCCATTCTAACCGCGGGGTGCGGCTGGGTTTACAGCCAGGAAAGGCCGTGTGCGTGAAGGTTGACCAGCTGGCGGGCAGGTTCAATGAAGAAAATGCATTCATAAAAATAAGAAACGTCCGGTGCAACTCATACATAAGCAGGCCGGCCCGCTGCAAGAAATGACATGATTCGAAAGTGATGATTTTATCCCGTTGTATTCAGATCACAAGGTGACAAGATGTGCAAACGTTGGGCACTGGTTATATTAGTGTCATCTCTGAAGCGGTGCTAAATACGGACAAATGCTCAATGCCCTTGAGAAGTTCAGGTATTCTTGGAGAAGGCGGAACAAGTTAACTATATATTTTCAGGAGGCACAAAGGAAGAGAAGCGAAAAGGAGAGTTGAAAATTAGCAAGGAAGGGTCGAAGGGTCAAGGTTCGTTTGGGAAGGATTTGGTGTAGATTTGGATGATAGCAGTGCCGACTACGTTGTGAGATTGTGAGAGAGAGACTGTCTGTAAAGATGGGAGACTTCAAATATGACACGACACGTGTTATAGGGGTAAATTAGTCTAACATTGCGATCTGGGTGGCTGCTGTGCAAAGCTAAAAGAGCACATATAGCTGATTACTGATTACTATATTTTGTATGTAACTCATGATAAGGTCCTGGGGTGGGTGTGGGGGAGCGAGCGAGTGCCCATTTTTATTTTTTTTGTATCCGTCTCTATTATTGTCTTGTCATTATTGTAATAAGTTACTGTCCCGTGATCTCTTTTTATGCATTATTATTATTATTATTATTATTATTATTATTATTATTATTATTATTATTATTATTATTATTATTATTATTATTATTATTATTATTATTATTGTATTGTGTTGTGTCTTGTTTCATGTGGAAAAAAAATAAAATAAAAAGATTTGGTCACAAAAAAATAAATATGACACGCCATACAGTACACGCAAACAGAGCCCGCCTAGTTAACCCTTTCACTGCCACACGACAGGAGGTTAACCCTTTACTATCACACAATAGTGTGATAGTAACCGTCGGTTGTGTGGCAGTGAAAGGGTTAACCTTCTGTGTATTGTCGCAGTGAAAGGGTTCACCGTTTGGTAGCGCGGCAGTGAAAGGGTTAAACAGTTTGTCCACAACTCTTGTGTATTTTGGTTCCATTTAACCCTCTCACTACCACACTACATACGGTTAGTGTGGTAGTAAAGGGTTAACTTTCTGTAGTGTGGTAGTGAAAGTGTTAACCCTTTGTCGTGTGGCAGTGAAAGGGTTAACATTATGTATTGTCAAAGTGAAAGGGTTAAACATTTTGGTAGTGTGGTCGTGAAAGGGTTAATACTTGGGTGCAAGGGGTTCATGATTCCAGGACGTGTGTAGCTTTTCTCCAACGCGTCAGTGTTTCCTGGTTCCCGTTTTGCGCTCTGATTGGCCAGGTCATGTGACATGTGCGCCAATCGTGGGACGGCAAGTTCTGCGCCTATTTCCTGGTCGAACAGCCTGCAAACGACCTAACGCCTAGTTTATCACTGGTTAAGCTTAGGCGACTCTTTCGAAGTTGGTTAAGGTTAGAGTTTGGAATCAGGGCAGGCGTTCTATCGCCATGCTCTAAGACAAACTCTAACCTTAACCAACTTCGAAAGAGCGCCTAAGCTTAACCAGTGTAGAAACTTGCGGTCCCACGATTGGGCGTACATGTCACATGACCTGGCCAATCAGAGACGCGGAAACACGAACGCGTTGGAGAAAGGCTTCAAGCTTCAAGGACTTTTAAATGATGGCGCTGCAGACACCAACAGCGTCATTCCAAGCGGGAAAGAAAGGCAGGCCCTGGCCACAGTGCATTTTGTATGTGCAGGGTGCACATTTCCACTTCCACTTCAACAGTTCCATACAGTTTAGTGGTTGTGGATGGGTCATAACTAGGGATGTCTGATATTATCGGCCTACCAATATTATCGGCCGATATTGGCATTCAAATGTAACATCGGAACTTATCATCATTACCGGTACATTTTATTTTTTTTGTTAACATTTATTTAGTTTTTATTTACCCAGGCAAGCAAGTAAGAACAAATTCTTATTTTATTTATTGTGAAAAGTATGCATAATGTTGTGTTTTTTGGGGGGGGGGGGGGGGGGGGGGAGGGGACCCTGCATATATCGGTATCAGAAATTAAGAGTTGGACAATATCAGTATATCGGATATCGGTAAAAAAGTCAATATCGGACATCCCTAGTCATAACCAATAATGGGACAACAAAAATCTGACCCACATATCACTGACACATGCATACCTTCCTGGCCATGGGGTCTTCAAGCATGACAGGGCAAGCCTCAGGACCATCACAGGAGATGCGTGTGGCATCTCCCTTGGCAGGGAACACGTAGAGCGCCCTCTCTCCCAGCTGCCTCTGGGTGTGGTCATAGTAGCCCAGACGCCTCACCCTGGAGGAGACAACAGATAGTGGAACAAGTTTACGCCGTAGTGCTGTGGAGTTACTGCGCGCATGTATAGAAACTTGTGTATTTTACTATTGTACCACAAATAGGACACAATAGTCGTAACATATTTACTGGTTGGTTGTCTTAACACTTTGGGTGCTGTGTTGTTTTCGGGGCCCATCTATTCAGTGCCACACTATAAACGATAGGAGTCCGTCACCTTGTTTGTAGAGCTATAACTATATTCTATATTATAGCTATGGATACAATACTATGGTCATTTGACACTGAGTTACTTCCGGTCAAGATGCAAAAAAGAAATATTTTTCCCATCCATACGTTCCCGTTTTATACCGTGGTGAATATAAGTATGGTTTTAGAGTGGTCTAGGGTAATTCCTGGGAGGCTGGTAATAGCCCGCAACATGTATTATACTAAATGCATTGGCATTTCGTCCCTACACACGCTACAATTGAAAAATCAAATGCATATGATAGGTATTGGGCAACTGGGCAACTACACCTCGTCCACCCTGTCTCTCAGCACCGGCGCCCCGCAGGGTTGCATACTCAGCCCATTACACCCTGCTCACACATGACTGTTCCCCCTCCTACCCCTCCAATTACATCATCAAGTTCGCAGACGATACCACAGTTGTGGGTCTCATAGCAAACAACAATGAGTCTGCCTACAGGAGGGAGGTGGAAGACCTTACAGCCTGGTGTGACAACAACAACAACCTGGCGCTCAACATAAAGAAAACAAGAGAGATCATAGTGGATTTCAGAAGATCAAGGACTGACCACTCCCCTCTGCTCATCAACAACAAGGTAGTGGAGAGGGTCACAGAGTTCAAGTTCCTGGGTCGCAGTGAGTGAGACCCTGTCCTGGAGCACCAACACCGCCTCAGTGATCGGGAAAGCTCAGCAACGCCTATACTACCTAAGGAAGCTGAAGCAGGCTGGCCTGCCACAAAATCTCCTCGTCAACTTTTATCATTGTGCGGTTGAGAGTGTGCGGACCTACGGTGTGTGTGTGGTTTTCCAGCTGCACAAAGGCAGAGCAAGAGGCTCTACAGAGGGTGAAGGCGGCAGGCAGGATCGTCGGGACTCCTCTACCAAACATCACCTCCGTCTTCACCTCCCGCTGCCTCCACCGCTCCAAGTGTATTATTAAGGACCAGTCTCACCCAGCACATCACCTCTTTCAGCTCCTTCCCTCAGGGAGGAGATACCGGTCCATACATGCGAATAGTTCAAGACTTATGAACAGCTTTTTCCCCCAAGCAGTCAGACTGTTAAACTCTCATTGACTGTCCCCTCACATGCACCATGCACTTACCTGGACTTGATAACCACTATGTTACCGCTCATCATGCACTTTATTATTTAAAATATTCTGTTATATGTACAGTGTTATGTGTTTCATGTATGTATATATTGTACTACGGTCTGTGGGAGCTCCCCTGAAATTTCGTTGTATACTTGTGTGCAATGACAATTAAAAGTATATTCTAGTCTATTCTATTCTATTATGTTCCATCATGAATGCATGAAAGGGGGGGGGGGGGGGGGGTCAACGCAAAATTGATATCATATAGCCCTTACCTTGACTAGGATGTACCCCAAAAAGAATATTCCAATTATCTTAACGCCATTCCAAGTATTGATGTCCATCGTGTCGCCAACATAATCCATCCCACAACACCGATCGGGAGTATTTGATTCTTCTCAATCCGAGTGTTATAACCGCTCGTCTTGCCCGGAGAAAAAGAGCCGAGCCGGACCCATATAATCGACGCACAGCCCAAGACACAAGGTTTCAAAGGGTGCTCGATACCGCCGCCTGGTAGGATGTGGCCGGTACTGCACCTTCGGAGTCCCAGTATGCTTTTTTTTCTTTTTTAACAATATATTTATTGGGTTTTAGTTTTTCACCCCGTTCTCCCTCCCCTAACCCCACCCCACACAAAATAATAATTAACTTCAAAAACAGGTTCACATAGGAAGGATACAGATTTAAATAAAAAATAAACATAAATAAATAATAATACAACCAAAATGTTTTACACATTAAGTAAAGGGTGTTTGTCGTTTTTACACAATAATAAGAGTTGTCCCACAGTACTCCCCCTAATCCCGTTCTTGTTGAAGCAAGTTCCCAACATTCGTATTATGCTTTAAGAAGTACACAAATGGTCCCCAGGCATTATCAAAAATGTTTTGTTTACGTCTAACAATATACACCATCTTTTCCATTGACATATTTGAAGCCATTTCTTTAATCCACATACCAATTCTTGGTCCATCAAAATTTTTCCAATTAAGAGCCATTACACGTTTTGCTTGTAATATGCACATATCTATAAATCTAAACTCTTTGCGTTGTAGATGTGGGGTGGTAGGATATAAACCAAGAATAAAAAGCTTGGGATTCAATGGCAACTTCTTTGATAAGATTTGATCGATCAGATCAATAACATCTTGCCAGAAGGTTTTCACTTTCACACATTCCCATATGCAGTGGAACAGTGTCCCCCTTTCCTCACTACACTTGATACAAGTATCTGGAATATTATCATTAAACTTATGCAATTTAACAGGAGTTATATATGTACGCATCAGCCATTTATATTGTATACGTTTTAGGTTGCTACTGACTGTCTGACTCTGTGCCTCTTTACATGCCACGCTCCATTCTTCTAAAGATATTTCCTCCTCTATGTCTTCGTTCCATTGATTCAGTTTTGATACAGATGATTCATCTGAACCAGATACAAATAAGTCGTATAGCATTGAAATTATACCTTTACCATAACAGTGTCTAGTGACTGCTACCTCTAAGATGGAAATGTTCGGTATATCCAATGAATGGTTCTGAGATGATATAAAACTCCTTAGCTGAAGATATTTAAAAAAGTGATGTTTCAGAATATCATATTTTGTAGATATTTCCGCAAAGGACATGAATACTTCATCCTCCTCCCTGTATACGTCTTGCCCCAGTATGCCTTTTACAGGCAACATACCGCTCCCTGACATTGAATAGGGTATTAAGATCGGAAAAAAGGAAAAACGACCCAGAAACATGTTCACACGTGATTGGCACTAGTGCACTGCATCCCTGCGCGAGCCCGACGGGGCCCTACCCGACGGGTTCGGGCTGGGTAGGGCTTTGTTTTTAAATAAATAATTCGGGCTCGGCCGGGCAGCGCCCTCTTTATTTAATTTTTTTGCTCGCTCGCTATACTCATAACTAGGGTTATAGGATAACCTTACGGTTTCACTTTCATTTTTGCGTAACGTAGTGCTGTCATCAGAGAGTGAAAGCCTCGTGTCTGAGGAGTCAAGATGTATAAGTTAACAGATAAAATAGTAAAGGGAAAACTGCATTTTTGGAAACATTTGGATGTAATTACCACAGCCCGCAGGGAGAACTCGAGGGGAGTAGAACAGTGATGAAGCCCTCAGGTGGATGATGAACAAATTAACCGGACAGAAGTGGCATAGGTTGTTTGAAGTTGGAATATAGCCAGTTGGCGAACGTTTTAATTTGTTCTTGGATGTATGTAGCCGGTTGGCGAAGTTTTGTTAACGTTGTTCAACAGGCAGACCTATTGGACATTTTCGTTTTTGTTTATTTATTAAGTTAATATATAAACAGTGTTTCGAATATCTAAAACAAAAAAAATTATATTGGCTATAATATAATGCTAGTTAGTTTTCAGCGTGATATGCGCCCATCTGTTATTTAGGCAGACCTATTGGACATTTTCGTTTTTGTTAATTTATTAAGTTCATATAAAACCGTGTTTCGAATATAAAAAAAAAAAAAAAAAAAAAACCTGGTTTTCATTCAGACTAGGGCTTCAAATGTTGCATTACAGTCAGGCTTATCGTCGGGCAGGGCCTGAACGTCATGGGCTCGGGCTGGGCACGGGCTTAATTTCAAGGCCCTTGCAGACCACTAATTGGCACTCAACGGTTGGGGCCCAGAAACATGTTAACACATGATTGCCACTGAGGGTTAACTCAGTTGAGCACCACCAATTCAGATGAAATTCAATAATAGTGCACAAGAAAAGCCCATAGAAGGCAATGCAAGACAAACATTTAGAATACAATCTAGAATAGGGGAAATGGGACAGATTGTGTTAAGTTATTGTTACGGATTTGTTAAAACATCATGTAGAGGGGAAAACAAACTCATTGAAGACTGTATGACTGTAACACTGCATGCAAAGTGGGTTTGATCTACTACCAACTGCATAGTCCTTCCTGAGACTATGGACAGGTCTTTACAGTGGGCCTATGCCATGTTGCCACCCCTTTACTAGGAAATAATGCCTGTTGGCTGAAAATGATGTAACATGACTATAGGGAGGTGTAGTCTGACGTCACTTTAGTTTCCCACGCGGTCCACCTGTATAGGGATTTATCATTGGGCAAATGTATTATCGGCTATTATTATAGTAATAATTCTGCCTCATGAACATTGGCAAGCTTTCCATTTTTGCACAAAATTTGTTCCCTTCCATCACTAACATTATTGTTTATTGCATTTTTGGTTGAAATAGAATTATATTATACTTAATTATTTTACGATTAATTGCCAATTGTTTCATGTTGAACTATAGATTGTGGATGAATACACACAGACAGGTACACCATGCCAATGTTCATGGTTTATTTGTTTTAAACGAGACAATTTAGAAATGTGTCCATTGGAAATACATTGCAATTTCAAGCGAGGTGGACCGGCCGGAAACAACAATGACGTAACCACTACACCTCCCTATTGCATCGCCACTGTGAAATAAATTGTAAATATCAGTGGGCCCAATCAAGAGCAGTATTGTGGCACCAACAAGGGTGCCCACTGCCCGGGCAAACTGGAATGCTTATTTTCTGTTTTACGCTATTAGATATCCACCGATTTGAATAAAGGAATGCTAAATACATTATACATTCCCTAATAGATAGTGTGTAGGTAAATGAAAATGTATGTGTCTGATAAGGATATATTATTAGAAGATTGAATAATTGGTTGATATAAACATAGATAATGTATGAAAAAGCTAAATTGTATATTATGCTGTATTGTATTATGAGTATATTGTTGTATTGTATTATGAATTGAATAAGAGTATGTATTGTATTAGGAATTGATTAGGAGTATGTATTGTTGTATTGTATTATGAATTGATTAGGAGTATGTATTGTTGTATTGTATTATGAATTTATTAGGAGTATGTATTGTTGTATTGTATTATGAATTTGATTAGGAGTATGTATTGTTGTTTTAATGCCATGCGAATGTTTGCGAGTGTATACCGTCTGTAACTGTATTTTACGTGTTATGGAACCCAGGAAGAATGGGGATGCAAATAAACGTATAAACTACCTGCAGAGGCCCGAGTATCAATAGTTAAGATGGATGTCTTACCCAGAATCAACTTCAGCTCAATGCTACCGTTACCACCCCCCCCCCCCCCCCCCCCCCCCCCCCCCCCTGCTGGTTACTGGAAAAAATTACACCCCGCCGCATATAAATTTATTTGGAACAACAAACCTCCACGAATTAAAAGATCCACCGCACAGAGAAACAAAGCCGACGGAGGTTTAGCATTTCCAGACTTCTACCACTATTTTAAAGCGTACTCTTTAAGACCACTGATCACCTGGTTTGATTCTCAAGCATCTGTATCCTGGAGAACATTAGAAGAAAACATAGTGGCACCACAGAGACTGCAGGATGTAGTATACACCAACTTATCAATTATTACACATGTGATCCGGATATGGCGTGACACAGAAAAAATGTACTAACCTACATAAATGGCATAGCCATTCTCCCATATTTAATAACAATGCACTCCTTATTGCACAACGACCTATCAGATTTCCCAAATGGGAAAAGAAGGGCATACATACTTTGGGAGATATCTTCAATGACCGGGGTTTCTGTAGCTATCAAGATATACATAACAAATTTAACCTCACCAGCTCCACATATTATTTCTATCTACAGTTATTAGCAACTTTGAAGGCTCATGGAGTCCCATTAAAGATACCACTTGAGCACCACAGATATCACAAATTATTTTATGAAAAGGAGACCTCGAGAGGCTTCGTCTCTGACTTTTATCGTCACTTACTTATGTCTTCGTATGAAGTCCTTCCCCTAGACTCAGTTTAGAGGAAGGATATACCAGACTTTGAAGTAGATTTTGATTGGGCTGAAGTCTGGGCAAACGTTCGGCTATCGTCACGCAACCCGGATCATCAACAGATTAATCTTAATTTTATTCATAGGACTTACCTGACTCCTATACGACTGAACCGAATGGGGCTTAAACAAGACTCTCGATGTTCCTTATGTTTAAACGGTGATAGTGGTACATTTATGCATATGTATTGGGAATGCCCTCCTGTTAAGATATTTTGGGTAGAAGTAACCACGCTATTATCAGAATGTTTATTTCTGACAATACCTGTACTGCCTTCTGTATTGTTGCTGAATAATGTCTCTCAGTTATCACACTTTGTACATGTAAAGAGGCTAATCTTGTCAGGTCTTACGGCTGCCAAAAAGCTAATAGCATCACGCTGGATTCAACCGGATAAAATGTGCCGGAGGGTATGGATTCTTACCTATCTTGATGTGATTTATCTAGAGATATCTACCGCACGAATTCTAGGGGTTAATGAAGCCAGCATAGCAATCTGGTCAGATGTGGTGGAGAGGATAAAGCATTACTATATGAACTTTTAGTCCTTGGTGTCAAACGGTATAATGGATGCTATCCAAGAGGGGGTCCTGTGGGGAAGAGCGAGCAAGAGCATAGTATATGTATTGTAATTAATTTGTGTATATTTTTAATCTACATCTATTTTGATTTAAAAACTGGGCTGCCATTATTGTTAGTATTATATCGGTAATAGTCCTGTGATTTATAGTGGATTTCTACTGTTAATGTTCGTGTGTAATGTATTAAAAAAAAAAAAAAAAAAAAAAACTACCTGCAGAGGTTTTCCTGCGCGATTGTGGAGGCAGGAGGGTAGACGCTGTCCGAGCCTTTAGGAGAGTAACTCTTAGTGATCCATGTCACCTTCAGCTCAACCACCTGAACCTGAGGACGGCGACATCACACAAGACGCTTCATTAAAATGAACAACTAATAAAACCCACCAGACATGATGGCAGTCCTACTGATCATACAAGAACTACGCTGCCGATGGGATGACGAAATACATCGACGCACGACTCTGGATGATGATGATGAAACACGTTACTGTAGGGTGGGGAGATTGATGTGATCACATTAGTGGTTCTCAACAAGGGGTTCAGGGTTCCACAGGGTCCCCAGAATAATGGGGAACAGTTTAATTTCACTATAATTTCATTGAGTAGAAGTTAGCCCGATATATACAATACACTGGAGACTATTGTGAACATAAGTTTCACTTTCTCCACTACTAGTTTCATTATCTCCTACAATATAGACAGTTATGGAACTCTGGGCTTAATCACATCTAACAAGCAAAGTCTTCTAAGTTAAGAGGGACCTGAGACAGATTCTAGTCAAATGGTGGTCCCTGGACTATCGATTTGGGGGTTCTTGACGTGAAAAAGGTTGAGAACTGGCCGCAATACATTAACACAGATGCAATGCCGGGCACTAGATGTGTTTTACAATGGGAACTATATGAAACTTAAATCAGCGTTTTCATCAGCGTTTTCATCATCATAGTGCCTCAGTATGGAACAGGCTCATCAAACCATACAATACCTGCATGTACTGTACAGTACAAAGAAATATGGTTACTTTCACTTGGGCCCATTTGCATCGCCAAATTCATTAAACTAGGGCTGCACAAATACCGAAGTATCAGATATCGGTCAGATACCAGGCTAAAATAGGGTATCGTATCGCAGAATTTCCCCAAGGGGGTCAATAAAGGAATATCTTATCAATACTAAAATCCAATACCAAGAAATGTGTAACATGCTAGAAATCAAAGCAAAGTTACTTGATTTGCTGCATCTTTAACAGATAGAAGCATATCTCTAACTCTAATAGGAAAACAGGTATTATAGATCAATCATTTTTGTCCAATGACCCCAACCAAACAGATTATATAGACTACCGTAATTCCTCTAATAGTAACCGGGTCTCAAATACAAGCCGGGTCTCTATTAATGGCCGGGTGCGCTCTTGAGCTAAGCAATTATAAGCCGGCCTCCTAATACAAGCCGGGTTACTAATATACTGAGCTGCATACTGAGCTAGTTACTTGATTTCACTTTGAAAACGTTGAAATGACCAGTGACTACCTGTAATTGCACTGTTTACTATTTCATACAGTACTTGGTTTCAATAAATGAACCCAGTACATTTTACTGGGTTCAAACTGACACAAAATGTTGATTTATTCATTATGATCCGTTTGAAAATGTGAAATATAGGCCTCCCTCTTATACAGGCCTCCTCCTAATACAAGCCTGGTACCCGCTACAGTTGAAACAAATACAAGCCGGGGTTACTATTAGAGGAATTACGGTATATACTATACACTGAACGTTTAGTACTCTGAATATGTATGGGCAGTGAAGAAATGGTATCCCTAAATTAACCTGAATGCATACTATGAGGGATGCAAAATGGCCACAGGTAGAAAGATTCTCCTCCTCTTACCTCCTCCACCACGACCCTGAACTTGCTCTTCTTGCTGAGGACAGGTTTGACGCCCGACAGCCACTGTACG
The DNA here is from genome assembly GCF_963971535.1 of Notolepis coatsorum. NCBI lineage: Eukaryota > Metazoa > Chordata > Actinopteri > Aulopiformes > Paralepididae > Notolepis > Notolepis coatsorum. The sequence continues at coordinate 132,547,229 of NC_140171.1, forward strand.
TTGGAGAACACTTTGGCTGGACCAATCAGGACCTGGCCTGGGTAGAAACCATAGGCCTCATCGAAAAACAGACCCTGATAAACACAACACAACAACTGTGTTAAGTATAGAAGACTGATTGAATGACGTTGATTGATTGATTACCGGTACTTGTGTGGGTGTTACCAGATATGTATCCATGTTGAATAAAGCGTGCAACAAAATATTATGTTAATTTTGATTCAACAATAGTGCAACATTTCTTGCACAAAAGATGCAAACCACACGTTGGTAGGATTTAACATGAGAAGATGCAATAGATGAGACGTACGCAAGGTGATAGATGAGCACTCATGGCTACGTACCGAGTCACTGACGTGTGGACAGACATCGTAAAGTCTGGCACCATCTTCCACACTCATGGAGCATCTGGAGGAGAGAGAGAGGAGAGAGAGAGAGAGAGAGAGAGAGAGAGAGAGAGAGAGAGAGAGAGAGAGAGATAGAGAGGGATAAGAGATAGGGAAGAAACGGGAGAGAGAGAGGAGACTGGCTGACATTATGCTGGCACTGCAACTGATGGATATATGAGACCACTAGGGCTGACCTTCTAAGCTTTTTTTGGCCGTCGAAGCTTCAGGGCTGAGATTAGATTTTAATTCGAAGCTTCGAGATACATTTCTCTTTATAATAAATAATTTTGTATTATTATTATTTGTATCTTATGTTGTGGGACTTGAACAGCACTTGTCAACTTTGTTGTTTTTAAATGGATATATATATAATAAAGTGGATTGGATTGGATTAATTAATTAATTAATTAATTAAAAGGGGAACTATCTTACTATTTCTTTCACTATTTGGGTAATTTTACACAATTCCAGTCTACGGAACACATCTGTAATGTTTTTAAATTAATAATGAGTCGGGAGCTGCACTGCCGGGGCGGCTGCTCTCCGTTACACAGCCAACGACATTACATTAATAATTATAATTATGTTGCAAACTTAAGTCTATAAAGCAAACAATTATATAAATATTTATATGTAGTTAATAAGAGACAAAGGCAGAATTCGACTTCATTTTTTATTAAGACATGTTTTTATATGGGTCGAGACATTATAAAAAATACTATAAAGAATAGTCAGTGCTAAACCTTTTTAAATCTTCTTAAATAACAAACGGCATTGCATGTTGTAGTTAACAAAGAGAGGCAGAGTTAATGAGGCGTATGACGTTCATTGCATTGGGGGCGCATGATTTTGCAGGTGGGATAAAAATAATTATATATATTTAATATATTCAAATTATATTTTCCTGTTCGAATCCTGTGCCCATCGAACGAAGCTTCAAAGTATTTAAGACAGCCCTAGAACACACACACGCATATACATTATTAGGGATGCCCCGATCGATCGGCCACCGATCGTTATCGGCCGATATTCAGTATAAATATGCGATCGGTGATCGTGATAATGTTTTATTTTCACCGATCGTCAAACCTGATCACTCGCTGTCGCTGAGTTCTGTCTCAGAAACCGGTGGTGTGGCGTCTGCTCTCGAGTCCAGCCCCTCCCGCACGCATGTAAACACAGGTCTAGTCTAGTGAGACACGGGAGGACGGCGTGTCGTGTCGGCGTCTCCCTGAGCTAACGTTAGCTTAGCTACCATTACAAAATGATGCAGTCAACTATTCACTTTTAGTTTAATACATGATGAGGCATTGTCTAACCGAACGGTATCTAGCCAGCCAGCTACCGATAGCTCCTGACATCAACAAACGCCGGCTCTAGCAAGTATAGTAGGTAGGTATGATACCTGTTAGCTGTTAGCTCACGTTAGCGCAAGTTAGTTCACTGTTAAAAACGAAATGTCCCATTGAACTAAATAATTCACTGAGGTGTTGTATTAACGTTATATATCCGGCTAGCAGTAGCTACAGATAGCTCCTGATATCAATGTCTTATAACACTGATTCGATGCGTATTCGAGCTGAGGGCTTGCTGAGCACAGTTAAGTAACGTTATACCAATAGGGTCCAGGTGCAGCGCCGGAAATCCTGGCCGTAGCTCGAGGCTACTCGAGTATAGGTCCAGCTGCACCTCCGGAGAATCCTGGCTGTAGCTGGAGGCTACTAGAGTACACACAGACAGTGGAGCTTGTTGCGTGGTGGCGATGTCTCGCAGATAATACAAGTACAAGTCTAATTATATAATATATATATTTTATTAAAAAAAAAAAATTATATAAAATAAATGTTAATTTCTTTTAATCAAAAACGATCGGTATCGGTATCGGCCGATATGGCTCACGACGATCGGTGATCGGTATCGGTGGCAAAAAACTTGATTGGGGCATCCCTATACATTATACACACACACACACACACTACCTGGCCCCATTGGACAGCTTGAGGATTATGTGATTCGTCAGGTCGTACACTTTCCCCAGCCAGAAGTCATAGGCGATGTAGTCTCCATACATAAAAGACTGGAAAACACGACAGATGGATAAGCTTCAACCAGGGTTCCCAGACATTGCAAAATAAAATTCAAGGACTTTTTTTTATCTACTTTTTCTCCCCATTTTTCTATTTTTCTCCCATCCCAATTTCGTATTATCCAATTCTACCCTCCCCTGTCTCGAACGTTGTTAGACCATGCCTCCCACTGGTCGGCTGCAATGTGGACCAAGCCTTGCATCACGTGTCTCCTCCGGTACACGAGGAGGCAGCCGTCTTTTCACCTGTACAGCGCGATCTCTCAGCGGCGAGGAGTAACGCGTGGGAGGCTCACGCTGCCCCCGTTGCTTCCCGATTCTGCTGTACAGGCGCACCAATCGACCTGTAGGAGAAGTTGCTGTCCACAACGTCCGATCCCCACCCACCGGCTTTCCCACCCCCTAATACTGCCAATTGTATTAGTATGAACGACCAGCCAAGCCGGAAGCAACGCCGAGAGCTGGGCTCGAACCCAGCATCTCCTGCGTTAGTGGCGAGCGCCTTGCCCACTGCGCCACTTAGCCGCCCTTTAAGTACTTTTCTAAGCACTATTTTTCATTTTAAGAGGGCATTTAAAAAGGATACAATTCACTTTTATATGCGGTTTTTTATCGAAACAAATCTGATCGAATATGTATGGCAACCAATTTCCAACAATTAGTTGTACTTTAAATTAAAAAAAAATTAATTTCTTGATTCAGACATTTTTTATCGTGGATGAACAAAACATTCAATGTGAATGGTTGATTTGAATTTCAAGGACTTTTTAAGCACCTTGTTAAAAAAATAGCTGTTTAAGGAATTCCAGGCCATGACTTTTTTTTTCAAAAATCAAGCACTTTAAGCACTTCAAGGACCTTGTGCGAACGCTGTTCAACACCAACATCACTTCCAACATTATAAAACATACAGCCAGGAGTGTTAACATCTCTATTGTAGAGTACGGTCCAAAGTAAGGATCATCACATCGCTATTCCACTCACCATGACACAGGAGAAATAAGAAAATAAATGTTTTAAAAACGGAGTGAAAATCAGATATTTGATATTGGCAAAATATCGGAGACAAAAAAGCATGTAGGATATTGTAGATAATGTAGTCTAGTTCCCCTTACCCAGATGTGCTGGAGGTCTCTGCTGTTGACTGGGTACAGAACACAGTTGGTTCCTACTAGTTTCACCGCACACTCGATGTCGATGTTGGTCACAATACCACACTGGTTGTCCTGGGAATCAAACAATGAATATATTAGGAAGGTGTATCATCATTCCAGGCATTCATTCATCATCATCATCATCATCATCATCATCATCATCATCATCCTCCTCCTCTAATGCAGCTCGACATCATCATGGTCTCTGTTCATCGTCAAGTTATGGAGGGATGCACCCATACCAATACTGCTACAATAATGCTAAAGCATTTTCCCATTACCAACATCCAATTTCCCAGGACTTAATGAGGAAATAGATTTTAGACCTTATTTTATAATATTTATTCCCTTTTGAGATGTTGTGAGCTGGAGCTTTGTGTATTTTACAAATTGACAACAGACCTTCTAAATGGGCCAAGTGTATTTCCTGTTGTGGGGAATACACTTTATTACTCTATTCATTAGTTGTATTCATAAGAAATATCTCTATTACAAAGACACTTGTTTATTTTGTACAATAATTTATTATTCAGTTTAGATAAGACACTACTCTACCAGACATGCTATGAGGAAACTAACTTTATATTTACTGAAAGCAAGAACAAACCCAATCAAACAGAGGGTTATGTACCGAGCTGTCTGCATTTCTGGTCCGAGGATACTGAAGTGAAACAGACTGGATATTAGGGGTGTGGACATTTCTCGATTCTAAAATGCATTGCGATGCGGACGTGGACGATTCTGCATCGATGCAGTGACGGAACATAATCGAGCCGACTAACTTTGATGTGTTAAAAATAATTCCGGTTCACCATTTTAGTCGCTCGTACTGTCAAGTCTTGACTTTAGGCACATAGGCACACATTTGCGCATATAACGTAGAACATTTGCGCAAAATTGCTGCTGTGAAAAATAGTTAGTAAAAGTTAGACGTACGTAGTACCTACTTACTGGTCACAGGAGTCTTCAATAAAGTTTGGATGGGAATCCATTTTGTGAATCCATTTGTTTAAACAACATATTTGTTGGCAGACGGCTCCTGCTATCTTAAAGTTAGCAAGCTAAGCATGCATAGCGTGACCTGTGTAACGTTAAGTAACTTGTGTTCTGCTGTGAAAGACTGTTCATGTCTTCATGTATATATGTCTCATGTCTGTCCTAGCTTGACTGGGAATAGTTTCTGTCCTCGCTTGACTGGATATACAGTCTGTCCTAGCTTGCCCATCCTAGCTGGGAATATATATATATATATGTGATCTTGCGGGAACAAGAGAATCGATTTTTCAGCTCGCGTCTATAGCGTGCATACGTACACATATACTGTCGATAAAATAGCGTTTATTTGAAAACGATTCATAAATAGGCCGACAAATAACACGTCTAGTGTATTTGAGAATATTCCAATAAATGCCGTTTATGAGGGAATCTTTCTATCTTCCCGTAAATTTTCGCGAGAACGATAGCTTTACGAAATGCTATAAAAAGGATATGAACCGATTAAAAAACAATCAGTTTCGACAATGTTGACTGCAAACGAGTCATTGATAAGCGACGGGCAGATTAGACACATAGCCATAATTTAAAACATAGATTAGGCGTTTTTAACGCTACTGTAACATTGAAGTGGATGGTGGCATTCAACAGGGTAAATCAAGGTTAATCAAAGGCTCTGAAAGTGTTAAGAATCAAAATTAAGAATCGAAATGCAAATATGGTAGTTAGGAACCGGTTCCTATTAGAACCGGTTCTCGGTGCCCAACCCTAGGGGTGGGGGAAAAAATCTATACGTAGTAGTATCGCGATACTTTGCGTGGTGATACTGTATCGATATTTAATTATTCATACTTTTTTTTATGTTGTATAAGGAAGTTGCATTGTTCATTTGAATACCTGTAATAGTACAGTAGTCCACACACACACATGGAATATGACTAATACAAACAGTTCAGTTTGTAAGGTACATGCAACACAGATTACAGTGTTTACACCTGTCTGCTTGAGAAAATACCATGTTCTGCAATAAAAATGATTTAAGTGAGATGAACAGACTGAACTTTATTTTATTAGATAAAACATGTTGACAGTTTTACTTTGCAGTTGAAAAAAGGTAATAAATAAAATTTGAGCAAATATATATATATATTATTCTTTTAAACATCGCAATATTTTCAGCGTATCGCGATACATTTAGTACTGCGATAGTATCGTATCGTGAGGTCTCTGGCGATTCCCACCCCTAATATATATATACCGTCTGTAAAGAACCTGTAATGGTTTCTAGTCATGTCTCTGGTGTAAAGAACCTGTAATGGTTTCTAGTCATGTCTGTAAGGAACCTGTAATGGTTTCTAGTCATGTCTGTAAAGAACCTGTAATGGTTTCTAGTCATGTCTGTAAAGAACCTGTAATGGTTTCTAGTCATGTCTGTAAAGAACCTGTAATGGGTTCTAGTCATGTCTGTAAAGAACCTGTAATGGTTTCTAGTCATGTCTGTAAAGAACCTGTAATGGTTTCTAGTCATGTCTGTAAAGAACCTGTAATGGTTTCTAGTCATGTCTGGTGTAAAGAACAGTCATAGATATAAATAAGAAAGAGAGAGAAACCAAGTTCACAAACCAAGGACAGAGAGAGAGAGACGGAGAGAAAACAAGAGAAAATGTGACAAGACGGACAAGAGACGTGAAGATGAAAAAAAGATAATGTACAGTAGGATGACAGATAAGGAGGACTCTACTCGTCTACTTACATTGAAATTCATCCGCCGTACAATGTCCCTGATGACGATGGATCGATCTTCAAGTTTCAGCTGGAAAATAGAGGGCAAAAACACATAGCTTTACAAAATGGTGGACGATAGTGACGAGTGAGGTCATTTTTAATCCATTTTGCACCTCTCCAGAGAGGATGCCACGGGCTGCCAGTCATGGCTACAGACAGACAACGCAATATTAATTACCAAAGTATTTACATCATAACTTAAAGAGAGTGGCCTCATAAGAAACACATGACCAGATCAAATGGAAACAAGTACAACATTGAGACGTAGCCAGCTGAGTGCACACACAGTCTGCATGCGTCATAGGTGTGAGAATCCCGTGATGCGGAGACAGGACACAAAGATGAGGTCATGACCGTGGTGTGAAGTAAACAATCAAGTCATCTCTAGTCAAACTTTACCATCAACCAAAAACAACCACAGTAAAGACGGCAGGCAGCAGTCACGTCATCTCAAAACAACCACATGGCGCGGGGAAAGAAGCTGGATGGATGGATGTATGATGAATTGAAAATGGGGGACCCTGATGTAAACAAGACGAAAGTCTTTCTCTGGTCTGCATCCCCTTAACAAGTGTGTATTGAGCTGTACTGTATTGTACCCATTCTGCAATCTGTTAATAAAGTTATCAATCAATCAATCAATCATGGATGGACAAGAATAGTAATAATTAGGGATGCTCGATATTGGCTTTTTTACCGATACCGATATTCCGATATTGTCCAACTCTTAATTTCCGATACCGATATCAACCGATATATGAAGGGTTTCCCCGTCCAAAAAACTGAATAATTTCAGGTAACTAATAATTTCACTGGATATATATATAACAAATATTGTTATTGTTTTTCTTTTTTTTTAAACCGATACCGATATTTTCCCATATCACATTTTGCTGCCGATATCGGCCGATAATATCGGTCGGCCGATAATATCGGACATCCCTAGTAATAATCAATACCCTGGTAATGAAGTAGGAGTGAGCACAATACAGCCAAAATGTCAGATATATTTCTACACGTGATACATAATGTGCATCACAAAAAGTTTCACTTTGCTTTCTATGGGTATTTTTGCAAGTTACTGAACAGTACAAACCAAACTGGTAGCAATATTGTATCCAAAGAAAGAAAATAAATTATTGCACATATTAAATGGCATAGTTTACTTTTATTGTCAGACTACAGAAAGACAAATCTTTTAAGTACTGGGGAAAATGGGAAATTGTTCTGTTAATTGCGACAGCCTGCGGATGTATAGTTTTGAAAATATTCACCATAACTATTGAGAAAGTTAGAGAATTGAGTATTAATCATGTGAAATGTATATTTTTGTAATGAGACACTAATAATGCAGCCCTGGATTTTTGTTACGTCTTTGTGGTTGTTTTCTTATTGTGAAAAACAATAAAAAGAAAGTAAAAAAAAAAAATCTGGATAGTTGTGATGTTTGGAAGTTGGACTTCCAACCCTATTTCTTAAGCAACAATAATGTTGTCGATGTGGTAGAATCCTTTCTCAGCACAATCCATGCTGTTCCTCATACTAGCTCCGGCTAGTTAGCCACACAAACTAACTCAAAGGTCAATGAGGTCATGCTGCCATCTGTACGAGCCAACAGAAGCTCACTGAACTCTACTCCTCACAGTTGCACACAAAGTAGATTCGATTGCACTTCAGTCAGCTTGTCCAGACAGGAGTCTGACCCCATTGATGTTGCAATAGTCATCATATATACTTTAATTCTCTTCCCATATCGCCCAGCTCTACCAATATGCATCCAACGTTTCCTCCAATAACCACCATTAACCCTTTCACTACCACACTACCTTAATGGTTAACCCTTTCACTGTGACAATACAGAAGGTTAACCCTTTCACTGCCACACAACAAAGGATTAACCCTTTCACTACCACACTACAGAAGGTTAACCCTTTCACTACCGTCTGTAGTGTGGTAGTGAAAGGTTAACCTTCTGTAGTGTGGTAGTGAAAGGGTTAACCATTCAGAACAAGTACTTGCTTTACTCTACATTCCTCAGTTTGTTGTGGCCGCTGAGCTTTAGAATTATCTAGCGTGCCGATCCAGAAGATAAACATTACTTCAGTGATGATCACACAGGGGAATCAGCTAGCCAGTGCAGCAGCATGAACATATCTTCTCATATCTACAAATACAAAATAAAAAAAAATTAAAAGACAGGGCTTGTTCACCCTAGAATCTTATAATCTTCCATTATCTACTATCTAGGGCCTAAATGGCACAGGGAATAGTTACACCAGAGATTTATCTTAGAATGAGAGCGCTGATCTGAAAGGAGTTTAACTAGTACAGTTGTATGGTGACGTGAGTTGAACTCTAATCCGAGATCAGTACTTTTTACTCGTATGCATGGTCCAGATCTTCCGTACGGTCAATTGGCAAATGTGGTTTTCCACCCGGTGTGGCATCGGCTAGGAGACGTGGTGAGGGGAGGAAAGGATGAAAAGTGATCCGACATGTCATCTAATGTAATTGGCCAGCTATGGTGCAAGCTGCTCTTCTGGCAGGAGGTGAAGCAAGGTGGCAGCCAACCTCAGAGGGAGAGGGGGGGGGGGGGCTGTCACCTCAGAGAGAGAGAGGAGAGAGATGGATAGAGAGAGGAAGGCTGGGAGGAGAAGAGACTGAGTCCGTCACCTCAGAGAGAGAGAGGAGAGAGAGAGAGATGGATAGAGAGGAAGGCTGGGAGGAGAAGAGACTGAGTCTGTCACCTCAGAGAGAGAGAGGAGAGAGATGGATAGAGAGGAAGGCTGGGAGGAGAAGAGACCGAGTCTGTCACCTCAGAGAGAGGAGAGAGAGAGAGGGAGGGAGAGAGAGAGGAGAGAGAGAGAGAGGGGTGAAACAGGAGGAGGGACTTGGGAGCGATTGCCAATAATGAAACTCGGGAGGGATGACGAAGCCGTCAATAGAACACAAAGCACAAATAGAATGAGGTAATAATGAACAAGGTCTCTCGTCTTGGTAGATTTGTTGCATGCTAAACGTGTGGGGTGTTATTGATCCCCCTGGTATCTTTTATGTACACACACAGTAGTGCAAAAAGGTTCAAATAAAACATGTTACAGTCATGTCCAGAAGTATTTGGACATTGACACAATGTTGGCTCTGCACACCACCACAATGGACTTTAAATGAAACAATCAAGATGTGCTAAATGCAGACATCCAGCTTTAGTTTGAGGGAATGTACATCCAAATCAGGTTAATAGTGTAGGAATTACAACCGTTTCTACATGTGTGCACCCCTCTTGTGCAAAAGTAATTGGACAAACTAACAATCATAAATCCAATTGTCACTTTTAACAGGGTTCCCACAGACATTGCAAAATTAAATTCAAGGACTTTTCCACGCACTTTTATTTTTTCAAAGGATCAAATTCACTTTTAAATGCTTTTTTGTGGAAAGAAAATCGGATCCAATATTTATGGCTTAAAACCAATTTCCAACAATTAGTTACACTTTAGAAAAAAAATTAAGCAATTTCTTGATTCAGACATTTTTTATCATGGATGACCAAAACGTTCAATGTGAATGGTTGATTTGAAATCCAATGACATTTTAAGCACCTTGTTAAAAAAAATTGCTGTTTTCAAGGAATTCCAGGCATCGACAATTTTGTAAAAAATCAAGCACTTTAAGCACTTCAAGGACCTTGTGTGAACCCCGTTTTAATACTTCGTTGCAAAACCTTTGCAGTCAATCACAGCCTGAAGTCTGGAACCCATAGACATCACCAGACACTGGGTTTCGTCCTTGGTGATGCTCTGCCAGGCCTCTACTGCAACGGTCTTTCAGTTCCTGCTCGTTCTTGGGGCATTCTCCCTTCAGTTTTGTCTTCAGCAAGTGAAATGCATGCTCAATTGGATTCAGGTCAGGTGATGATTGACTAGGTCATTGCATAACATTTAGGGGTGCACCGATGTATCGGTCGGGTATCGGTATCGGCCGATAAGTGCCTTGTTGACTGCAATCGGCCTATCGGCCGATAAGCTTGAATGTGCCGATGGCAGTAGCCGATAAATATCCATCAATTTGTGTCGCGTCAAAAGACAAAAAAAAGTTCACTCGCGACCTACCTGCACAACGCCCGCCGTCCCCAGTCCCCCACACACACACAAGCTACGGCATCAAAGTTACTACTTATGATTAACAAGGCATTCGTTTTGTGGCATCAACGTTATATAGTTAGTGTTACACGTTCAATAACATCAGCATATTATTTACCCGAACATAGCAAGTAAGCAAGGCATTACTCCGTTCATAGCTCAGTTCCATTCCGTTGCTCATTCCGTACCCAACTACCCATTCTGCAATCTGTTAATAAAGTTTTCAATCAGACAAATGTATAGAAAGGCTTTGTTTTATTATAACATTTGTTGCAGTAAAATCATTATGTCTCGTTTGGTCATCCTGTGGAGCGCTGGTCGGCGGGCAGCTAACGTATTAGCTACGGTAAGTTTGTTGTGCTCTCGCAATGGCGGCATTGCCGGAAGTAAAAAAACTAATAAACGCTTGCCGATTGGTGGTAACAGCAGAGGCGGGTGCAAGCGGTGTGTGACGTAATTGGCAGAATCGACTGTCAATCAAAATTTCATTGGTTGAGACTGCTTGAGAGCTCTGGTTGAGACAATATCCAGCTGCAGCCCAGCCGGTAGACCATACTGGGAGAACTAGTATCTAGCTGCAGCTCTGCAGAACATACTGGGAGAGAGATAGTGCCGTTTCCTTTTTTTAAGTAAGTAAAGAGGCCTATGTTCATATCGGTGAGCACAATTTGAAACACAAATATACAGTAGTTTCATAAAAAAAAATATATATATATATATTACAAAAAAGAAAAAAAAGAAATATTAAAAAAAAAAAATTTGCCACAAATATCGGTATCGGTATCGGCCGATTGTGTTACTTGAATAATCGGTATCGATGGCAAATTTTCATATCGGTGCATCCCTAATAACATTCCACTTCTTTGCCTTAAAACAACTCTGTTGCTTTTGCAGTCTGCTTCTGCACTGTGAAGCGTCGTCCAATGTGTTCTGAAGCATTTAGCTGAATATGAGCAGATAATATTGCCTAACACACACAATCTCAAAACAAACTGGTCAGACTACTGCTTGACCTTACTCCTAGAACTCACCTCACCCCTGCCCACTTTGACAACCTAGGATGGCTTAGAGTAGACGACAGAGTACAGCAACTTGCAATGGGCCTGGTCTACAAGATACACTACATGACCAATGTACCCATGTACAACATGTCAAAATACTTCCCAAAGGTCAGTTGAATACCACGATCACAACACCAGAGGGAGCTCCACAAATCATGTTAAACCCAGATTCAGCTCAAACAAGGGACAAAACACGTTTCGCAATTATGCCACATCAATGTGGAACTCCCTACTCAAAGCTGTAAAGGAATGTGAATCACTACCCACTTTCAAAACCACTCTCAAGGAACACCAACGGGAGACTGCAATTCGAAACTGGCCCCTGTAAATGTCCTAACCCAACCCCCTCCAATGGACAGTAATTTACCTAGTATGATTGGAATATTGACAATGTACAGTTTTGCTTGTTTGTACAGTGTTACCCCCCCCCCAACCCCCTCCAATGTAAATTACCTAGTATGGTTGTCAATATCCCAATGTACAGTTTTGCTTGTACAGTTGTACAGTGTGTCCCCCCCCCCCCCCCCACCCCACACACAACCTCCTCCAATGTACAGTTTCTACGTCAAATGTATATACTCCCTTTTCTGGACTATTTTTGTATCACAAACAGTACTGTTTTTGCAAATCTGGTATGTCATAAATGTATAGATGTAGCAGTACTGGCTATCTGTATGTCATATATGTCCTGATGAATTGAAAATGGGGGACCCTGATGTAAACAAGACGAAAGTCTCTCTAGTCTGCATCCCCTTAACAATTGTGTGTATTGAGCTGTACTGTATTGTATTTGTACCCATTCTGCAATCTGTTAATAAAGTTTTCAATCAATCAATCAATCAATCACACTCGGCCATGGAACCACTGAGCAGCCAATTGTCCAATAATAAATGATTGTGCATCCTAGTCCTATTGTTCCACCTTGTGAACACACTCTAGTGTACAGACACACACCCAGCCCGAGTCCTTCGCCGTGTCCTGGCAGTAGTCCTGTTTTGTCTGGGAATATAACCTTACTCCACACAGTTTGGGAGAGGAGTGGAGAGGATGCGATCGATGTGCTGCAATGTTCTCTTGTAATCTATTAAAAACAGCAACCTGTCAGATCCTCCCGTCTTTACCACTGAAAGGCTGTGCGCGCACACAGTATACACCAATACACACAGCCTCAGACAAACATTCGTTCCTGCTTCTGACCCATTCATGTGGGTCATGAGTGTGCAAAGACCCCCCCCCCCCCCACAATAGGTTCACTATGGCATGTTGTAAACATGGGCCAGGGAGCGGATCGCTGGAGGCTCCGAGCAGTAGAGCTGTCCCCAAAGCCTGTTTTTGGGATTCGAACTTTGGCAGGGTTTTCATTCGATTTTCGGTTCGGTTTTCACACATCCAGTGCCAGCCATTAGGACTGGGCCCGCTGTTGTCAGGCCTGCTTTCCATTACAAACGTTCACTGTGCGTCACGTTGTTTGTAGAGCTAAAGATATATTTTATATTATAGCTATGGATCCAATATCATTGTCAATTGACAGTATGAACCTTCCGTTCAATATGACATAAAGAAATAATTTTTCCATTGATACGTTCCCGTTTTATACCGTGGTGAATATGAGTGTTATATCAGAATGATCTGGGATCATTCCTGTGAGGCTATTTATAAGGCGCAACGCTAATAACGTCAAATCCATTGGCGTTTTGTGCCTACACACGCTACAGTTAAAAATCTAAATGCATATGATCGGTATTATGTTCCATCATGAATGCGTGAAAGGGGGGGGCGGGGGGGTCGTTTGTGATTAATTGATTGCCAATAACGGCATTCGTTATTACCACAACATACTGATCTGGGGTATGGCTATGGAATCCTTGCACGATCAAGCTGAAATTGACGGCAAATTGCTTGTACCTTTGGCCGGTTGGATTCCAAAAAGAATTTTCCAATTATTTGATCGCCATCTGGTAGATCATAAGTCCATTTGGCACACGCCATAACCCTATAACAGTGTTTCCCAAACTCTGGGTCGCAGACCCGTTTTTATTGAGTCACCAATAAAAAAAAATAATAATAAAAAAGCTGTAGATGTGTTGATTAAGTTGGGCACCACATACTTATGTGAATCTGGGTTTTCTACTCTAGCATACCTGAAAAACAAATACAGAAACAGACTAAATGCTCAGCATGACCTCAGAATAGCACTTTCAAAAACCAAGCCCAGAATAGATCTGCTGGTTGAAAACTTCAACCAGCCACATACCTCTCATTAGATTTCATTGTGCCATAGATGAAATATTATACCTCTTCTGGCATGGCAGTTCAGTAGAATTTTTAAATAAGTCAGTACAAATTAATCAGAATGTTGCTCAATGTTGTGGTTTACGGTTGAGGGACGGAGGGAAGGGGTAAGAAATGGAGAGTTGAAAAAGGGGTGAGAAATGGAAAGGATAGAACATGTTTGTTCATTTAAAGTGTTAAAAAATTCTATGTACACTTCATGTTATGAGGTGGTGAGCAACTTAACATTACACTCTTGATTATTGCTGTGATGTACTTTAAATAAATACATTTCATATACATTTGAAATTCATGGTTTGTGTTCTTTATCGGTAGTTTATAAATGTATGTTATGGCAATTCATTATTTTTGTATCTACTTTTTTCTCCCCCTTTTTTCTGTATTTTTCTCCCATCCCAATTTAGTCGTTATGCCAATTTCCTTCCCTCCCTTCCTGGTCGTTGTGCGCATTTGCCCCCCACCCGGTCTAGGGAGGGTTGATGGATACGATCACATGTCCCCTCCGATACATGTGGAGTCAGCCAGCCGCTTCTTTTCACCTGACAGAAAGGACTCTCACTGGGGGAGCGTAACGCGTGGGAGGCTCACACTACTTCCCCCAGTTCCCTTCCTCGCTGAGCAGGCGCCCGACCGACTTGTAGGAGTCGCTGTTTACAACGACCAGGATACACACCCCACCGGCTTCCCACCCTCTAACACTGCCAATTGTGTTAGTATGGACGACGACCAAGCCGGAGATACCGCTGACAGCTGGATTCGATACCAGTGTCTCTGCGGTGGTAGGCAGGCGCTTAGTCCGCTGCGCTACCCAGCCGCCCATGTTATGGCAATTCATGATGTATTTTTGTAAGTTTGGGTCCCGGGGAAACACCAAATTTCTCTTTTGGGTCTCGAGCTGAAAACGTTTGGGAACCCCTGCTATACAGCATAATGAATCCGGCGTCCCAAAAAGTATTCCATGCGATCTGGTGAAGCCCTCGCTTCAGGCTAACAGAAAAGTCCGCTCGGAGCGTTTTCAGTGTGACACCAGGTCTGCAACAGGGGTTAATGCATTCTCGAGACAGCGCCACTACCAGGATCTGGCCGGTACTGCACCTTCGGGGTCCCAATATGCTTTTTCCAGGCAAAATACAGCTCTGTGACATGGAATAGGATATTAATATTGGAAAAAGTCAACCGCTGGGCCACAGAAACGAAGATTCTAAGGGTTAATTAATCATGCAAAAAAATGTGTTCCTAAATATTTTTTCTCGTTCAGTACTGTGTCGAGTCTTGACTTCACGCACATAGCACACATTTACGCATATAATGTAGAACACATGCGCATATTGCTGCAGTCAAAAATGGTTATTAAAAGTAGTAGTACCTACTTACTGGTCACAGGAGGCTTCAATAACGTTTGGATGGTAATACATTTTGTGAATACATTTGTTGAAACAACATTTTTGCTGGCCGACGGCTCCTGCTATCTTAACGTTAGCAAGCTAAACGTGCATAGCTTAACGAGCATAACATAACTGTGTATCATTAAGTAACTTGTGTTTCGCTGGGAAAGTTCAGCATCACTGCATACACTTGGTTTAATCCAAACGTCCATTCGGAAACGTTTTACAAAATAGGACCGTTAGGATGGGTGAGTGTGAGTGAGTCTCTCCCTCTTTTTTTGCATGATTGATTCATTTTCTTATAATGTATGGCGGACCGGTGACCCCTCCTCATCTCGACTAGACTGTGTTCGTGCTTGACTTTTTTTTTTAAGTGCTGAAAAGCAGAGAGGCTCAATGTTTTGGGTCACGCATCAGACTCAATGAGTCGGAAGGGGATGAGACAGGAGTAAAAACTCTGAACCCTTCAGTCGCTGCGTGTCTCTCCCTCATCATTCTCTTCCCTCTCCTTTCCCCTTATTTTGCTTTTGAAAAAGAATCAGCTGTAGACCGCTTCATTTTGGCACTTGCTTGCTTGAATGGGTTGAATAGGCAATGAGTCTTCACAATGAACAAGCTGTTGTTCAGCTCTGATCCACGCCCCATTCCCTATTCCAGTCAGGGAGGCACGGAACATTATTACGGCCCGTAGTTAGACGTGCCTGGCATGCCCAACTAAAAGAGAGATGAGCAATACCAGTGCAATGTCAAAATATAATCTTAAAATAGATGACACATGACTGCATCTTTGTTTTAATGAACCATTCGATGTCACCCCGTCTGACACAAGTGCCACTAAGTCAAATATGAACTGCACTTCCCAAAAAAGAAAAGGTTTCATATGCAACCATCTTGCTTGCAATCTAGAGCCCTGATATGTCACCTTTGGTCATGGTAAAAATTAAGTAAGATTCTCTCCTTATAATATAATTATATGAGTGGCATAAAATAGTCTTAAAATGACAATAATATTGTTTATCACAATTATTTCTGGGACAATATATTGTCCCAACAAAAATAGTTATCGTGACAGGCACAATTGACAGATCTGAAAAATATTCCAGAATTCACGTCCCTGGCCTGCCGTCGGCCTATGTGTGACATTTCATCCTGGATGATCTCCCTAGGCTTCCGCCCGGTGGAGAGAGTTATGAATGATATAGCCACATAATCACATAATATTCATTGGAAAGTACCAGGCAATCAAAAAAAAGTTATTGAAAATTAGAATGTGTTGTTAGGTAGGGCCGTCTTAAATACTTCGTTCGATGGGCATGGGATTCGAATATTTTTTTTTAAAATTAAATTAAAATGTATCCCCCCCTCCCACCTGCAAAATCCCTGCTGGTGGTACACAAATATATATATAATAAATAAAAAAAAATTAAAATTGCCATTGCCACTGAACTTAGAAGCAGGCCAGGCCAGTGTCGATAGTTAGATAACCTAGGTGGGGAACATCTCTACAGTAGCACTTCTTCTAGAGAGCAGCACATCTCTACAGTAGCACTTCTTCTAGATAGCAGAACATCTCCACCAAGACTATCACTCCAGCCACTCTCCACCCTCACCACCTGCCTCACAGACACCAAAACATGGATGCAAAATAACTTTCTCAAACTAAACTGCAATAAATCAGAAATCATTATTATCGGTCCAAAATCCCTCACCAGCCACACCCAGGATTTCTCCCTAAATATTGATGGTTCCATTGTCACCCCCTCCACTCACGTCCGTAACCTTGGCATCATCCTGGACTCCACCCTTTCTTTCCTCCCCCATGTGAACTACCACATACCCAAAACGGCCTTCTACCACCTCCGGAACATTGCTCGTCTCCGCCCCTCCCTATCACTCTCTGCTGCTGAAACACTGGTTCATGCATTCATATCATCAAGACTAGATTACTGTAACAGCATCCTCTACGGCTCACCAAACACTATCCTCAATAAACTCCAATACGTCCAAAACTCTGCTGCCCGCATGCTCACCTCCACCCATCGCTCTGATCACATCACCCCCGTCCTCCACTGGCTTTCAATCAAATACAGGATACAATTTAAAATACTACTCATAACATTTAAAGCCCTCAACAACCTTGCCCCTCCCATACCTGTCCGACCTCCTCCACCGTCACACGCCGACCCGTCGCCTTAGGTCTGCTGATGCCAACCTCCTAACACCTCCCACGACCAAGCTCCGGACCTGGGGCGACAGGGCCTTTGCTGCTGCTGCCCCCTCTCTGGAATGCCCTCCCCAGCCATATCTGTGATGCAAACACCCTGACATCTTTTAAATCAGCCCTCAAAACCCACCTTTTCAATCTTGCTTTTGACCTCTAATTCTGTCTGTTTTATTTTATTTTGTCATGTATTATTTTTGTTCCGTTTTGTTCCGTTTTGCCATAGTTTTGTCTCTCCTACCCATGTAAAGCGTCTTTGAGCACCTGGAAAAGCGCTATATAAGATAGATGTATTATTATTATCTCTACAGTAGCACTTCTTCTAGAGAGCAGAACATCTACAGTAGCACTTCTTCTAGAGAGCAGAACATCTACAGTAGCACTTCTTCTAGAGAGCAGAACATCTCTACAGTAGCACTTCTTCTAGAGAGCAGAACATCTCTACAGTAGCACTTCTAGAGAGCAGACCATCTACAGTAGCACTTCTTCTAGAGAGCAGAACATCTCTACAGTAGCACTTCTAGAGAGCAGAACGTCTACAGTAGCACTTCTTCTAGAGAGCAGAACATCTACAGTAGCACTTCTTCTAGAGAGCAGAACATCTACAGTAGCACTTCTTCTAGAGAGCAGAACGTCTACAGTAGCACTTCTAGAGAGCAGAACATCTACAGTAGCACTTCTAGAGAGCAGAACGTCTACAGTAGCACTTCTAGAGAGCAGAACATCTACAGTAGCACTTCTAGAGAGCAGAACATCTACAGTAGCACTTCTTCTAGAGAGCAGAACATCTACAGTAGCACTTCTAGAGAGCAGAACATCTACAGTAGCACTTCTAGAGAGCAGCACATCTCTACAGTAGCACTTCTAGAGAGCAGAACATCTCTACAGTAGCACTTCTTCTAGAGAGTAGGGATGCACCGATCAGACTTGTTCAGTCCAGATACCGATACCTGGGTATCGGCCAATACCGATCCGATACCCATTGTCCAAATTTGTTTTCCAAAAACATTTACAAAAATAGAAGATTTTATCCACGTTTTTTTTCTATATATTTTGTTTTTAAGAATTGTAAAGGATCACAAGTGTGTAGTTTGATTTGTTGTAAACAAAGACAGAAAATAAACTTCATTCATTCAATTAATAAACTGTATGGCTCACTGTCACTGTGTGGAAGAGACTGGGATCATTATTTTGTGCAAGGCAACATCAGGCTTGACTTAAAACATTACTTTCCTAACTTAGTGAAACTAAATGTAACAATTTAACACAAATGTACTGAAGTTATTTATTATTTTATTTATTATTAAAAAAAAAAAAATCTTTTAACCGATACCCAATCCAGCTAGTTTACTGATATCGGCGGCCGATACCGATACCAATATCGGAGCATCCCTACTAGAGAGCAGAACAGCTCTACAGTAGCACTTCTTCTAGAGAGCAGAACATCTACAGTAGCCCTTATTCTAGAGAGCAGAACATCTACCTTTCTTTTCTATCTGGTTTCACTGTTTTTAACTGCTGTTTGTCTGTTGTCATTTATTTCTGATTTTGTTTTTATTGTGTTTTTATACTAAGCTGTAGTGTAAAGCACCCTGTGCATTCGTGCTGTGAAGGGTGCTCTATAAATAAAGGTCATTCATTCATTCATTCATCTACAGTAGCACTTCTTCTAGAGAGCAGAACGTCTCTACAGTATCAATGATCCAATAGGATCGATGCAACGTAAAAAGATCGGTTCATATTGCGATACTCTTATTTTGAAAATCCAGTGGAAAGTCGTATCCGCTCAACAGCACAGCAGTAGCGTCTGAAACGCAGACATTACAACAGAGCAAGGCTACATAATGTGTGCCTATTTTGCGACCCAAAACAAGTCCCTGCTGTTTTATTCCGCAACGGGTCAAATGCATCCAACATGCTTTGCAATCCTCGCCATTCCTTTATGCCCATGTCGCGTTAAAAGACAGAACATTTACTTTACGTTAGCGTAAGCTAACAAGCTAACCAACCCTGATCAGAGCCATAGAGACAGAACAGCAGAGTGGGGACTGGGGAAGGGGGGGGGATGGGGCATTCTCCCTTTCTGTGTGTGTGTGTTTGGTGTTCTGCTCTCTAGAAGTGCTACTGTAGAGTAGGGGTGGGAATCACCAGTTTCATCACGATACGATATCGATTCTTTGGACAACGATAGGATATTTGCCAATATCACAAATTCTGCCACGATACGATTCGATTCAGGTGCCTGCAATCGATATGAGACGATATTATATGTCCATTTAACACAATCAGTAACATTTAGATCAACTCAAAAAAGGCAACGGAAATATCATTTGACATTTTTTGTTTTTGAGCTCTTCCAGACATTTAAATGAAAAACAATCTATTGTTTTTAATAAAAATAGACTGTAAAGTGCCACATTTTGATATATTGAGCTTTAAACTTTTTTGGAACTCACAACACGCAACCTAAAACCCCTTCCTCTCCCAAACCATTCCTACAATTGTTTTATGTTTATTGTTGCATGATGATCATGAATACATAATGTATTATGTATTGTATGTTTTATGTTTAAATATCAACATTATCTGTCCATCCTCAGTAAATTTACTATCAATATAATATACTCGTCTGACTTCATCTTCAACCATGGTAATTATAATTATCTTTGTTACTTTGGCTATTGTTTCATATTATGTTTCATTGACAAGACAACAAGCACTTTACAGTAGTCAATGGTAACGTAACACCAATTATTACAAAATCCTGGGGAGGACACCCAGTACAGCTTGTATGTGAGAGTGAGAGTGTAGGTGTGTCAGCGTTTCCGTTAGCCGGTAATTACCGGTTTTTGACCGGCAAAATCTGTTGAAGTCCGACTTATTTAATATCTCCGGTCTTAATGTCCGGTGGAAATAATTCCCTGAGTCTAAGCACAATTTGATTATTTGAATTGTATTAAAATAGGCTAAAATTAAATAGCCTATGCGATGAACGAAACGATCATTACATTTGTTTCCTCGTTGCTTCTAATAATGACAACGACGTTGTCAGCGAGAGCTTAGTGCTGGGTGTGCGAGTGCATGTGAAGCTGCAGAGCCAGAGAGGCAACGGCACAATGCAGTATTCCATCAGTACTCCAATTCGGCCATTTTCAGCCAATGTTGGGTGGGGGGCGCTGTTGTGCGGTTCCCAGAAAAGAGCCAATAACAGCTGAATGAGCTTCTCTGCAGCGCCATACTCTTTGCAAATAAGTTGTTGCGAGGTGGAGAGAGTCGTCACGCAAACCACGATAATGTTGCCGCCTCTCTGCTTTCTCAGTTCTTCGCTTGATATAATTAATACAAATGTCCAATATAACGGAATTCGTTAGCTCATAAAAATGTGATTATAACAGACTACTGTTTAGTGTCGGACCGACTGCCCACATACGCGGTCTATTTTAGTTCAAGTCAGCAGCAGCACGGAGTATCGAGGGACTTATTTTATTTGGAATATATTAATTAATGACTGTATACGCAAAAGTAGCCTAGTTTTAAGTAATAATATTATAAATCTACATGCCTTGAGGATGACATTCTTTATTCTAAACTATGACCGGAATTAATCTCATTTGTCCGGTAGATTGAAATCTTGCAGGTCACGGAGACCGACAACAATTTTTTCTAACGGAAACCCTGAGGTGTGTGTGTGTGTGTGTGTGCGCGCATAATGATGATAGCAGGGTTCAGGAACTCAGTGGAAACCTCTTTTGTTCAGAGGTGGAGCTGCTAGGAAAATAACAATGAGGGCGAGTCAGCAGCACGTCAAGCCTGTTGTTCTGTAGCCGTGCTGGAGAAAAGGGCGGAGGCTTAGCAAAGCTTCCAGCCTGGTGTCTGTGTCTGTCTCCGTCTTTCCCCCTCCCTCCCTCTCTCTCTCTCTCTCTCTCTCTGCCTCCCATGCTAGAGAAAAGTGAGGAGGCTTCACAATGCTTCCTGTCTGGTGTCTCCGTCTCTCTCTCACACACACAGTATAGGACCCGTTAGCACACAAGGCTTAAAACTCAAAACACAAATCACTCCATCTTGCAGGTGCACGCACACACGCACGCATGCACCTGCATCCATAATGATGCAGAAAACAAGCCTGTCAGATGACAACAACACAGACCGTCTGCAGCAAGGCGGAGCCCACAGAGAGGCGAGAGAGACAACCTTGGCTTCACGCAGGCCGACGAGGCAGAAGCTGCCAGATTGATTACAGGGATCGATGGGGGACAGTATCTGTTTAGATTTCCCGGCTAATTAACACAAGTCATTATCCAGGTAGGACTCTCAGGGGAAGGTAGGGAGGAATGATGGAGAGAGGCAGAGAGAGAGGCAGAGAGAGAGGCAGAGAGAGACAGGGAGAGACGGAGAGGGAAAGACAGAGACAGAGATGGAGAGAGAGAGAGACAGAGAGGGGAAGGTAGGGAGGAATGATGGCGAGAGAGGGAGACAGACAGAGAGAGACAGAGAGGGGAAGGTAGGGAGGAATGATGAGAGGGAGCGACAGAGAGAGGGGGAGGGAGACGGAGAGGGGAAGGTAGGGAGGAATGACAGAGAGAGGGAGAGACAGAGAGGGGAAGGTAGGGAGGAATGATGAGGGAGCGACAGAGAGAGGGGGAGGGAGACGGAGAGGGGAAGGTAGGGAGGAATGACAGAGAGAGGGAGAGACAGAGAGGGGAAGGTAGGGAGGAATGATGGAAGAGAGAGAGAGAGAGGGGACGGTAGGGAGGAATCAGGAATGATGGAGAGAGAGGGAGAGGGGGAGACAGAGAGGGGAAGGTAGGGAGGAATGATGGAGGGAGAGGGAGAGACGGAGAGGAGAAGGTAGGGAGGAATGATGGAGAGAGGGAGACAGAGAGGGGAAGGTAGGGAGGAATGATGGAGGGAGAGGGAGACACAGAAGAGAGAGACTGCAGAGGACTGCAGCAGCCTCGGACCACGCCTGTTCTCCAGTCAGACATGGACTCAGGCTGATCTCCCATGAGAGAAAGACACACACTAGGGATGGGTACCGAATCCGTTACTTTTAAGGGCATCAAACGAATCACATCGGTACTACAGAGTACCGATTGACGTGAGATCCACCGGTGCCACATTTCGGTACTGTACTTTTTATTTTTTTTGTCCGATGACGTCCGTTTACAGCAAAACGAAACCTATGAAGTGTGCCACACGTTCATGTGCACAATACACGCGTACCTAGGATTTGACGTGATTCAACAACAAAGCAGTCGGGGCAATGGCAAGCCGAAAACGGTCGCAAGTGTTGTTACACTTTACAAAGTTAGATGCAGACATTGACAACGCTCGCTGCAATATATATTAACAAATTGTTCTAAATAAATAATAAATAATTTGAAGTTTGGACTTGTTTTTTTACAACTGAGGTAGGTAGATACAAATTTTTTAGACTAAAGTACCGAACAAAGGCACCATTGGGTACCGGTATCGATTCACAGATACGGGTATCGGTTCAAATGTAAACGGTACCCAACCCTAACACACACACAGTTAACACAGATGGGGATAGTAACAGGTGCTTAAAGGTGCTATGCATTATAAATGTAATTT
This sequence comes from Notolepis coatsorum, assembly GCF_963971535.1. NCBI lineage: Eukaryota > Metazoa > Chordata > Actinopteri > Aulopiformes > Paralepididae > Notolepis > Notolepis coatsorum. Next base: position 132,570,332 of record NC_140171.1, read on the forward strand.
TTCAGTCTCTAGCATTGTATTATAGTAATAGGAGTTTGTATCAATGTGTTTTTGGGCCTAAATACTATATTGGCGAATTCCTCAGCTACAGCCCATCCCCTCTTTGCCTCTAGTAAATCAGGTCATGTTGATTTGACGACCTGGTGCACGTCACAGGGCGCTGTTTATAGCGCACAGTGATGTGATTGGCTCTGTGGTTTTAGTAATGCCCGCCTCCATTCTTGCTACCTGCAGGGTGGAAGGCTTGTCCAGAAGATCACTAATCAGCTGAAGCCTGATGCGGTTCCCTCGGTCTTCGACAGACAGACCGGCGTTAGCTCTCGGGACTCGGGAGCGATCGCTAGCTACTTAGCACCAGCCGGGGCCGGCGTTAGCAACCGGGAGCGTCGTTGAGCATTCAGCCTGCTGGCTACCTAGATCCACTTCAACCAGCGTCGCGGAGCATTCAGCCTGCTGGCTACACAGCTTGTCGGTGTGCTGGAGCCTCTGCAAGCTAACGGTAGCTGGCTCCAGGCTATTAGCACATCGACAAGCTGCTGGAGCTCCCGACGCTCGGCTGGTTGAAGTGGATCTAGGTAGCCAGCAGGCTGAATGCTCCGCGACGCTCCCGGTTGCTATCATGTGCAGGTCCTCTTCTCAGACCTGTGTGGCAAAGCACTGCACACGCATCATGCAAGCTACACATCGCTGCATGTTGATCAATGGTGGCCCACTCGGTGCATCACAGTGGGCTACTATTGTGCTAACAACAACCGCGGTGTCCGGCTTGTCGGCCGGCATGAGTGCTCGATTTGGGGTGGTTCTCTCCTCCTTGTGTGCCCCCGTTCTCGCGGGTGTCCTGCCGGGGAGCTTGTGGACGCGACAACAGCGGCGGCCGTAGCGTTAGTTAGCTCATAGCTATTGTGTACCACTAGCGTTACGGCGGGCTCGAGCACCCTACGGCTGCCGCCGTTGTCGCGTCCATGGGCTCCCCGGCAGGGTACCCGTGGGGACGGGGGTGTACAGAGAGGAGAGAACCATTTTGTGTCGGGCGTGCATGCCGGCCAGCGAGCCGGACGTCGGGATATGTTGTTAGCACAATAGCTACCAAGCTAAGCTATGTTAGCTTCTAACGGTGTATACACAATATGTACAACGACACAATGATTTACATTATTACAAATATGGTAACGTGGTTGTGGCTTTTACAAATAGTGGTAACATATATATAGATAGACAGTACTGCTACATCTCTATATTTATGACATACCATATTTGTATGTAACCTGAAACCTAATCTCTGACGGGGAGATGGGCGGAGCTATTTGGTGGGTGGCTGTCACTCAAAGCATTCTGCTAGTATGGTTGGAGCCACGCCAATAATAGCCTGAAAAATGCTGGTTTTGAGTACAAGATTAGAAATATAAAACAATGATTATTTTTGGAATAAAAATTACAGATGTGTTACATAGACTCACAGGAAGTGTGTAAAGTTGCCCAAATAGTGCTAGGAATAGCAGTGCATAACCCCTTTAAACAGATTTATTGCCCTATACGTTCAATCACACAGTCTCTCTCTCTCCCCCTCTTCACCACCTTCCTCCAGACTCCAGGTCTAACAGAGCGGTGATGCCTACTGACTCAGACACACACGCAGGGCACATAGTAGTGTAGCTCTATCAGGCTCTTTTACCCGCAGACCATCATCTCCTGGCTCCCATTATAGAGCAGTCTGCTTCAGGGCGCCACGTGGTGCTAGTAGGCAGTGGGAGGGAGGTGGAGAGACACAGGCAGGTGCAGGGGAGAGAGAGAGAGACAGAGAGAGAGACTGAGAGGGAGGGAGAGAGAGACTGAGATAGGCTAAGGGCGAGCGAGCCACAGAGGGAGAGTAAACCATCAGAAGGAGACGAGGGGGAGGGGCTGTCAGAAAGGAAGAGAGTGAGCTGGAGTGAGTGAGTGAGTGATGAAGGGAGGGAGGGAGAGAGTGAGGCATACTCAAGACGGACAGCAGTTGAGTGAGAGAAAATAGGTAGAGTGATGGAATAGAGAGTGGAAGATGGGAGAGAGAGAGGGATAAGGGAGGAAGGGGTAGATGGGTGTGACAAACAGATTGAAGACAGTGATGAAGAGACAGTCAGTAACCCAACAAGAGAGGGAGAGAGGGAGAGCGAGAGACAGAGAGGGAGACAGAGAGAGGCAGACAGAGGGAGACAGACTGGACAATCTACCCCAATGAGCAGGGTCAATACTGCAGAGGGAAGGGAGGATGGGAGGCAGTATGGGATGAGTGCAGGTTGCAGGAGGCAGGCAGGACTCTGTCCATTCCCCAGTGTGTGTGTGTGTGTGGTCTGTACACAGAGAGTGAGACAGAGAGTGAGATGGAATCCATTATCTTAGGCTAAGGGTGTGGTGGTGTGGACAACGGTGCAATCACTGGCACAAGCGTTACATCACTGCTGCTCAGCAGTTATTCTGCTGTTGATATACTGTAGGTAAGACTTACACTCCACTGGGACACAGAGAGAGAGTGGGGGATAATTGTATGAGTAATTTTTCAAGATTTTTGGAAAAGGAGTTTTTCATTTATATTTTGAAAATAAAGTTCCACAAGGTGTATCAACCATGCAAAAATACAAAAACACAACAACTATTGCATATCAAAATAAGGTGATTTTTTTTGTATCCACCTTTTCTCCTATTTTTCTATTTTTCTCCTATCCAAATTACACACTCCCCTGTCTTGAACGTTGCTCGCATATGCCCCCCACTGGCCGGTTGTAGGGAGGATAGAAGCCTTGCATCATGTGTCCCCTCCGATACACGAGGAGGCAGCCTGTCACATCTTTTCACCTGCCAGCGCGGACTCTCATTGGCGAGGTGTACCGTGTGAGAGGCTCACACTACCCCCGCCATTTCCTGTCTCTGCTGTGCAGGCGTCCCCCAACCGACCTGTAGGAGTCGCTGTCCACAACGTCCAGATTACCACCCATCGACTTCCACCCGCTAACTCTGCCAATTGAGTTAGTATGACGACTGGCCCAAGCCAGAGGCAACGCCGACAGCCGGAGTCGAACCCGGTGTCTCTTGCGTTGGTGACGAGTGCAATGTGCGCTGCGCCACCCAGCCGCCCATAAGGTGACTTTTTTTTTTTTTAAATAATATATTTATTGGGTTTTAGTTTGCAAATTACAACATGTATATCAGCAGAGCAGTATTCAGCAAACATTTTCACCCCGTTCTCCCTCCCCTAACCCCACCCCACACAAAATAATAATTAACTTCAAAAACAGGTTCACATAGGAAGGATACAGATTTAAATAAAAAATAAACATAAATAAATAATAATACAACCAAAATGTTTTACACATTAAGTAAAGGGTGTTTCTTGTTGTTTTTATACAATAATAAGAGTTGTCCCACAGTACTCCCCCTAATCCCGTTCTTGTTGAAGCAAGTTCCCAACATTCGTATTATGCTTTAAGAAGTACACAAATGGTCCCCAGGCATTATCAAAAATGTTTTGTTTACGTCTAACAATATACACCATCTTTTCCATTGACATATTTGAAGCCATTTCTTTAATCCACATACCAATTCTTGGTCCATCAACATTTTTCCAATTAAGAGCTATTACACGTTTTGCTTGTAATATGCACATATCTATAAATCTAAACTCTTTGCGTTGTAGATGTGGGGTGGTAGGATATAAACCAAGAAAAAAAAGCTTGGGATTCAATGGCAACTTCTTTGATAAGATTTGATCGATCAGATCGATAACATCTTGCCAGAAGGTTTTCACTTTCACACATTCCCATATGCAGTGGAACAGTGTCCCCCTTTCCTCACTACACTTAATACAAGTATCTGGAATATTATCATTAAACTTATGCAATTTAACAGGAGTTATACATGTACGCATCAGCCATTTATATTGTATAAGTTTTAGGTTGCTACTGACTGTCTGACTCTGTGCCTCTTTACATGCCACGCTCCATTCCTCTAAAGATATTTCCTCCTCTATGTCTTCGTTCCATTGATTCAGTTTTGATTCAGATGATTCATCTGAACCAGATACAAATAAGTCGTATCATAAGGTGACTTTTAAACCAAATATGTCGTGACTTAGGCATTTTTTCCTCTTACATGAATACATGTCATACACCAGTGGTGCCCAACCAGTCGATTGCGATCGACAGGTAGATCGCGGGCTGATTTCAAGTAGATCTCGATTAATAAAATTCGATTATAAAAAAAATATATATATAAATGTTTTTGCTAAATCAACTCTGCCTCTCTTTGTTAACTACAACAAGCAATGCCGTTTGTTATTTAAGATGAGGTCGGACTCGGCACCGACAGATGTGTTCATTATGCTGCTTTTATAAAGCCTCAAATGACGGCTTACAATATACAATTTTGGCTGGTAGCTCTCGGCTAGGTGGTAAATTAAAAAGTAGATCTTGGTTCAAAAAAGGTTGGGCACCCCTGTCATACACTAAGGGCCCGTGTCGACCGGGAACGTTTTATGAGTAGTCAGCTCCTTTCAGTCATTCATTTCTATGCTACAGACGCGCTCCTTTTCCCAGCGCCGCGGCTCGCGTTTTTGGGCGGAGCGCTCCCAGCGCCTAAAGTTGAAACTAGTTCAGCGCCGCTCATCATGGTAACTTTTTTCGACCGACCAATCAACATCGAGCAAGTGGCGGAGGCGCGAGACTCAGGAAAACGCTCTGAGCATGCATATTTTTGCTTTTCAAAGCGGTACGCCTTTTGTTTTTTTGGTTGATAACGAAGATCAACGATAAATTTAAGATGATGCACTGGGTTAGGGCATTTACAAGCTTGTAGCTTCAGCCCTAACCTTTTCGACCAACTTGTAATTTGATTTGTGTTGTTTTTTTGTACATTTTAAATAAACTTCATTCATTCATTCATTTTTTAAATGTTGAAAATGTGTTCTTATTAGGCATTAGGCATGCGTGTGTGTGTGATTGTTCCAAGGCACCGTCTGGCACCCGCTCAACAGCCACATTACTCAGGCTCTACGCTCTGAAGAGCTCTGGGCAGGCCATGGCAACAACTGTCTGTCCCAGATTATACAGTAGTCTGCCTGCCACCCTACCGACCTAGTACCTACCTATGGCCCCTGCAGTTAGCTCCCAACACAGTCTGCCTGCCACTCTAGGGGTGGGGGGGGAAATCGATGCGTAGTAGTATCGCGCTACTTTGCGTGGCGATACTGTATCGATACAGGGACACCAAGTATTGATATTTAATTATTCATAAAAAATTAAAAAATTTTGTATAAGGAAGTTGCATTGTTCATATCAATACCTGTAATAGTACAGTAGTCGACAAACACGTGCATTCAGTTAAGTTGGAATATGACTAATAACAGTTCAGCTTGTCAGGTACATGCAACACAGATTACAGTGTTTACATCTGTCTGCTATATCATGTTCTGCAATAAAAATGATTGAAGTGAGATGAACAGACTGAACTTTATTTTATTAGATAAAACATGTTGACAGTTTTACGTTGCAGTTAAAAAAAATATTTTGATAAGAAAAAGAAAATCGCAATATTCGCGATATATCGTATCGCGGCTCAAGTATCGCGATAGTATCGGATTGCAAGGTCTCTGGCGATTCCCACCCCTACTACCTACGGCCTGTGCAGTTAGCTGCCAACACAGTCTGCCTGCCACTCTACCAACGGCCCCTTTTTTCAAATTTTTTATTTTATTTTTACTTCGGTGTGTGTGTGTGTGTGTGTGTGTGTGTGTGTGTGTGTGTGTGTGTGTGTGTGTGTGTGTGTGTGCATGGGGCCATTGGGTGGGGCCGGGGGACAAATACACTGGAGGAAAGTAACCCAGCTCAGCACTGCCCAAATTATATCATCACTATTGCCTGTTTGAAGGATATCATCCTCAAACACATATTGGCGCTTTTCCACTGCATGGTACCTACTCTACTCGCTTTAGGTACCTGGTACTTCGTTCCTTTTCCACTGCAGGTACTAAAATAAAGTACAGTTTGTCTCCGTGTGGGGAGGCGGGGCTGCTGGTGTACAGCTGAGAGCTCCATAGCTCTGTGAGAGCTCCAGCATAGCTATGTCCGTGAGCTAGTAGGCGCAAGCCAGAGTAAACCGTTTTCAATCAATCAATCAATAACAACATTAACGAGACTCTCGTGTCTATTCTGCTAACGCTAACGTTACCCCTCATTGTGTCTATTCTACAAGCGTTAACGTTAGCTAGGCTGTCTATGCTAACGTTAACGTTAGTGTTACAAAGGATCAGATTAAACCGAATATATATATTTATTACTTGATATATATTGTATAATATTTGTATATCGTCTGATATCCTTTGTATATTCTTTGTACATATACACGGAATATCCCTTTACCTAGTACAGACCATAATATTTCGTTCTCTTATTGGACAGCGGTCCCTTAGGCGCCACTGCCATACCCCCAAGGTCTAGTTCAAAGTCACCGCCAAAGACATGCCTGGACATGACCGGCTCTGCGCAAGAATACGAGACAGGAATAAGGCTGGTACTAGTTTGTTCACCTAACGTATAAATACGGCGCAGGTGAATACAGAAGTAGAGTTACCCAATAAGTGAAGCCTCACACCACGATACAACGTGCTGTGAAGTAGGGCCCGTTTTGGCCCCAAAATAGAGCCTTGAGACCGCGTGCGAATTGATAGCTGAAGTATCAGAGTTTAACGCTGTACCGTCGAGTTCGACCTATTCTATTATTTCAGTAATAGTCTATTTATGTATAGTGTATCGTGCGGCTACCGTTCTACAGTGACCAGCATTACCAACGCTTCCTCGTACCAGCTAGTGTGCTTATCCAGGCTGGGCGGCTTAACCTGGTGCCGTCATCCGAGGAGCCCTAGACGAGGACCGTGTGGATATGTACACTGGATAACCTACCCGACGACTACATAGCCCTTTTCGGCTGGATTATATTTGCTTTGGTCCTGTAGCTGATGGAGCGGAGAATCGTCTACACCCACAATTGTGTGGGATTTACCCTGTGAGGAGCAACGTCGAGCCCGCCTCTAGGACGCCTGAGGCTGGCTAGCTTTCTTCCATGCGGAGCTGCATACCGGAGAATAGCTGTTATTCGTCTGCGGATCAAGAGATTATTGCACCGTCTCCTGTACCTGGAGTCTCCTTATTCTTCGTTGACCCAGACTTTCGTTACCGACAAATCCTCCCCCCTGCTGGCCTACAACCGGAGGGACCCTACTAGTATCTCCCGCTGCCCTACTAGTGTACCATAGATATAATTCCTAAGATACAGGTGGTATTCATTATCTCCTGCGTAATATTCTAATGGACTTACGCTCTTGACTTACTCACGCACATTCTTCGCCTTACAAGCGCAACTCTAAGTAAAGTAATGTAATATACTATTATTGCTGCTAATAAATATTATTCTAACCAAGATTTGTGTGGAACCGTGTCATTGTGGAGGTGTTCATCTCATATACCTGTGTACTGTATGGCCAGTAGTAATGTACATAAGACAGTAGTGGTTTAATGATACCATACTTATTTAATACAGTCAGGGAATTGTACCCCTCAGTTACAGTTAGCATTAGGCTAACAAGCTGTAACGTTAACAGTCGCGTCTATTTGCTAACGTTAGCATTAGGTAATAACCGGTTTAAAATGGATGGTGATTACCTCACGTTGTGTCTATTCTACTAGCATTAACGTTACTCATACAAACAATCAATAGCGAGTTATATTGATCACGCTATGTACGATAGCCATGCTAAAACGCTAGCACAACATAAGCTTAAAGCCCAACCTCCAGGTTAAACCCTACTGATCAATTATGGGTAGTTTACATCATTGGTATATAATTTCATTATTTATTTTTTTCCATTTGACACCGGAAATGCCACTCTGAAAGAGTTAAAAAGGTCCATGCACGAATAACATGCACGCGCGAATCAAAAAAGCTTATCAAACGCCGACGTCACAACAGGACAACAGGTGCATATTAATGAGCCGAATCTAAAAGCTTATCAGACGCTAGCACCTAGCACGGCCGTGACGTCACTTCAGGAAACGTATGCCTTATGTCCGTCCGGGTCATAGTACTAGATCAATGGTGGCTCACTCGGTGCATCAGTTAGCCTATATCTCCGCCGTCCCTGCTACAGTCGGGACTACTACACTCACTGACGTTAGCCTATAGCCCGCCGTCCCTGCGGGTGGTTCTCTCCTCTTTGTGTGCCCCCGTCCCCGCGGAGGAGCTTGTGGACTCGACAACCTGCGGGCGCCGGAGCCCGCAGCGCTAGTTAGCTCATAGCTATCGTGTAACACTAGCCTTTACGGGCTCGAGCACCCTATGGCTGCCGCCGCCGTCGCGTCCATGGGCCCCCCGGCAGGGCACCCGTGGGGACGGGGTGTACAGAGAGGAGAGAACCATTTTGGGTCGGCTGTTCATGCCGGCCAGCGAGCCGGATGTCGGGATATGTTGTTAGCACAATAGCTACCAAGCTAAGCTATGTTATCTACTAACGTTATAAACACAATATGTGTACAACGACACAATGATTTACATTATTACAAATATGGTAACGTGGTTGTGGCTTTTACAAATAGTGGTTAGCTTTAGAGATGGATGGATGGCTATAATCACGGAGCAATAGTGAGGTGCCCTGTGTAGACTAAACTATGCACAGAATTATGTCAGTCTACACGGTCCGGATTCTACATGGTCCGGCAATGTAGACCTTGTAGACTCCACTACAGACCAATTATCAGTGAATGTTCATGCATTTTTAAGAAGGGCTACTTCCACAAAAACTCACCAAAACATCTCAGTAGCACCTTATCTAAATGTTCTATTTCATATATGGCGATTCATATTTATTTATGTATTGCATGCATTTCTACATTTTATTTCCTATTTTGTTTATTCATCCCAGTATCTTTCTTTCTTATGTGTGGAATTCTACAAGGCATTTACATTCACATTTACATTTAGTCATTTAGCTGACGCTTTTATCCAAAGCGACTTACAAGTTCTGTACGACAGGTCATCAGGAAGGATACAACTCTATCAGCTGAGTAACAATATTCATCAAAGTGTTGCGTGTTACAGTGTAGGTTAGTTTATTAGGACAAGTGCATGACAGTAAGGTTAGTTAGGGTTAGATTTTTTTTATTTAATTTTTTAAATTTTATTTCAGATAATGGTTGAAGAAGTGAGTCTTTAGTCGACGGCGAAAGATTGGATGGGATGGGATTCGGCTGTCCTAACTGGGGTGGGTAGTTCATTCCACCATTGTGGGGCAAGGACTGAGAATAGGCGTGTAGGTGGTGTATATTGGCGCTTTTCCACTGCATGGTACCTACTCTACTCTACTCGGTATTTTTGGTTTTCCATTACCAAAGTACCTGGTACTTTTTCGGTACTTTTTGGGTACTTTTTTAGTCCCTGCTCTGTCGTGGTTCCAAGCACGAGCCAAGCGGGTAGAACTGGTACTAGAAAAGTCACGTGAAACACTGCAGACCACTGATTGGTCAGAAGAGAGACGCGTCACTCGTTGGAGAGTCTGAACGAAAACAGAAAGCCGCCATCTTTAATGTCTCTCATAGGATTTCATTATGGTTGCAGCAGGCACAAGTTCAATAAACAAACGATACAGTCAGTGTATTCTGCCTCATTTATTGATTAAACAAAACCGACAACACAATTTGCCACCGAGCGGAGAGTTTCGCAAAAAGATCGCCGACTTAAGGCTTAAAGGTCAACCTCCACGTTGTATTTTTGTTCAATAAACAATGTGGACTAGGCCAACAGTGGCTTTCATGAAGGGAAAAAAAAAGTATTGAAATTGGCCCAGTTTTAGCGTTTTTATCAAACATTTTGTCTGCCCAACACAATCACCACGCACGTGCATATTTTAATCAATGGTTCATAACGTGCGTGTGTAATCGAAATGATCGTCACAACAGGTGCAGGGCACCAGGGGGCGCTGAGAGTCACACAGCTAGTGGCAGGCAGAGAGCCTTGCTACCATAGATATATGCTTGCTACTACTAGCCGAATGAAAATGTATCTGTCACAGGCCATATTTCAAATAATCAAAATCTTACTTCATTCATCTTAAACACTTGATTGGGGGATTGGTAGTTCCCATGAAATCTGAAGTTGTTCAAAGTAAACGACAACAGCAATCCACCTTGAATTAAATCACACTGTGTTGGCTGCGTCACGAAAGGGGCTACTTAATTCATTAATCCAATCCACTTTATTTATAGAGCACATTTAAAAACAACAAAGTTTACCAAAGTGCTGTACAAGTCCCACAACATAGGAAAAAAATATATATATTATAAAAAAAAATAAAAAATCGAAGCTTCGAATTAAAATCGAAGCTCGGCCCCGAAGCTTCGATTGCCAAAAAAGAATTCGAAGGTCAGCCCTAGAAAATATATACTGTAAAGCATGCATGTATGTGCGATTGTGCGTGTAATTTGGCCGAGTGTGTGTGAAGGGAGAGACGAGAGAGTAAAATGCTGTGCCAAAGTAAGTCTCATCTCAGCCGCGGCGGCTTAGAAACTGACGTGAGGGTTTGTGCAAAATATCACTGTCCACGATACGTTTAAAAAGTGTATCGTTAACTCATTCAGCGCCAGACCCGGTGATAGTCGGGTTATCTCGCCAGCGGTTGAGCGCCATACCAGAGTATAGTCAAGTTTTCATAGTTTCTTTTATTCAACCTTTTTTATTCTATGCAATGTCATGGACCTCGGTGTTACCATAGGAAATCATTCTGAGATTCCTAGAGTGCAATCCTGCTAGGTGGCAGTATCGCCCACCCTTAAAATTTGCCAGGACCACTCTGAAACTATACAAGATTCACCACGGTATAACACGCAAATGTATACATTAGGGATGTCCCGATCACGTTTTTTTTTGCTCCTGATCCGATCCCGATCATGTGATTTTGAGTATCTACCGATACAGAGCCAGATGAATTTTGCCAAAACAAACAAATAGTATCCAGCTGCAGAACGGCAGACCAGCCACACTCTTAGACCCAAACGCATTTCCTTTGATTGAATTATACATCAAATGATTTATGTAAAGGATTGCAATGCCTCGCTTCAATGAAGTTAACTTTTCACCTGGATAACGCCAACATTCAGGGTGAATGTAATGTGAGAAATTGGGATTAAAAATAATTTTTTATTTATTTCTTTAATTTGGGTCCGAGAGTGTGGCTGGTCTGCCGTTCTGCAGCTGGATACTATTGGTTTGTTTTGGCAAAATTCTTCTGCTCTCTGTGACAATAAATAAATGGATATGCAATTTAAAACCAAAACTAAGGCCTCAGTATGAGTTTAAGACGTGAACATTGTCATGTTTGTTGAATAAAAAAAAAAGTTAAAAAATAAATATAAAATAAAATCCAGATTTTTTTTTTTTGCCGATCCCGATCTTTGGAAAATCATGTGATCGGCCCCGATCCCGATCACGTGATCGGATCGGGACATCCCTAGTATACATGAAAAATGTATTCTTTTTCACATGTTGAACGATGGATAGTTAATGTCAAATGAGCCATAGTATTGTCTCCATAGCTATAATATAGAATATAGATATAGCCCTGCAAACACTGCGACGCACCAGGGCACGAAATAAACTTTGACTCACCGGCCAGTGGCGGGTAGATGGGAAAAATCTACCGCCAAGCATATTTCTTACCAGCCAAAAAAATTACGCATTTTTGTGTCACATATACAGTATATTAAAAAATTCAGTAAATTTCAAGTAGATAGGGTATTATGTTGAAGAATACTATGTTGAAGAATACACGTAAATAAGAGGCCAGAGTAAAATTTTAAGCAAATTATGCACATGCTCTGCGGGTGTGCAGCTCCATGATTCTCGCAAATCTAGCAGCAGCAAGCTCGCGCTGACACAGCGTTGTCATTATTAGACCGGCTGCTTGGTGAAGCAACGATGAAACAAATGTAATGATTGTTTTGTTCATCGCATAGGCTATTTAATTTTAGCCTATTTTAATACAATTCAAATAATCAAATTGTGCTTAGAGGGAATTATTTTCACCGGACATTATGACCAGCACCAAGTCGTTGGGAGGTGGAGATATAAATCACGCAAACCCACAATAATGTTGCCGTCTCTGCCAAATTTCTCAGTTCTTCGCTTGATATAATGTCTAGAGCTGCCGCGATTACCGCATTACCGCGGTATCGCTGTTACATCACGGCCACCGCAGAGTAGGCTGAATACCGCGTCACCGCTGTTTTTTATAATAATAATAATAATTTACCCTCCTCTCGTTGGGCTTGCGGCTCTGCAGATATACCCTACTCGTCTATCGAGGTTCCAAGCGACCCTATTGGGTACCAGAAAAGTCACGTGAAACATTGCAGACCACTGATGGTCAGAAGAGAGACGCGTCACACGTTTTTACGTCCTGAATGTCAGTTCATCACAACAGCTAATAACGTTAGCTTTAACTCTCCGCCGGAGTGGACTATCATCGCTCTTCAGGAGTACTAAACAAGACATAATGATTTTACTGTCTGCAACGAATGTTATAATAAAAGCCCTTCGTTCTATACACTTGTCTGATTGAAAACTTTATTAACAGACCGCAGAATGGGACAACTCAGCACGCTCTGAGCAAAGAAAGGAACTGAGATATGAATAGAGTATTGCTTGCTATGGTCCGGTAAATACGCTGATGTTATTGAACGCATAACTATATAATGTCAATGCCACAAAACGAATGCCTTTATTATAAAGTAGTAACTTTATAGTAATAATAATAAGAAAGGGTCGGGGGGGTGCCCGCGACACCGAGTGAACTGCGCATCCGTGTTTCACTTTCAATAACTAATGCGTGCTTGCCGAATCCCAAACAATATTCATGCTGCAAAGTCATCCTCTAAAGATAGACATTTAGACTAGAGGCAGGCTATATGCTATAAAGAGTAGACTACTACTACTAAAAAAAAAAAATGCATTCAAACTTTATTTTTTATTTTTGTGTGCGTGCGGTAAAAACCGCGGCGGTAGGAAATATTTTGCAAATTTGTGCGAAAAGGAAATAATCAATACCGCGGCAGCTCTAATGATGTCCAATATAACGGAATTCGTTAGCTCATAAAAATGTGATTATAACAGACTGCTGTTTATTAATGTCGGGCAGACTGCCCACCGACACCTCAAGTCGGCAGCAGCACGAAGTCTCGAGGGACTTATTTTATTTGGAATATATTAATGACTGTATATACGCAAAAGTAGCCTAGTTTTAAGTTAAAATATTATAAATGCCTTGATGATGTCATTCTTTATATAGGCCTATCAAGCTCAATAAACTCTGACCGGAATTTATCCCATTTGTCCGGTAGATTTCAATCTACCGGACACTCAGACCTGCAAAAAAAATTCGAATGGAAACCCTGAATGGCTCATAGCAGACTTAATGAGTTTAGAATATTTCAGATAATGAAATGTTATCAACTATCCAGTTAGTATTTATAGTGTAACGTTTGGCTTTAAATCATATTGAACGTAGAGAGAGAGAGCAAGAGAGAGAGAGCAAGCAAGCCCCCCCCGTCTGAGTTGCCGTAGACAGTTGATGTCACACACACACTAGACTAGGATATCAAGTCAAGTCAAGTCAAGAGTTTTAATTGTCACGGCATACAGGTATACAATGAAATACGGGTGGTCTTGCCCGCAACGATGTGCAATACAGTGGTACATATAATAGAATCAAAAGAAGAAAACAACATTGTGCAGTAACAGGTAGCAGGTAACATGGAGTGACATCTCGGTATCTGTACATAGTTATTTACAGAGCATGTGTGACATGCTAGTTAGCTTTGGTAGTGCAATACACTGTTCCTGTTATTCTAATTTAAAGTGTCCTTTCCTTTGGCCATAAGTGTGCGTGTGTGCGACATGAGTGTGTGCCCGCTCATGTTAAAGTGTTAAGTGGCTGCTCGTGTGTGAGCGTGCACAGTGTGCGTGTCGTGTGTGTGTTCATGTGTGCTTGTGTGTGGACAGTTCAATGTTCTGAGCACTCAATGTTCATTGTTCATGGCTCTGATGGCCTGGGGGAAGAAGCTGAGCCTAAGCCGCTCTGTCCTAGTAGCTGGGGTTCGCAGGCGTCTGCCTGACCTCAGCAGCTGAAACAGGCTGTTATTGGGGTGGTGAGGGTCTTTCATTATCCTGCAGGCTCTGGATTTGCACCTCTTGTTGTATAGAACCTGCAGGGGGGGTAGTGCAATACCCGTGGTACACTCGGCTGAGCGCACCACTTTCTGTAGGGCCTTCTTGTCCTGTGCCGTGCTGTTTCCATACCAGGCAGTGATGTTTCCGGTCAGGATGCTCTCTACAGCTCCTGAGTAGAAGGACTGGAGTATCTTCCCCGATACTCTGAACTTCCTTAACTGTCTCAGGTGGTAGAGACGCTGTTTCGCCTTCTTTACTACTGTGTCTATGTGTGTTGACCATGTCAGGTCCTCTGAGATGTGGACCCCCAGGTACTTGAAGCTGCTCACCCTGTCCACGGTAGCCCCGTTTATCATCAGTGGTGTGTGTGTCTCCTGCTGTCCTCTCCTATAATCCACGATCAGTTCCTTCCTTGGTTTTGCCAATGTTCAGGAGCAGGCTGTTGTCCTGGCACCAGCGTTCCAGTACCTCAACCTCCTCCCGGTAGGCCTTCTCGTCGTTGTCCGAGATCAGCCCCACCACCACCGTGTCATCTGCGAACTTCACTATGGAGTTGGAGCTGAACTTGGCCACACAGTCGTGTGTGTAGAGTGAGTACAGCAGGGGGCTCAGAACACAGCCCTGGGGGGACCCGATGCTCAGGGTGATGGTGTTGGAGGTCTGACCCCCCACCCTGACCGCCTGGGGTCTTTCGCTCAGAAAGTCCAGTACCCAGGCGCTCAGGGCGGAGCTCAGACCTAGCTCGATCAGCTTGTCCACCAGTCTGGTGGGGACTATGGTGTTGAACGCTGAGCTGTAGTCAATGAACAACAGTCTCACATAGCCCCCCTTCTGACGGTCAAGGTGCGAGAGGGTGCTGTGCAGTACCTGGGAGACGCGTCGTCGGTGGACCTGTTTGTCCTGTATGCAAATTGCATAGGGTCCATATCACTGGGGAGGGAGGCACAAATGTGGTCCTTGACCAGCCTCTCGAAACATTTCATGACCACAGAGGTGAGTGCCACCGGTCTATAGTCATTTGGACATGCTGGGGAGGGTTTCTTCGGCACAGGGATGATGGTAGACATCTTGAAGCAGGCAGGGACCACTGACTCCGCCAGTGATTGATTAAATATGGCGGTGAACACAGGGGCCAGCTGGTTGGCACAGGTCTTGAGTATACGTCCTGTTATGCCATCTGGGCCAGCAGCCTTCCTGGTGTTCACCTGCATAAATGCTCTTCTCACACTGTGTTCCGACAACGAGAGAGCGTCCCCCCCCCCTCGCGGTTGCCCCCCCCCCCCCCCTCCACAACAGCCGGCGCGCCAGTGACGTCACTAGCCGGAGAGCCAGCAGCGCCACTGTCTACACCAAACCGAGCGTAGAAGGTGTTGAGCTTGTCCGCGAGGGAGGCGTCGCTCCCCATTGAGGGGGCGCTGACTTTATAGTCAGTTATTGTCTTCAGTCCCTGCCATAATCCTCTTGTGTCGTTTTGTGCCATTTGTGTCTCCAGTTTATCAGCATATGTCCTCTTAGCAAGTTTGACAGCTTTGCGTAGAGTATAGACTGAAGCCTTATACTCCTCCATGTTTCCTGACTCTCTACCCAGGTTGTAGGCGGTGGTACGAGAGTTCAGAGCTGCTCTAATGGTGCTATCCACCCACGGTTTCTGGTTTGGGAAAATCCGCACCGTTTTCCTGAGGACAATACCATCAGCTATTGTTGTTATGTAGCACACCACTATGTGGATGCCTGATGCATGACGCGATATAAAGAAACCAATAGCCAATAAATGTGAATCTTTGTGTTATCTTTGAACCCCTGTTGTCAAGCCTCGTTAATATTAGGGATGCACGATATTGCTTTTTTGACACCGATAACTTTATGCTCCTCAAGCCGATATGTATTGTATTATAAAACATTTTTTAATGTATATATTTCTTTTGATCAACATTTTTAAATTTTTTTCTCAACATGAAACAAAACATATCACAATACAATAATAATACATAAAAAGACTTCCCAGGACAATAACTAACACCAACTTAAATGTGACCTAACCAGACAACAGAAACAAAAGCCAAGACAACAGTTTTGACTGATAAAGTGACCATATTTATTTTTCCAAATGAAAATTCACAATCCGTCAACAGCTTGTGGTGCATCCAACCTAAGACGCTCAAAGCTTTTTGTTCTTTTTTCAAAGCGGAGCCTTGAAAAAGAGGCTTTGAGGGGACACATCACCACCACAACAACGTTGGGGGCCCGCGACAACGGCGCGAGCACGCTTGTACCTATTGACAAGTCGTTTGCTAAATTAAAGAAGTTTGAAAGCCGCTAGCTTTTAAGCAGTCCTTGGTGGTGCAAATTAACCTGGCTACTACGGAGCAATAAGTGACTGCGTATTCAACCAAGGGTTGCATCACAGCCACGAAAGGGGCTAGCTTTGCTTAGCTCCTCGCGTCGTCGTGGGCTTCTAAGTTAACACAATAACACACCGTCGTGGCGGTGGTGATGCCGCAGATGACCCGTCGGGCTGGATGTATTGCAAGTTGTTTCCCTTTTCCCTCCTTGTGGAACTTCTGCATTGCATTTATTACAAATAGCAAGCAAACTTTTTCCTCTGAAAATCCGAGTACCGACGCGGCCATCTTTGTTGTTAAAACGTCCGCGCTGCTTCCAGAAACTTGCGTGGTTACGTCACAGCCAAGAAAGGGAGCGCTGGATTTGTGTAAAACGCCCTGTTCCTAAACCACACGCTGTCAGTCGTACCACAGTACTGACACAACGGGAGGAGCCTACAGTCAAAACAAACTCACTTCATTCCAATTCACCCACACCGCATTTTTTTTTTACCAAAAAATATATTATATTATCGGAGCTATTAATAACGTTATCGGGTTTATCGGGATGACGTCATAATTGCTGATATCGGCCCGATAATTATCGGCCCGATAATTATCGTGCATCCCTAGTTAATATAACCCCTTTCCTCACTAATGGAACTGGTTTTGTGGACTCACTGACTGTGCTTTGAGCGTTTCCAGGGTTATCAGCTAACGCTAATTAGCTTAGCTTAGTCAGCTCATGGTCTGTGGTCTGCGTGTCTATAATGAAATAAGGAAAAGCTCTACAAAACCTTCTTGTGTTAGGTGGTCTGGTCCCACTCTCGCTGCCGCGGTGGGTTCTCTTTTTAGCGGTCGGCTTACTCTTTCCATAGTTCCACATTATTTGTAACCCATTTAAAGTTATTAAGCTAACGTTAGCTCCCTACAGTGCAAGCAGGCGCCACGGGCAGGCTAACGGCATCTCCAAATGTCCACTCCTCTCTAAACTTTATTTTATTCTGTGGTCCCACTCTCGCTGCCACTTCTTCCCCCTTTTCGTGTGAGAAAGCCGCAGTGAGTTCTCTTTTTCCCGGCCGGCTTACTCCTTCAATATGGTTCCACATAGTTATTTGTAGGGGTGGACGGTATAAACGGTATGAATTTGCTCTACGGTATGGATTTTGACTATACCGTGTAACCGGTAGAGCAGCTCTAAAAGAGCAATGACGTCATGTAACCACAGCGCGACTATTTCAATCGCATTTGCCCCTAAAAATAGATAGAATTAGTCATAGATAATAGATATGTGCAAACTGGAAAAAGTTATTTAGGAGGCTTCGCGCAGTGGGCGTGTCAACACGCAATTGTCATTTCATAATAAACACATATCACCGCGGCGCACAGCAAGTTTCAATTTCAGTTCCTGGCATTTTTAACCAGTGGAGAAAGGTAAGGGATTTCCTTATCGTTTTTCTTATATGAATTATTCTACGTTAATAAAACATACCTGGTGATCAACTACAGTTTGCTGTAAACATTATGATATGTGTGTAGTGTTATGATAACGACGGCTACAGCGGGAGGACGGCTGCAGCAGTGGAGTTGCGAATAGCATGTAGCTGCAGAACCATGGGCGCTTTTAGGTCTGGTCACAGGCCCGCTCAACAGCGCCCCCCCACCCAACGGCTGAATTGCCAATGGCTCCTGAAAGCGCCCATGGTTCTGCGGCTCTGCAGCTACATATGCTTCTAGCAAAATCCAGCATCCAGCCTCGCTGTTTGCAATGGGAGCAGCACGGAGTCTCGACTCGGGACTTATTTTATTTGGAATATAATGACTTTATACGCAAAAGTAGCCTAGTTTTAAGTTAAAATATTATAAATCTACATGCCTTGAGGATGTCATTCTTTATATAGCCTGCCTATGAGGCAAAAAAAAATATTCTAACGGAAACACTGATACCGTGATATATACCGTTACCGTCTATGCTTCAAATTATACCGTGATATAAATTTTAGACCATACCGTCCACCCCTACTTATTTGTATCACTTTTAACGTTAATACGCTAACGTTGGCTAACCGGCGGATAGCTAGGTGGGCATAACGTTAGCTCCCTACAGAGCACTAAGCAGAAGAACAAGCCAACGAGATGCCGCGCCGTGAGAGACGGGGCTGCAAAAAAAGGCGACTGTCGTAAGTAGGCCTGCCACGATAACACATTTTGCTGGGCGATTAATTGCCCCCGAAAATATCGCGATAAGCGATATTATTGCGACCGGTTAGAGAATTTTTTTTTTAGACATTTATTTCCCCAAACTTTTATTTTGAAGCCCACCGCTCCGTCTTTTCCGGTGTTTTAGACTTTTCCCCGGCGCTGCACCTGGACCGTAGTCAGCAGCCCTCACTCATGCGATGTAAACCAGGGACTCGAATACGCATGTTGTTGTTGTTGTTGTAGGATATTGATGCCAAGAGCTATCTGTAGCTACTGCTGGATGGCGTTGGGACAACGCCTCAGTGAACTATTTAGTTTACTGCGACATTTCGTAGTGACTAGTTACCTAGCCAACGGAGGTATTATGCACTGGACTATTGCTGGAGGATTTGTTGATGTCGGGAGCTATCCGTAGCTAGCCGGCTGGATAACGTTACACAATGCCTCGTGTATTAAACTAAGTGAATAGTTGACTGGGTCATTTTGTAACGGTAGCTAACGTTATCTCACGAAGGTCCCACACTGACTAGACTAACGTCACGGTGAGGCAATAGCCTCTGTTTACATGCAGGCATTAGCAGCAGCAGCAGTGCTAACTAACGTTACATAGTTACAGAAACAGGTGGGGAGGGGGTAGCAGCAGCAGCAGCAGTGCGCGGTGCGCGCTGCATGTCTGTGCTGAGACAGCGAGTGAGAACTCCGCTAAAGAATTGGATCATGATTTTGGGTTTTCACATGACTATTTGATAGCCCGTCACACGGCGCTCAGACGTCTCAGTGGGAGGCGCCAAACGTAAAAACTGAGCAGGAGCAACACTATTGAGAAATGTAGTTAAGCTATGTGGCGTTGCCCCACGGAGCTCCTGTGCTCTCTGCTCTGTAGTAAAGCCAGCGGCCCGCCTCCCAACACGGACAGTGACTGACAAGGGGCACTGGTTCCGCCTCATTAAAACAAACGCGCAAATAGCAATTAATCGCGCCCGTCAAAATCATTGCATTAATTTTAATTATCGCGGCAATTAATCGATTTATTGCTTATCGCGGCAGGCCTAGTCGTAAGACCAAAACACACTGCCGTTTTAATAATTTTACATGACTATTTGGTTGCCCGCCACATGGCGGACAGACCTTTCAGTCTCACTCGCCAAACCTAAAATCTGCCCGCCAGTGGCGGGTGGCGGTAGAGCTGCCGCGGTTACCGCGGTATCGCTGTTACGTCACGCCCACCGCAGCATTTAACTGAATACCGCATCAGCGCTGTTTTTTATAATAATACTCTCAACCAAAGCAATGCAAACATTTTGATTGACAGTCGAATCTGCCAATTACGTCACACCGCTTGCACCCGCCTCTGCTGTTACCACCAATCGGCAAGCGCCTATTCGGTTTTCACTTCCTGGATGTTAGCCATTGATCACAACAAGGCTAATAACATTAGCTCCCCGCCGGAGTGGACTACCAGAGCTTCAGTCCACAGGAGTACTAAACGAGGCATAATGATTTTACTGCAACGAATGTTATAATAAAAGCCCTTCGTTCTATACACTTGTCTGATTGAAAACTTTATTAACAGACCGCAGAATGGGCACAACTCGGCACGCTCTGAGCAAAGGAAGGAACGGAGATATGAATTGAGTAATGCTTGCCTTGCTATGGTCCGGTAAATACGCTGATGTTATTAAACATGTAACTATATAACGTTAAAGGTAAAAGGAACGTTAAAGGTAAAAGGGGGGGGGTGGGTTTTCTTTTCCTTTTTGTGTATTGATTTGGTGCCACTGGTAGTAGGGATGGGTACAGAATTCAGTACTTTTGAGGTACCGAACCGAAACACGTCGGTACTACAGAGTATCGAATCAAGTGAGATACCGAGAGAAAAAAAAAATAAATTAAACTTTAAACTTTTTAAAATGTCAACGTTTACACGCACAATATATGCTTACCTAGGATTTGACTTGATTCAACAACAAAGCAGTCGGAGCAATGGCAAGCCGAAAACTGTCGAAATTGTAGTTATTTGAAGTTTGGATATTTTTTTTCACGACTGAGGTAGGTAAATTAAATTTCTTGAGACTAAAGTACCGAAAAAAGGTACCGTTGGGTACCGGTATCGATTCACAGGTATCGGTTCAAATGTGAAAGGTACCCATCCCTAACTGGTAGTCATCCTTGCTCTGTGTTGCTGTGTTTTGTAAATAAATACTATTATTTTGCAAACTGTTTCCGGGTTGCGTCACTGCTCCCTCACCTCCATTATGTCTGTTGCCTTGTGTTGCCACCCCACACTGGGGCGCGTAACAATTGACAGAACTGACCTGTGTCCAGTTTCACCAAATACACCCCAGCAGCACCAACATCACCTTTTGTCTATTCAATTAATTTAAACGGAGCAAAGATGAGCTCATCTGATGGAGGCAGAAGAATGTATGTAGCGGAATGACTCGGCAGGTATACTCTGAAATAGACTCCTTTAGGCTGGACGAGGTTCACAGAGTCTAGGCTGACGAGGCGATAACAGAGCTCCTCAGATGGAAGGACGGGCCTGGGTCAGTCTGATGGATGAGTCACCCTGACTAGAGGCAGGGCAGTAGGGCAGCACCGTCCCCCTTCCACCCCTCCCCGCCATCCAAAATGGATTCTTCCGATCTGACATATATCAACAGCAGAATAACTGGACCAATAACAAACGGCAGCTCAGACCACAAGGACAGGGGAGGGTGGGGGTAGGATGATAGACCGATTAGGCTGAATTTACACTACAGACTCCTTTCAGATTCGTTTTTTTTTTTCACCTGATGTATGCAGAACAGGGTAATATTTGAGGGACGATTAAAGGAGATTGTTAACTAGACATTTTAGAGGAAATATTAGGGGGAACAATGGCTTTTCTACCCATCATCCTCTCTATTAACTAACAAAATCACCGGTAAGTGTGGCCATGAATTATTCAGTCAGATCTACTCAAGCCATACACAGAAAACGGATCATTAGCTGTTTAGAGACAGCTAGGAACAGCTCAGATCTGTGCTGATTAGATATAAGCCAGGAAAGGATGACAGGCAGAAGGAAAGCCGACTATGACATCATGCTTTTCCATGCAGAGGGCAGGAGGAAAGAGACAGGGATCAGAGCTCAGACAACGATGCATAAACACCTCACTAATAATAATAGTTGTCGGAAAGCAAACCAGAAAACCTGCTACAGACGTTTGTTTTAAAAGCAACCGTCTCTCAAGGTGTATGACTCAACTGGCCGACTCCCTCCTACTGTGCATTATCAAGTCATTCTTTTCACTTCTTATTCAAATGGGAGCAGCACAGATGGTTACACTCAGATATAAAATAACTGTATAGGGTAGGGGTGCACGATATTGATTTTTTGACCCCGATATCAATAACTTTCTGCTCCTCAAGGTCGATACCGATAATATATATATATATATTTATTGTATTATATAAAAAAAAAATTATATTCCTGTAATTTTGACCTAACCAGATTTATCATGACATGAGCGTTACTATTATGAACAAAACAAAGCCAAGAGAACAGTTTTGACTCTTCAAATAAAGTGACTATTTATTTTTGCCAAATAAATATAATTTGAGTCAATCACAAAATTCACAATCCTTTAATGTCATTAACAATGTGTTTCCCTGAACAATGACTGAACTAAAAACCAACAGGTATTGTGCTTTGTTAGCAGATAAAACATTTGACGCTATAGGAGAGGAGACTGTTGTGGTCTTGGTCCATGAAACAACTATTACTTGGCATTTATAGGACAGCACGCCTCAAAAAGAATGCAATAAACCAAACAAATCATCTAGGGATGCACCGATATGAAAATTTGCCACCGATACCGATTGTTCAACTAACACAATCGGCCGATAACGATATTTGTGGCAAATTTTTTTTTTTAATATATATTATATATTTTTTTTTGTCATTTTTTGTAATTATTATTATTATTTTTTATTAAACTACTGTATATTTGTGTTACAAATTGTGCTCACCGATATGAACATAGGCCTCTTTACTTAAAAAAAGGAAACCTAAAGAAATAGCACTATCTCTCTCCCAGTATGGTCTGCCGGGCTGCAGCTAGATACTAGTTCTCCCAGTATGGTCTACCGGGCTGCAGCTGGATACTATTGTCTCAACCAGAGCTCTCAACCAATGACATTTTGATTGACAGTCGATTCTGCCAATTACATCACACACCGCTTGCACCCGCCTCTGCTGTTACCACCAATCGGCAAGCGCGTATAAATTTTTTACTTCTGCTTTTGTCTGCCATTGATTTTGACGAGAGCTGAGCACGTCTACAACAACAACAACGTTAGATCCCGCGGCGGCGCGGCAGACGTTTAGCTTTGCAGGATGACTAAACGAGGCATAATGATTTTACTGCAACGAATGTTATAATAAAACAAAGCCTTTCTATACATGTGTCTGATTGAAAACAGATTGCAGAATGGGTAAAACTCAGGGCTCTATGAGCAACGGAAGGAACTGAGCTAGTATGAACGAGTAATGCTTGCTACATTCGGGTAAATAATATGCTGATGTTATTGAACGTGTAACACTAACTATATAATTAGGGATGCTCGATATTGGCTTTTTTACCGATACCGATATTCCGATATTGTCCAACTCTTAATTTCGATACCGATACCGATATCAACCGATAGATATATGCAGGGTTTCCCCCCAAAAAAACTGAATAATTTCAGGTAATTAATAATTTCACTGGATGCATTCAAAAGGCTTTCTAAATGTAAGCATTATCTGTGCAAAATATGATAATTAAAAAAGTAAAAATTAACATTACATATCTCTTGTTGTTGAATTAAACCAACATGCATACTTTTGACAATAAATAAAATAAGAATTGGTTCTTACTTGCCTGGGTAAATAAAGGTTAAATAAATGTAAAAAAAAAAAAAAAAAAAAAATTTTTTTTTTTTTTAACCGATACCGATATTTTTCGATATCACATTTTACTACCGATATCGGCCGATAATATCGGTCGGCCGATAATATCGGACATCCCTATATATAACGTTAATGCCACAAAACGAATGAATTTGTTAATCATAAGTAGTAACTTTGATGCAGTAGCTTGTGTGTGTGGGCCAGGGCGGCGTTGTGCAGGTCGCGATTTGCCTTTTGACGAGACACAAATTGATGGATATTTATCGGCTACTGCCATCGGCACATTCGAGCTTATCGGCCGATACCGATACCCGACCGATACATCGGTGCACCCCTAAAATCATCTCTGTCAAACGTCTTTAATTTTGCAAACGCCTCGTCAATACTGTAGGTACAAGCCGTGGCGGTTCGCAAACTGCAAGTTTGTTGGTAAAAGACTACACGCCGCTGGCTCCTTTGCAGCTGGCTTTGGATTCGAAGCAGCTTAGCCTTTAGCTGCTTGCGCGCCGTCGTCGGATTTTAATACGCCATTGTAGGGTGGTGATGTTTCAGGTGACTTATTAGGTTGTTGCCCCTTTCCCTCCTCGTGGAACTTCTGCATTTGTTACAAATAGCAAGCGAACTGTTTTCCTCTGAAACTTTGAAAACGTCCCACGCTACCGACGACGCCATGTTTGTTTACCATCTGTGCTGCTTCTGAAACTACGTCACAGCCAGGCATGAGAAAGGGAGCGCTGGATTTGTGAAAAACTCCCTCTTCCTAAACCACACGCCATCAGTCGTACCACAGTACTGGCAAAACGGGAGGAGCCTACAGTAAAAACAAATGCCCTTCATCCCAATCCACCCACACCGCATTTCTTTTAACCAAAACATTTATTATATATTATCGGAGCTATCAATAATGTTATCGGGATGACGTCATAATTGCTGATATCAACCCGACAATTATCGTGCATCCCTAGTATAGGGAGCAGGGCTCTACACTAACCTTTTTCCCAAGGAGCACATGTGCTCCTAAATGAAAAAATTTAGGAGCGCAAAAAGAAATTTAGGAGCACCCAAAAATATTTAGGAGCACAGTGAAAATATTTCAACAGTTTTTTTTTTTTTTTTCAAAAATAAATGTATATTTGTACTGTGCGTGCATGTGTGTAAATTAGCTCTAGCTACAACCCTGCATGTTTACATTTTGTACTTGATGTTCATTAACATGTGCGGCCCCTATCAAATAAACTATCAAATCAAACTACTGCTACAAAAGGTTCAGTCACTTAACTTTAGCCCCTTTTATGCATACAATGCTTATGTTTTGGCTGTGTTGCTCTTCTAGAAAAATATTCCTTTCAGGGTTGCCTATTGAAATACTGTACACCTCCAGTACAGAAACATTGTTTATGAGTTTGCGTGTCAGGTAGACCATTGATTGACAGTCGAGTCTGCCAATTACATCACACCGCTTGCACTCCGGCCGTCCGGCGCTGCAGCTGGACCCCATTGCCCATCTCTGCTGTTGATAACGCTAGCAAAGTTATTATACACACAGATACACAGTGGGGCAGTGACTTTGGTGTAGGGGTGTAACAATGCATCGATCCTAAGGGGGAAATTCAACTGCATCGATTTGAAAATGTTAGAATAGATTATCGCAATTTTAATGTGTACACGTTATGTTATTGTCATGTCCGTTACAGCCAACACACCGACATACGCTACTGCATCAACGTTATGATTAACAAAGCAAGGCATTCGTTTTGTTGCATTAACGTTATATTACTATTGCTATCGATAAATCTAGGTGTTCTAAAAATCTATTGCTATTGGTAAGAGAGAGACTATAATAAGTTAGTGTCTCGGAAAACGAGAGCAATGGCGGAGTTTCAGGAAGTAAACAAGCAAAATGAGCGCTTCCGATTGGTAATTTGCTTTATTTCCCATGAAACCAGTCACTTCACTCTACTGTGATTGGACCGTTGGCTTGAGTGCAATGTGGGACTTGTAGTTTAACGATTCTCAGCGGGGAAATAAAAAGTACGACTGAGGCTGTAATCTGCACTCGCACACCGTGCGCGTAATTGATTTTTGAGGTTCGCACACACATATTTTTAGGGGCATATGCAAGCAATATGGTCGCACTATAGAGCCCTGGGGAGGTGTAGTGGTTAGCGGTTAAGTCATTGGCGTTTCCTGTGCGGTCCACCCTCCTTGATGGCAATGTATTTCCAATGGACCCATTTCTAAATAGTCTCGTTTTAAAACAAATAAAGCATGAACATTGGCATGGTGTACCTTTCTGTGTGTATTCATCCACAATATATAGCTCAACATGAAAAGATTCACAATTAAAATCGTAAAAATGTGGCAAAATAACAATGTTTATGTTTTCATTCACTGAGGAACTACACTCACTTTGGCGCTGCTGACTGACGTCACCACAGCGTAGACTCCTGGGTGTATTAGGCGACTCGTAGTTCTTTTTTTAACAACAAATTAACCCTTTGATCGCCATGCTTAAATTCATCGACTGTTCATAGACTACAGCTCAGCATTCAATACCATAGTCGCCTCCAAACTCATAGCCAAGCTCAGGGACCTGAGCTTGAACTATGACCTCTGCCAGTGGGTCTTGGACTTCCTGACGGGCAGACCCCAGGTGGTGAGAGCAGGCAACTGCACCTCCTCATCCATTACGCTCAACATAGGGGCCCCCCAGGGCTGTGTCCTGAGCCCCCTCCTCTACTCCCTGTACACGCATGACTGCGTGGCACAGCGGAACAACAACACAATCATCAAATTTGCTGATGACACAGTAGTGGTGGGCCTGATCTCTGCCAACGACGAGAGGGCCTACCTGGAAGAGGTAGAGAATCTGTCACAGTGGTGTCAGGAGAACTGCATCTCCCTGAACGTCAGCAAAACAAAAGAGATGATTGTGGACTTCAGGAGGTCGGGGGTCAAGGACTACAGCCCCCTCAGCATTGACGGCGCAACGGTTGAGAGAGTGAACAGTTTCAAGTACCTCGGAGCCCACATATCCGAGGACTTGACATGGACCACACACATCGACAGTGTTGTGAAGAAGGCACGACAACGCCTCTACTTCCTCAGGCGCCTAAGGAAGTTCCAAGTCAGTCAGAAGATCCTTAAGAACTTCTACTCATGTACAATAGAGAGCATCCTGACTGGCAACATCACCTCCTGGTTTGGGAATAGCACTGCACAAGACCGAAGCAGACTACAAAGAGTGACACGTTCAGCCGAACGCACAATTGGAGGGGGGCTTCCCACCCTCCAGAACATTTACAACAAGCGGTGCAGGGGCAAGGCTAAGAGAATCATCAAGGACTCCAGCCACCCGAACAACTGCCTCTTTGAACTACTGCGGTCAGGCAAGCGATACCGGAGTCTTAAGGCGAGCACAGAAAGACTCAGAAGAAGCTTCCATCCCCAGGCCATCAGGCTGCTCAACGAACAATAAACACTATGCAACAACCATCAAATGCACACAGCACACACACTCTACACACTTTAGATCACCTAAACACACTTTACACTTTATATTTATTGGTAAAGGATTTGCACTACAACTCGTACACCTTACTGTAAATTGTACCTAAATTGTACCTCATCCCATTTCTGCTCTGCACTATATAGTATTGTATATTAGTACATTGCATAGAATATTGTATATTGTATGGTAACTCAGTTACTTCTATTCTGCATCGAACATTGTACATATGTCTATACTGAACACTGTGACCTTTTGTACTTCTATTTTACATGCTATACTATTTTATTTCATACTATCTTGTCTAGCACAGTCTCTGGAGCGTAACAGTAAGAAGCATTTTGTATAAAAGTATTCTGTACTTCTGTATGACAACTATTAAAGAAACTTGAAACCAATTTACCATCCTTCGCCAGCCCTATTTAATATGGAGAAGTTCCCCTTCTTTGCAGGGCTATAACTTTTTAAATTGTATTGCTAAATTGACATTACTATGGCCCATTCAACGTCCTATATCTATTGTTCAGGGTGTAGCAACGTTATACTATTTCATTCACATATTCATACTAAAATACGGTCTAAAGTATAAGTATGTTTTTATCGTTTTCTGCAGCTTTCTCCAGAACATGATTTATAGCCCCAAATGCATTATATTGATGATCAAATACAGTTTGATAGCGATCGGTGCCAGATAAATTTCAACTGGACGTGCTTCTAGGAGTTACTAAGTATGATCTGATGTTGACCGGATGGGCGGGGGGTCGTTTATAATTCCGTGGCCAACGTTAGATGATTCATGTAATCTGGGTGATATCATTAGAGCAGTTAGTATCGAAAATGGTGTAAAAAAAACGCTGAAACTCACCCCAGTCTCCTCGCGCCGTTGGATGATGAGCGTGGAACTGAATTTTTCCTATTATGGGATGCAGAAATATCCGATCCATTTCCAGGTTGTATAATAGTATATACTAGGGATGGGTACCTTTCACATTTGAACCGATACCGGTACCTGTGAATCGATACCGGTACCCAACGGTACCTTTTTTCGGTACTTTAGTCTCAAGAAATTTAATTTACCTACCTAAAAAAAAAAATCAAAACTTCAAATAACTACAATTTCGACAGTTTTCGGCTTGTCATTGCTCCGACTGCTTTGTTGTTGAATCAAGTCAAATCCTAGGTAAGCATATATTGTGCGTGTGAACGTTGACATGAAAGAAAAAAAAAATAAAAAATAAAGTTTCTCACTTGATTCGATACTCTGTAGTACCGACGTGTTTCGGTTCGGTGCCTCAAAAGTACCGAATTCGGTACCCATCCCTAGTATATACGTCCAAATCATGTTGTTTATCGAGTTATTTGCAACCGATCGATGTTCAGTGTGTCAAGATGGAGTCCCTCTAACGATAGCGAGTGCCAGGACGAAATATGGGTGAGCACTAGGGCTGCAACGATTAGTCGCCATAATCGACGATGTCGATTATAAAAAATCGTCGACGAGAAATTGTTGCGTCGATTAGTCATAAAAAAAAACAAAAAAAAAAAAAACTTTATTTAATTTTTTTTTTTTTTTGTGCACTACCTATCTTTGTGAGAGTGGCTTCTCAGGGTTCCAGACAACATCATAACATGATGATCCCATAGCAAATTTTGGACATTGAAAACATTGTTCCCCTGCAGGAGATGATGATCAGACTAGACACACAATACATTACACACGCACTCAAGTTCAAGTTTCAAGTTCAAGTTCAAGTTCTTTAATAGTTGTCATACAGAAGTACAGAATACTTTCATACAAAATGCTTCTTACTGTTACGCTCCAGAGACTGTGCTAGACAAGATAGTATCAAATAACATAATAACATAATATAGCATGAATTTAGAAGAAGAATGAGGTCACAGTTGTTCGGTATAGACATATGTACAATGTTCTGAGTTACCATATAATATACAATACACAATACTATGCAGTGTACTAATGTACAGTACTATCTAGTGCAAAGCAGAAATGGGATGAGGTACAATTTTAGGTACAATTTACAGTAAGGTGTACGAGTTGTAGTGCAATCCTTCATCCATAAATATAAAGTGTGGGGAGTGGGTGCTACAGTGTGTTTGTTTAAAGTGGGTGTGTGCTATAAAGTGTGTGTAGTGGGTGCTACAGTGTGTTTGTTTAAAGTGAGTGTGTGCGTGTGGATGTGTGTGCTATGTGTGTTTGGTGGTTGTTGTTGTGTAGTGTTCATTCATTGTTCGTTTAGCAGCCTGATGGCCTGGGGATAGAAGCTACTTCTGAGTCTTTCTGTGCTCGCCTTGAGACTCCTGTGTCGCTTGCCTGACGGCAGCAGTTCAAAGAGGCAGTTGTTCGGGTGGCTCGAGTCCTTAATAATTCTCTTAGCCTTCCCCTTGCAACGCTTGTTGTAAATGTTCTGGAGGGTGGGGAGCCCCCCTCCAATTGTGCGTTCGGCTGAACGTGTCACTCTTTGTAGTCTGCTTTGGTCTTTTGCAGTGCTATTCCCAAACCAGGAGGTGATGTTGCCGGTCAAGATGCTCTCTATTGTACATGAGTAGAAGTTCTTAAGGATCTTCTGGCTGACTTGGAACTTCCTTAGGCGCCTGAGGAAGTAGAGGCGTTGTCGTGCCTTCTTCACCACACTGTTAATGTGTATGGTCCATTTCAAGTCCTCGGATATGTGGGCTCCGAGGTACTTGAAGCTGTTGACTCTCTCAACCGGTGCCCCGTCGATGCTGAGGGGGCTGTAGTCCTTGACCCCCGACCTCCTGAAGTCCACAATCATCTCCTTTGTTTTGCTGACGTTCAGGGAGAGGCTGTTTTCCTGGCACCATCCCGCCAGGACCTTGACCTCTTCCAGGTAGGCCCTCTCGTCGTTGGCAGAGATCAGGCCCACCACCACTGTGTCGTCAGCAAATTTGACGATTGTATTGCTACTCCGCTGAGCCACACAGTCGTGTGTGTACAGGGAGTAGAGGAGGGGACTCAGAACACAGCCCTGGGGGGCCCCTATGTTGAGGGTGATGGATGAGGAGGTGCAGTTGCCTGCTCTCACCACCTGGGGTCTGCCAGTCAGGAAGTCCAAGACCCACTGGCAGAGGTCATAGCCCAAGCCCAGGTCCCTGAGCTTGGCTATGAGTATGGAGGGGACTATGGTATTGAATGCCGAGCTGTAGTCGATGAATAGCATTCTCACATAGTTCCCCTGCCTCTTGTCCAGGTGTGATGCTGCTGTGTGCAGCACATGGGATATGGCGTCCTCCGTGGACCTGTTGGGGCGGTATGCAAATTGCAGGGGGTCCATGTTGATGGGGAGGGAGGAGCAGATGTAGCCCTTTACTAGCTTCTCAAAGCACTTCATGGCTATGGAGGTGAGAGCTACAGGGCGGTAGTCGTTGAGGCAAGCAGGCTTGGATTTTTTGGGTACAGGGATAATAGTGGACTTCTTCAGGCAGGTGGGGATGACAGCCTGTTCTAAGGACAGGTTAAATATGTCAGTGAATACTGGGGCCAGTTGGTCGGCACAGACTTTTAGGACGCGGCCGGGGATGCCGTCCGGACCTGCTGCCTTCCTGATATTCACTTTTTTAAAGGTCCGCCTCACCTCATGCTCTGTTACCCTGAACACTGCGCCTCCATCAGCAGCCGACCCCCCCCCCCCCCATTGCCGAGGCTTGTGAGCTGGTGTTGTTATTACCAGCATCAAACCTCGCATAGAAGGTATTGAGGTCGTTTGCTAAGGAGATGTCACTGTTCAGTTTGAGGGAGGCGCCTTTGTAGTCTGTCATCGTTTTGAGCCCCTGCCACATAGCTCTAGAGTCAGCTTGTTCAAACTGGAGTTCAATTTTATCCCTGTAGCGCCGTTTGGCCTCTGACACGGTCCTCCTTACGTTGTGTTGCGCCACCTTGTGGTCATTCATGTTGCCTGCCACTAGGCCGTCATTGTATGCTTTGGTGCGCTCTCTCAGAGCTTCACGGACGGATTTGTCTACCCAGGGTTTTTGATTTGGGTAAACTTTCATTTTGGTAGTGGGGATTGTTTCTTTCACCCTAGTACAGACATAGTCCAGCACTGTCTCCGTGTAGGCATTAATGTTATCTGTGTCGCGGAATACAATCCAGTCTGTGTTGTGGAACACTGACCGGATCGTATCCTCTGACGTCACATCCCATTTCTGCACCTCTCGCGAGACTACGGGAGTACTTTTAATTCTTTGTCTGTACTTTGGTGTAAGGAAAATGGATGCGTGATCTGACTTGCCAAAGCCACTATCAGAATGAGCCTTGTAGCCACCTTTAAATTGCGTGTAACAGTGATCTAGGATGTTACCGCCTCTGGTGTTGCAAGTCACATGCTGGTAGAAATCAGGCAATACCTTTCTCAGATTGGCGCTATTGAAATCTCCCAGTACTAAAATGGCGGCGTTAACGTTCGTCGCTTGTATATTATTTACCTCGTCGTGTAGTCTGGAGAGCGCGGCGTTGTTGTTGGCTTGCGGTGGAATATACACTCCGACCAGGACGATCGCCGTTAACTCCCTCGGGAGGAAGAAAGGACGACACTTGATGGTTATATATTCCAGTTCTGGGGAGCAGTGGTTGGATAATTCCTTCACATTCGTTGGATCACTCCAATTTTTGTTAAACATGAAGGCAATACCTCCCCCACGTTGTTTACCGGACTCTGATTGTGTCCGATCCTTCCTATGGATAAAGAAGTGATCCGCTGGTTGAATCGCGTGATCTGGAACCTCCGGTGTTAGCCATGTTTCGGTGAAGCAAAGGACATTGCAGTCCCTAACGTCTCTTTGATATTGAATCCTCCTCTCACTCACACACAGCGATCAGAGTAAGACACACATACACACTCCTCTCACTCACAGCGATCAGAGTAAAGGCCTCTGCATGCTACAGAAACTTCAAAGCAACTTCAACACAACATCGACAAAGCAACGGTGTTGCAGACACATTACCTTTATGCTTCTGCAAAATCAACGCGCAGCCTATGATGCAACAAAATGTACCCCGGATGTGCGGCTCGAGCGCGCCCAGCCCGCCTGAATACTTTGGGCAGCCGAAGGTGCGCACTCTAGCAATTACAAACGGATTTCCCTTCTCAACCATACATCGTTAGTATAATAATAGCCCTGTTTATGTTTGTTTTCGCTTGTGTTCTTGTATATAGTGTAAATATAGTTATATCGCCACATCAACCCAGTCCATCCCCATTGTTTCCCCAATCTCCTTCCACGAATTCATCGTCATAATGCTATCCTTGTAGTCTTTAGACCCGCTATTATATAAATGTTGGTACTTTCGGACCTCCTCTGCAATACGTTCCTGCATTTGATTCATTTTAAACAAACAATTAAACAAGTGTAATGAAACAATACACTAGCTATCGAGCTCCTGTCAGAAAGTTCTCTTT
The DNA here is from genome assembly GCF_963971535.1 of Notolepis coatsorum. Taxonomy (NCBI): domain Eukaryota; kingdom Metazoa; phylum Chordata; class Actinopteri; order Aulopiformes; family Paralepididae; genus Notolepis; species Notolepis coatsorum. Next base: position 132,602,974 of record NC_140171.1, read on the forward strand.
TGGTCTCGAGCCAGGAACACTAGAAGTGACAGACAGCCCCGCCCCCATTCACTACCAACCAATCACTGCTACGCAATACCAACGCAACGGGTCTTTAGATTAGATTTTGGACACAGGTACGCAACGCCCTCGCAACACAGTCTACAAGACTGTCTGCAACAAGCGCGCTGAAATCGCGCCGATGTTGTGTTGAAGTTGCTTTGAATTTGCTGTAGCATGTAGAGGCCTTAAGACACACACACATACTCCTCTCACTCACACACAGCGATCAGAGTAAGACACACACACATTCACACTCCTCTCACTCACACACAGCGATCAGAGTAAGACACACACACATACACAAATTACACAGTACACACCTCTCACTCACACAGCGATCAGAGTAAGACGCACACACAAATTACACAGTACACACTCCTCTCACAGCGATCAGAGTAAGACACACACAGACACACACGGACTCCTCTCACACACAGCAAACAAAAGTTATTTAAAGTACACTTCCACTTTAATTTGTATTATTTAATTTATTTATCTTGTTATGAGTGATTGCTGTATTGTTCTTCAAATACATTTTCATTTAAAGTGGCTTAAAGATCCAAATTCAAATGTTTCAAGAGTCATTATTTTAATTTGCTATGGGATCATCATGTTATGATGTTGTTGTTTGGTCCTGACAAGAGTCTCAAAGTCTGGGGTGATGGTAGACAAGCAACTCTGAGGTCATGCTCAATGTCCAATCTGTTCCTCTGCTCTGTCTTCAGCTGGACCAGAGCTGAGAAGCCACTTTCACAAAGATAGGTAATTTTTTTTTCTTTTTGTTGTTTACATTGGTTTTCGATTAGTCGACTAATCGAAAAAATAATCGGCAGATTAGTCGACTACCAAATTAGTCATTAGTTGCAGCCCTAGTGAGCACCACTTCATCCACATCACTTCCTGTTTGGGTGATCCGCCGATCGGCCACCAGATGGCGCTCTTGAACCGTTGGAGAGTTGAGTGGGGCTCAACAGTACATATGTCATGTCTCCGGGGAGAAATATGATTTCGATCACAGATTTTTGAAATATTGATATCAAAGACGAATGAGCATGGCGGATATCAAAGACGTGTCCCGTGTTTTTGGCAATTAAAGGGTTAAGAACCTTATACCTTTATTTATTTTTTTATAATTTTTTTTTTTTGCACTACCTATCTTTGTGAAAGTGGCTTCTCAGCTCTGGTGCAGCTGAAGACAAAGCATCTTTGTCTACCATCACCCCAGACTTTGAGACTTGTCAGGAGCAAACAACATCCCCAGTTATCCCATTAGTTCCCTGGGATGTTAAGCTAAGAAGTCTGCTAAGAAGGATATATTATTTATCATTATTTTATTTCATTGTGTTTTTAGCCCTAGTTGCACTTTTGTTGCAACCCCAGTTATCCCATTAGTTCCCCCAAACTTACTGTCTGTCTGTTATGTTAAGCTAAGAAGTCTGCTAAGAGCCCGGAAAAGGAGCCGCGCCCACAGGAAGCAGAGATGGAGGGTATGACAGAAATAATCGTTAGATTAGTAGAAGAAATTATCGACAGATTAGTTGACTACCAAAATAATAGTTAGTTGCAGCCCTACTTATACCTAATTTTATTTCAACCAAAAATGCTTAAACAATAATGTTAGTGATAGAAGGGACCTCATTTTGTGCAAAAATGGAAAGCTTGCCAATGTTCATGAGGCAGAATTATTACAATAGCCGATAATACATTTTCCCAATGATAAATCCCTATATGGATGGACCGTGCAGGAAACTAAAGTGACGTCAGACTACACCTCCCTATTAGGCCTATATGGTGCCTCTCGACAACAAAAACCATGTCTAGGCAACATCATAAAAGGCAAAGACTCCTAGGCCTATGACAGGGTTATTAAAATCCCATGACCTTCTATAATGATGAAGCATTTCCATGACCCAAACATTCATTATTTTTTCTGTAACACTAAAGATGGCAGCAACAATGAAACTACTGTACTTCCTACGAAACAAGAAAATTCAGAGAAAATTGTTAAATGTGATTTGATTATATGTTGAGTAAATTATAATTTACTGCATCTGCAATTTACTGCTGGTCTTAGTGGAAAAATTATTTCTATCAGAGAAGTGTCCTTTATGCCCAAATTAACCATCAGTAATTTACCTGCGACTTAAATATGAAGGAAAATATTCTTCACCCGTCTATATTTGTACAGATGCCTCCGTATTAAGAGATAGGGGTCTGGTCCGGTTAGTCTAAGGCTGAGACCACTTATCGATAACTGTGTGAAATCAATTTTTCTGCATGTGTAAAAAAATATATATATACTTTTTTCTTAAAAAGTGTGTGTGTGTGTGTGTGTGTGTGTAAAAAGTCGAGCTAAAGCAATCACAAACAAAATTGTGGATGTTGTGGTGGATGGGTTACCGAGAAAGAGTAATTTAAAACATTAATCACAAACATCGCCCCAGGCGATTATAATAATTATAATACATTATTTTAAGGTGCGGCTGGGTAGCACAGCGGAGACACTGGGTTCGAATCCAGTCGTCAGCGGTACCTCCAGCTTGGTCAGTCGTCCCTACTAACACAATTGGCAGTGTTAGCGGGTGGGAAGCCGGTGGGGTATGTATCCTGGTCGTTGTAAACAGCGACTCCTACTGGTCGGTCAGGGCGCCTGCTCAGCAGGGAAGGGATTTAGGGGAGGTAGTGTGATCCTCCCACGTGTTACACTCCCCCAGTGAGAGTCCTCGCTGTCAGGTGAAAAGAAGCGGCTGGCTGACTCCACATGTATCGGAGGAGACATGTGATAGTCTTCAACCCTCCCTAGGCCGGCAAGTAGGGGGAAAATGCGTGCAACAACCAGGAAGGTAATTGGCATAACGACTAAATTGGGATGAGAGAAAAATACGGAAAAAAAAATTGATTTTTTTTATTATAGAAAAAACATTTTATAAAAGAAAAAATATATATTATATAATAATTTTAACAAATCGATAATTGTCCCGATTTATAGATTCCTCCAAATGGCATATCGTCTCAGCCTTAAGTTAGTCCCCATTATCAAGACGGTGGCAGAGTGAACCAACTTGTCTTTAAAGTTGTTTATGTTTTGCTATTCCTTTCACTCTATGTGTCTATGGAACACATCTGTACGTTTTTTTTTATTTATTTTTTTCTTCTTCATTGTTTTGTATTTCTAATCAAGTACTCTAAAGCAGCATTTTTCCACTTCAAGATGTCAAGCTGTTTTGGGCTGGGCTCCGCCCATACTCGCAAAGTGCTTTGAGTGACAGTCACCCACAGTCTGCACTGGCAGACAGAGAGAGACATAGAGAGATAGAGGCAGGGCTGTACACTGCGACGAGATGATCGCAAATTGCCCCCTAATTTGGTCCGTGCAAGTTTAAAATAATATCTGGGACTGGGGGCAAGCTTGCGAGTAGTGATTTCAACCCTTCATTCGCATTTCACTCCTAAATTAATCCATACAAATTAGATACAAAAAATAGTAAAACATTAGCCTACAACCAGGGCTGTACAGTGTTGCGGTTGTAATTTCATTAGACAGACCAGCGCGGACCTTTAATAACATGCAATTTAATTGACACAAGCAATGAGCTAACGGTAGCTGCTAACCAAGGTATCCATAGGACTATGCTAAGCTAACTAGCGATAGCTGCTAACCCTGGAAAACGGTCAAAGCGGACTCCACAAGACTAGTTCCATTCGTGAGGAAAGGGGGTGGGTTATATTGACAATGCTTGACAACAGAAGTTTAAACATAACTTCATATTTATTAGTTATTCGTTTCTCTATATCATCCAATTTCCATCTCCGTGTGTCTCCATCTCTTCCCGTTTACATTAGAGTGTGACGTCATCACCTACGGCAGCTTAGACGAACAAAACCCGAGGGGGGGGGGGGGCTGGCTCTCGTTCGTTCTCGCCCCCCCTCTCTCTCTCTACATTCAATGATTTAAAGTAGCCAAACGTTACAGACAGTATAAATACTAACTGGATAGTTGATGCAGCGTTTCCGTTAGCCGGTAATTACCGGTATTTGACCGGCAAAATCTGTTGAAGTCCGACATATTTAATCTCTCCGGTCATAATGTCCGGTGAAAATAATTCCCTCTAAGCACAATTTGATTATTTGAATTGTATTAAAATAGGCTAAAATTAAATAGCCTATGCGATGAACGAAACAATCATTACATTTGTTTCATCGTTGCTTCTAATAATGACAACGACGTTGTCAGCGAGAGCTTAGTGCTGGGTTTGCGAGTGCATGTGCAGCTGCAGAGCCGGAGCTGCACACCAGCAGTGCCGGCACAGTGCAGTACTCTAATTCAGCCATTGGCAATTCAGCTGTTGGGTGTGGGGCGCTGCTGAGCGGTCCCCAGATAGAGCCTGAAAACAACTGAATCTGCTGCTCTGCAGAGACATACTCTCGCAAATAAGTCGTTGGGAGGTGGAGAGAGTCATCACGCAAACCCACAATAATGTTGCCGTCTCTCTCTGCCAAATTTCTCAGTTCTTCGCTTGATATAATTAATACAAATGTCCAATATAACGGAATTCGTTAGCTCATAAAAATGTGATTATAACAGACTGCTGTTTATTAATGTCGGGCGACTGCCCACAGACACCTATTTGATTTAAAGTCAGCAGCAGCACGGATTCTCTGGACTTATTTTATTTGGAATATAATGACATACGCAAAAGTAGCCTAGTTTTAAGTTAAAATATTATAAATCTACATGCCTTGATGATGTCATTCTTTTGTTTTGTTGTCATTCTTTTGCCTATCAATTGTTTTTAAGCTCAATAAACTCTGACCGGAATTTCTCTCATTTGACCGGTAGATTGAAATCTACCGGACACTGAGGCCGGCAACAATTTTTTCTAACGGAAACCCTGAGTTGATGATAAACATTTAATTTCATTATCTGAAATATTCTAAAATCATTAAGTCTGCTATAAGCCATTATCCCTTTGTGTGTGATTATTATTTTCTCACAGTAGTGTGTATATATATACATATATATGTGTGTGTGTTTGGCTAAAGTGGATAGAAAACACAGTACTGTGTAAAAGTCTTGGCACCCAAGAGTTTTTATATAAATCGTCTTAGATGTAAATAATTTTTTTTATTAGTGTGTCAGTAGACTACTCTTAGTACATTTATTAAATTATTTTTTAAAGCATCTTCATGGTTTTAATAATGCAAACATATGTTGCAGGGACTTATTATAATCATCATATTGGCGTGACTGTATGCATCAAAGGGTTAAATCAAGCATTTTTAAGTGCTTTAGAGGAAATGTCAAAATATCGCGATATCATTTAGAGGCCATATCGCCCAGCCCTACTATAAATGGTAAAATAGTTATTTAAAAATTTGCCCCTAAAAAATATTCTTTGCAAGTGTGCCCCTAGTGAAAAAGCTTAGCGTACAGCCCTGAGAGGGGGATACTAATTAATTTCGCCGCGGTCACGGTCTGTGTCCCGACTGCGTGTGTTTCCCTGCACACGCGTGGTCTGGTCGGGAGTGTGTGTGTGTAAGACTCTCTCTCCCCCGTCACGGTCTGTGTCCCGACTGCGTGCGTTTCCCAGCACGAGCGCGTTCGGGTGCGTGTAGGATGCTCCGTGTCCCCCTCCCCCTCTATCTATCTATCTCTCTCGCTCGCTCGTCACAGTCTGTGTCCCGACTGCGTGTGTTTCCCTGCATGCGCACGGTCAGGAGTGTGTAAGATGCTCTGTGTCCCTCCCTCTGTCTCCCCCTCCCTCGTCACAGTCTGTGTCCCGACTGCGTGTGTGTAAAATGCTCCATATCCCTCTCTCTCGTTCTCTGCTATCTCTGTCGGCACCCGCGCCACGTCAACCCGTTTGAGGAAGTGTCAGTATTTCCACTCGCTCTGTTGTTGAGCGAATTGTTGATTGTGGGAGGTGACTACAACCAGGGGCTGAGATATGCAGATCAGTGCCTTATTCACGTCAGCAAAACAGTCAAATCAGAATGGCTTAGTTCAGTGGGGGAGGATCTTGTCTCAACTGACCAAAATGAGAATTAGAGACAGACCCCATTGATACAAACCCCCATTGCTAGAAAACAATGCTAAACACTGGAAAAGGCAATTCATAAGACACAGAACCTTTAAAAAAACACTTCGCCAGTAGTCTGGTTTCCAGTACAGTCGACCAAAACCATGGTGGTAATAATAACCAAGCCCATGTCTTTGTAATGTAATCTTGAAATGATCCATATATGCATGTTTTAATAGTCATCACTAGTAGGGGTGTAACAATGCATCGATTAATCAAAATGCATTGATTCTAATGTGACGATTCAACTGCATCGATTTGAAAAACACTTTAATCGCCGATGACGTGTTTAGACGTCATTCCTAGCCATGCTCATTCTGCCGAAGACGCCATAACTCGTCTTTGATATCAATAATTCAAAAATCTGTGAACGAAATCATATTTCTCCTCCGGAGCCATGAGATGTACTGGTGAGCTCCACTCAACTGTCTAACGGTTCGAGAGCGCCATCTGGTGGCCGATTGGCAGATCGGCCAAGAGGGAGGGGCGCGCCAAACAGGAAGTGCTCATCCATATGTCGTCCGGGCACTCGCGATCGGTAGCCGGACTCCATCTCAACACACTGGATGATCAATCGCTCGCCCTAACTCAATAAACAACGTTATTTGGACGTATATAGTATTATACAACCTGGAAATGGTTCATCAGGATCAACATCCCATAATCGAAAACGGTCTACTCCACGGTGATCGTCCAACGGCGCGAGGAACATACGGTAAGATCCAGCGTTATTTTCTAACGTATTCCATATAAACTGCTCTGATGACCATATGACCCACACTAGACGAATGGTATAATGTTGCCCACGGAATTATAAACGCCCCCTCGCCCATCCGGTCAATATCAGATGATACGTAGTAACTTCTAGAACCACGTCCAGTTGAAATTTTTTATCTCGCGCCGATTGCTATCAAACTATTTCATCATCAATATAATGCATTTGGAGCTATAAATCAAGTTCTGGAGAAAGCTGCAGAAAACGATAAAAACATACTTATACTTTAGACCATATTTTAGTATGAATATGTGAATGAAAAAGTATATCGTTGCTACACCCTGAACAATGGATATAGGACATTGAATGGGCCATAATAATGGCAATCTAGCAATAGAATTTAAAAAGTTATAGCCCTGCAAAGAAGGGAAACTTCTCCATAGACAAATAGAGCTGGCTAGGGATGGTAAATTATGAATTTAACCCATGGCGATCAAAGTGTTAATGTTTTTTTTTTAATTGTTTTTATTTACCTATAATCCATTCATGCTGATTGAATCAGTTCCCCCAGCCACATGTGTATAAAAAGTTGTTTGGGGTAATTAACTGATCGAAAATGTATCGAATCGCGGTCAAATGAAGAGATTTCATGATGCATTGAATCTTTGCCTGAATAATCGCAATCGAAATTAATCGTTGTGAGGTTGCATCGTTACACCCCTAATCACTAGGCAATAGGTATCGACAGCTCTAGTGCTTAGTGGGTAAATGGGGCTGATTTGACAGGAAGGTGTAGCACATGCATCAAAGTGGAACAGTGGGGCATCATGATCATCTCTGTGTATCGTGTATTGAATTCCGAACCAACCAATTTCACAGTTCATCATTCAAATAATAGCAGGAGTGGGGTGGGTCTAAAAATAAATTGTTTTCATATCGCACTATCGCAGCGAGATTTAAAGTGTTGCTACTAGAGGGCATCATAACAGGGCAAGCCAGCCTGGTACAATTTCATCAGTACCTTTTCATCTGCAACTAAATGGTGAATGAATAACTGCATGCAGCCGGAGGGTCGAAGAATGGCCTTGTGAGCGCAAGCCTTTATCACTTGTAAAGGACAAAAAAGCTCTCATTACAATAGCCACCTGGCTCAGAACTGTCCTGACTCTTATTTATGTTTCTCTCTCTCTCACTCACACACACTGACAGACAGACTCCGCCCACACCGACTAGTTTGCACTGTGTCCTGTCCTCGTACATTTACTGTGTCTATTCATTTTTTTTCTCTCTAAAACTCATTGGTTAATTTCTCTATCCTCCTCCCTGGTGCTCATCTCTTTCTATATAGGCTGTAAGGTGAAGGCTGAGAAGTGGCTAGAAAACGATTCTCGTTCCCACCTCGGCGGACTACACAATTTTTACTCTGGGTTAAAAATCTATTGGTGTAGATTTAGGAAGAAAAAGTTCTCCATTTACAATCCTGCCCGTTTTGCGCAATCATACTTTTAAAGTCGGGACTAGATCTTTCCTCACGAACGGATACTTGGTCACCACAGTTTTATTTGACGTAATTGGTGCAAGTTCGGTCACGTAACTTGCGCTCGACCAATAGCAGCTCGCTTTGTTGCGAGGATACAGCCGTCGGGCGACAACAAATGACATCCACAGAGTAACGTTACGGACGAAAATGGACAAAAAAACACATTCTAAAGTTTGCAAAAAGGTTTCTAAACAATGTTATATGCATCTCACGTCCGTTCAGAAAGAACGTGTACAAGATTTTAAACAGACACTGTGGGATAGATATAGAAACTGTGTCGAACGGTGGCTTAACCTACCAGGCCAGAATCATACCATTGTGGAGACATACAAACATTGTTTAGAGATCGATTTGTGTCATAAATGTCATTGTGAGGCATGTGGGCTACCCAGACATTTTTGACTAGGTACTAACTAATACCAAAAGGAGGGAACACATTAGTGTTGTCAAAAATATCGAAGTATCGATACATATCGATACGGAATATTTAAAACGGCTTCGATACTCATTTCCCGAAGTACCGATACTTTCTGCAGTATCGGTACCAGCTGGTGAGTGTTCTACCGCAAGTTGTTGACGCGCTGTTCCAGAGCACGCTTGGCCCTCCGCCTCCTCCAGCCCTCCCCCTCACAGAGCAGTCTTCAGTTTGTAAACAAAACATTTTAGCTGAAGAAGATGGTAAATGCAGAGCCTCCGCGACTTGTGGATAAAGAAAACAGCAGAAGTGCTGTTTGGACTCACTTCGGGTTTGAAGTAAACAACGAAGGACAAGCTAATGATGCCCCAAAGCTATTTGCAAGCGGTGTTAGAGCAGTGCCAACGCGGATCTCCATAAAGAAATGAGAGGTTCGTGACAGCTGCTCTTTCAACGTCACTGTGACTGAAGCATTAAACCATTAACTCTAGTTTAATACATGATACGTTGTCTACTGATGGCGCATAATATAAACAGCTGATTCGTTGTAACGTTACAGCTTTCAGCTAACGTTAGCTACTGCTAGCAGTTAGCTCCGTTAGCTTAGCTGCCCATTTATAAATACTGCATGGAAACGGAGTAACGTTAACGTTTAAACGTTATGTCGAGGTCATACAATACTACAGTCGACATAAGGTTAACGTTACCCCGTTTCCATCAAGTGTTTAAATAGCAGCAATCTTGTTGAAAATGTAACGTTACTAAAATGATCCGAGCATAGCCAGCCTGCCTGCCCGCCTGCCTGCCTGCCTCCCTCTCTCTCGTTATCTTTAAATAAAAATCAAAACTGTTACTAACTGTAATACAAACAGTTCAGTTTGTCAGGTACATGCAACACAGATTACAGTGTTTACATCCGTCTGCTTGAGAAAATACCATGTTCTGCATTTGCAATAAAAATGATTGAAGTGAGATGAACAGTTATTTTTAAATGTGTGATCTAAAGATAAACAAAGGGTTTTAAAATTGTTATATTTATCTTCTCTTATAGTACCAGAGAGAAGCTAAATTTGTTTAAAAAAATAAAATATATATATATATTTTTTTTTGGATATCGAAATAATATCGAAGTATCGATACTTTAAGGTATCGTATCGAAGTCGAAATTCCAGTATTGTGACAACACTAGAACACATTAGTCCCGTCTTAGCTACTCTACAGTGGCTTCCTGTAACTTTTAGAATTGATTTTAAGGTGCTTCTCCTCACATACAAAGCTCTAAATGGACAAGGACCCAGCTACATTGCTGACTCTAATAAACTACACACCCGCCAGAACACTGCAATCATCAGATGCAGGTCTATTAGAGGTCACCATAGTCATAAGAAGATCGGTGATGCAGCCTTTATAAATTACGCCCCAAAACTGTGGAAGAACACGTTACTAGGGCTGACCTTCGAAGCTTTTTTTGGCAATCGAAGCTTCGGGGCCGTGCTTCGATTTTAATTCGAAGCTTCGAAAAAAATAAAAATAAAAATAAAATAAATCTATTTAAAAAAAAAAAAAAAATTAATATTTTTTTTTTTTTTTTTATCTTATGTTGTGGGACTTGTACAGCACTTTCGTAAACGTTGTTGTTTTTAAATGTGCTCTATAAATAAAGTGGGTTGGATTAATTAATTAAGTAGCCCCTTTCGTGACTGACGCATCCAACAAGGTTTCACTCGGCTGTGTGATTTAATTCAAGGTGGATCGCTGTTGTCGTTTGAACAACTTCAGATTTCATGGGAACTACCAATCCCCCAAATCAAGAATGTTTAAGATGAATGAAGTAAGATTTTGATTATTTGAAATATGGCCTGTGTAGACTAAACTATGCACAGAATTATGTCAGTCTACAAGGTCCGGATTCTACATGGTCCGGCAATGTAGACCTTGTAGACTCCACTACAGACCAATTATCAGTGAATGTTCATGCATTTTTAAGAAGGGCAACTTCCACAAAAAAACAAAGAACTCACCAAAACATCTCAGTAGCACCTTATCTAAATGTTATATTTCATATATGGAGATTCATATTTATTTATGTATTGCATGCATTTCTACATTTTATTTCCTATTTTGTTTATTCATCCCAGTATCTTTCTTTCTTATGTGTGGAATTCTACAAGGTGCGCGCACACACACACACACACTTACATTTAGTCATTTAGCTGACGCTTTTATCCAAAGCGACTTACAAGTTCTGTACGACAAGACAGCAAGAAGGGTACAACTCTATCAGCTGAGTAACAATGTTCATCAAAGTGTTGCGTGTTACAGTGTAGGTTAGTTTATTAAGACAAGTGCATGACAGTAAGGTTAGTCACGGTTAGATTTTTTTTTTATCATTTCAGATAATGGTTGAAGAAGTGAGTCTTTAGTCGACGGCGAAAGATTGGACGGGATTCGGCTGTCCTAACTGGGATGGGTAGTTCACACACACAAATCGAAGTAAAAAAAAAATAAAAAAAAAATTTTGAAAAAAAAATATATATATATATTTTTTTTTAACTTCGATTTTTTTTTTAATGTTCGAAGCTTGTGCCATCGAATCGAACGTTCGAAGCTTCGAAGCATTTAAGACAGCCCTACACGTTACCCAACAATATTAGGGAAGCGATTCAAGCGAATACGTTAGACATTTTTTAATCTCTTTACCAAAGCATTTCACTGACTTTACACTATTATACTGCACTATTTCTCTGTGATTGACATTGCACTATTTCTCTATGCTTTATTCCCCATGTTTTTTTATTCTCTTTTATTTTATATATCCAAGGCTGGACATCCACACTAGTCAGCAAGTTGAACAAGCAGGTGAAGAAGGCTAGATCAGTAGTGGGTGGTGAGCTGGATAACCTAGAGGTGGCGGCTGACGAATTTGCTGACGACATAGTAGTGGTGGGCCTGATCTCTGCAAACGACGAGAGGGCCTACCTGGAAGAGGTCAAGGTCCTGGCGGGATGGTGCCAGGAGAACAGCCTCTCCCTGAACGTCAGCAAAACAAAAGGAGATGATTGTGGACTTTAGGAGGTCGGGGGTCAGGTACTACAGCCCCCTCAGCATCGACGGGGCACCGGTTGAGAGAGTGAACAGTTTTAAGTACCTCGGAGCCCACATTTCCGAGGACTTGACATGGACCACACACATTAACAGTGTTGTGACGAAGGCACGACAGCGCCTCTACTTCCTCAGGCGCCTAAGGAAGTTCCAAGTCAGTCAGAAGATCCTTAAGAACTTCTACTCATGTACAATAGAGAGCATCCTGACTGGCAACATCACCTCCTGGTTTGGGAATAGCACTGCACAAGACCGAAGCAGACTACAGAGAGTGACACGTTCAGCAGAACGCACAATTGGAGGGGGGCTTCCCACCCTCCAGAACATTTACAACAAGCGGTGCAGGGGTAAGGCAGGGGTAAGGCTAAGAGAATCATCAAGGACTCCAGCCACCCAAACAACTGCCTTTTTGAACTGCTGCGGTCAGGCAAGCGATACCGGAGTCTCATGGCGAGCACAGAAAGACTCAGAAGAAGCTTCTATCCCTAGGCCATCAGGCTGCTCAACGAACAATAACACTATGCAACAACCATCAAATGCACACAGCACACACATCCACACTCACTTTAAACAAACAACACACTGCAGCACCGACTCTCCACACTTTAGATCACCTAAACACACTTTATATTTATTGGTAAAGGATTTGCACTACAACTCGTACACCTTACTGTAAATTATACCTAAATTGTACCTCATCCCATTTCTGCTTTGCACTATATAGTATTGTATATTAGTACATTGCATAGTATATTGTATGGTAACTCAGTTACTTCTATTCTGCATCGAACATTGTACATATGTCTATACTGAACACTGTGACTTCTATTTTTACATGCTATACTATTTTATTTCATACTTATCTTGTCTAGCACAGTCTCTGGAGCGTAACAGTAAGAAGCATTTTGTATAAAAGTATTCTGTACTTCTGTATGACAACTATTAAAGAAACTTGAGAGGAGGATGAGGAAAAAGCTAGAAGCCATCCTGGAGAACCCCTCTCATAGAGCCATATGGAATCCGCGATCACGGAATCGCGGACGGAATCGCGGAATTGAGCAATAAAAATGGAATAAACTATAAAAAAAATAATTAAAAAAAGATTTATTTTTTTTTTTTTTACTTTTTTTTTTTTTATGTTGTGGGACTTGTACAGCACTTTGTTCAACTTTGTCAGTGCTGTAAAGTTTAAACCTTTTTAAATCTTAGACAAACAAAACACTTTGCTTTCATGAAATATTGTAAGCAGTCATTTGAGGCTTCATAAAAGCAGCACAATGAACACAAATCTGTCAGTGCCGAGTCCGACCTCATCTTAAATAACAAACGGCATTGCTTGTTGTAGTTAACAAAGAGAGGCAGAGTTGATTTTGCAAAAATATATATACCTTTTTATTTTTTTTAATAATCGAATTTTATTTTCATATTCGAATGAAATAAATGAATGAAGCTTCGAAGTATTTAAGACAGCCCTATTAAATGGACTTATTAAATTGTGGACATTTATTCATTCCCACTTATTAGACACTATTTCTGATGGTAAAATGAGCGTACAAAGCAAAATACAGAATTCTGAAATATTAAAACGGAAAAAAACGGAATTTGGAAAAAAATAAAATGGAATTTGGAAAAAAATAAAACGGATTTCATATGGCTCTACCCGCTCACCCCTTCTACGAGGAGCTAGCCAGAATGAAGAGCACGTTCAGCCTAAGACTCATCATCATCCACCCCCCACCCCCGCCACACCAGTCCGCCTGGGCCGGTCCTTCAAGCAGCAATCAGGCTCTACAACAAGGGGCTTGGGCGGCCGGATCTGCTGCCAGAACTATCACCGTCACAACTCGGGACTTGAGACTCACATCACTGTACGTACTGACTTATCTTGTATTTTGAACTAGAGACTAATATCACTGGACTATCTTGTGTTTGTACTTTTTTATATTATATTGTTTTGTATCTATACTTTAAGTGTACCTATAGTGTGTATATAGGACTGTGAGGCAATGCACCCCCCACTCCATACTGCTTTGACACCTGAATTTCCCCAAGGGGATCAATATCTTATCTTAGTCAATTACTGTTTTCCCAGATAGGCAGGAAGTTTTGAGACTGTGAAAGGCTTTACAGACCAAGTCTTGGTCTTTATTATTATTCTTATTGCACTGCACTATTTTACTCTGTCTATTGCTTTTTATTACAGGTTCCAAACTGTCGGGTATTAAACTCTGTGTGTATCAAGCAAGAAAGACTGTCAGGCTTTAAAACTGTGTAAGACCCAGGCCTAGAACCGCACCCTGAGAGAGGGAACTGCACCCTGAGAGGGAGGTTCGAAGGGTCAAAGTGGGTATCAAACATGAGGGAAGACTGTCAGGTTTTAAAATGTAGATACCAAACAGAAGGTAAAGATGACTTTGTACTGTTAACAGTAATGCAGAACTATTTTATTGCACTATAAAAAACTGATTTTATAGTATGTCTGCACTTTAGTTTCTTTATTAGTTCAAGTTCAAGTTTCAAGTTTCTTTATTAGTTGTCATACAAAAATACAGAATACTTTTATATGAAAGTATGTTCTCAGAATTTATGTGCTCATTTAATCATTCATGTATTTTCTATTCTACTAAAACAGAATCAAACCATAAACAAGGTGGCCTGTTGGGATGTTAGATCCCATCAGTCTGCTCATTTTACCCTTGCCGCTTGTTTTACATTGATTTTATGTCTCATTTCTTACTGATGTAAAGCACTTGGAACTGCAATCCCCTGTATGAAAGGTGCTATACAAATAAAGTTATTATTATTATTAGGGATGCTCGATATTGGCTTTTTTACCGATACCGATATTGTCCAACTCTTAATTTCCGATACCGATACCGATATATGCAAGGTTTCCCCGCCCAAAAAATTTAATAATTTCAGAACATTACATATCTCTTGTTGTGGAATTAACACATTATGCATACTTTTGACAATAAATTAAATCAGAATTTTTTCTTACTTGCTTGCCTGGGTAAATAAAGGTTATAGAAATGTAAAAAAATATATATATTTTCCGATAATATCGGACATCCCTAATTATTATTATGATTTGCCAATCAATCAAGTCATGTTAGATACAATAACGCTGGTAGAGAGACTGGTTATGAAAACAAAAAAATTCAATACCAGGTAGTATCGATTTAGATACCTTGATGGTATTATTGATATTCAATACTCAGGTCTAGGCAAGAAGAGAAGGCATGAACAATAACATCCAAGTGAATATCTTGAATATTCCCATGTGTGTGAAAGGTTGACGATTAGAAACCTAGGGCCAAACCCCAACCAGGCCTAAAGCAGTCTCCAGATGATGCCAAGCCTGCTCTAACTGGAGTGGCACTGAATCACAAAGTGGTGATGCGTCATGCGTCAGCTAGCCTATCACTCCAGTATGCACACACACAACATATCCAATAGGGTGGTGGTTAACCCTTTCACTACCACACTACAGATGGTTAACAGTCTGTAGTGTGGTAGTGAAAGGGTTAAACTGCAAGCTTAATGTCTCATTCCCTGCTGCTCGTGCTTTTTTGGCCCAGCATCCACCTGTGGACTCAGTTTCCCATGGTCTGAGAGGTATATGGCTTTACTTTATAGTCTATGGTTCCTCCTAAAGGAATTCTTATTTCAATACACAAGTTGCTTGACTGAACTAAAATAATTTGTATGCCTATCACAGTATATGTGTTTCCAATTACTAGTCTGACACACTGACATTTAGCAACAATACGGTATTGTCACAAGTCCTAGAGATGCACACATTAGGCTATATGATTTTGCAGCAACTAGAAGTCATGGTGTCACACATTATATGACTGGCAAAAGGATTTGCCTTGTCTTAACTTGCCCCGGCCCGAAATCTGGCCCTCATGCCCATGCACACAAGTCACGGAACTTTGCGAGCATCTAGTGGCTCGGGCTGCATTTTTCGCAGTTAATCAATGTTCAAAAGATCCATTTGTTGCCGTTTGAACGCCACCTCACTCGACCAAATCCGTGCATCGGTTCTCGAGTTACATGACGATATGTCAGGCGAGCGTCTTTACGTGCCGCACGTCAGATGACCACCCTGGACTCCCGACACTCCAGAACTGCCAATCATCCGCTGATGGCGAAAATTATTGGTCAGCGTTGTAGCCAATGAGTGTACCTTTACAACGATAGCCCACGTGGGGGGGGTGCGAATAAGGGATCTAGGTGAACGGCCGTGGATGAGAAAATGGATTTGGGAGAGCTTTTTTTTTTTGTTGCCGGTTATAGTCGGACGTCTCTCAAAGACCCATTTCTGAAAGAATTTTTATCAAATTTGGACCTGTACTACATAAGACTTCAGGGCAGGCTATGGAACCGCTGTGTTTTCCAGCTTATGCCTCTATGCTGGAATATGGAATCTTGCAAACACTACAGAAGAATGGGAGTACACAAGTTCAAGTTCAGCTCAAGTTCAGACCTCCGTCTATTTCAACTATGTATCGATTATCAAGCTCCATGTGGCTTGAGTTGCTAGCTTTCTAAATCTTGCTCAACAGCTACACCGGTTCACTTAATTGGCCAATGACAATTTAGATGATCCAAGTCATTGATGTTACTAGGGCTGTCTTAAATACTTCGAAGCTTCGTTCGATGGCACAAGCTTCGAACATTAAAAAAGAAATCGAAGTAAAAAAAATATATATATATTTTTATTTTTTTGCCTCCAAAATCTTGCGCCTCCATTCCAATTAAACGAAAGTAAGCGACGCCTCAACTCCACCTCTCTACAACAAGCATGTGGATATTATCTGTGTTGAAAACAACAAGGACATGTGCAGCAGACATGTCGACGAAGAAGTCATCAGACGTGTGGTTACACTTTAAAATATGCAAAGACAATGCCCAAAAAGCCGAGTGCCAGATATGCCAGAAGAAAATGGCATATCACAACTCTACAACAACTTTGTCAAATCACCTAAAAAAAGTAAGTATCGTTGTACACGACGGCGACGCCACACAAAACATTAATAAGGCTATGCCTATGCTGCTATGACTAATGTGTTACCAAGTTGGCTAATTTAATTGTAATCATCTGCTTTTGTAGGTGCATTGTCTGATATAATTATAAATTAAATATAATATAATTGTTTGCTTGATAGACGAAGGTTGCAACATAATTATGTAATGTCATGTCGTTGGCTGTGAGAGCAGCCCCACTTGCACCCAGGCAGCGCAGCCGAGTGAAACCTTGTTGGCTGCGTCACAGTCACGAAAGGGGATACTTAATTAATTAATCCAATCCACTTTATTTATAGAGCACATTTAAAAACAACAAAGTTTACCAAAGTGCTGTACAAGTCCCACAACATAAGATACAAAAATGTACAATAATATTTTTTTTAAGCTTCGAATTAAAATCGAAGCTCGGCCGCAAAGCTTCGATTGCCAAAAAAAGCTTTGAAGGTCAGCCCTAGATGTTACACACTATATGAGCCAGAACTTAAGACGTCTCATAATATAAAAAATGATGAGTTCATCATGAACTGCAGCTGCTCGCACGTGTGATCCTGTCCACGCTGACAGTATCGTCAGAGTTATTTTACTGTCTATTTTGCAGAATGCCTTGTGTCTCATGCTAGGAAATAGGCTCTGCGCAGAATATCTAGGATGATGTGCTGCCACGCAGAGCTGTGTGGCTGCTGTATCCTGTTAACACGGGCTGTGTGGCTGCTCTAACCTGTTAACACGAGATGTGTGGCTGCTCTACCCCGTTAACATGGGCTGTCTGTGTGGCTGCTCTAACCTGTTAACACGGGCTGTGTGGCTGCTCTAGCCGTTTAACATGGGCTGTGTGGCTGGCTGCTCTATCCTGTTAACATGGGCTGTGTGGCTGCTCTAACCTGTTAACACGTGTGGCTGCTCTAACCCGTTAACACGGGCTGTGTGGCTGCTCGAATGCAAAATGTGCATTTGTTGGCGAATTGTCTTATTATTGGACAAATCTGTAAAATAGCTTTTCCCACATCATCGGTAGAATAACTTTGTGTTTGCTTTGGGTCTAGGGATGCAGTGATACAGATATGGAGGTAATACCAGGCTAAAACAACAGGCCCGATACCAGGCTAAAACAGGTCTGATACCAGGCTAAAACAGGGTAACGGGGGAATTTCCCCAATAGTAAAACCCAATACCCATGCCATGTGTAACATCGCAAAAATCTAAGGAAAGCCACTTGTTCTGTACACAGAACGTACAGACTACTACTAATCTTTAAAAAGATGCATGAAGGGGGCGACTGGGTGGCGTAGCGGAGATTGCGCTCGTCACCAATGCAAGAGGGGAGAGCAGCATTGCCTGCGGCTTGGGCCAGTCGTCATACTATCTCAATTGGCAGAGGTAGCGGGTGGAAAGTCGATGGGTGGGGATTGGACGTTGTGGACAGCGACTCCTACAGGTGGGTTTGGTGACGCCTGTACAGCAGTCAGGAAGTATCGGGGGCAGCGTGAGCCTCCCACGCATTACTCCTCGCCCAGGGCTGTACACTGCGACGAGATGATCGCAAATTGCCCCTTTAATTGGCCGTTGCGATTGGTAAATATTATCTGGGGGCGGGCTTGCGAGTAGTGCTTTCAAGCCTTGCATTCGCATTTCACTCCTAAATTATCCAAGGCGTGTGATGACGCGATGACGTCACTCACGCGAGCTGAGCAGTGAGCACTCAGCAGGTATGATCAGCGGGAACAATCGACTGAGCACTCACTGATAGACTGGCTGACTGTCTGATTTAGCTATGAAGAAAAGTAAAGTAAGTATTGCTTCATATTTTCGACGCGTTCGACCTCCTATAGTGAGCCGAACTGAACCGGAGAGAGCTGCGGCGTCTGCTGCTCCTCCTCCCTCCCGCACCCGTGGCTGTTGTAAACACTAGTCTCTAGTGGGACACTGGGACCTCGGTGAGCCTGCCAGCCGGCTAGCTACTAATATCAACAAATGCTCCAGCAAGTCTAGTAGTGCATGATAGCTCGCGTTAGCTCACTGTTCAAAACGAAACGTCCCATTAAACTAAATAGCTACAGATAGCTCCTGATATCAATGTCTTATAACACTGAGTCGATGCGTATTCGAGCTGAGGGCACGCTGAATAGTCAATAGGGTCCAGCTGCAGCGCCGGAGAATCCTGGCCGTAGCTGGAGGCTACAGTATAGGGTCCAGCTGCAGCTCCGGAGAATCCTGGCCGTAGCTGGAGGCTACTTGAGTACACACAGACAGTGGAGCTGGTTGCATATAACGAGCATTTTGACTTGTTGCGTGGTGGCGATGTCTCGCAGATAATACAACTACAAGTATGATTATATAATATATATATTTTATTAAAAAATATATATATATATATATAAAAAAAAATTTAATCAAAAACAATCGATATAAATAATGGTAAAATTGTTATTTAAAAATTTGCCCCTAAAAAATTTTGTTTGCCCCTAAAGTGTGCCCCTAGTGAAAAAGCTTAGCGTACAGCCCTGTTGCCACTGAGACCACGCTGTCTGGTGAAAAGATGCGACAGGCTGCCTCCTCGTGTACCGGAGGGGACACGTGATGCAAGGCTTCTATCCTCACTACAGCCGACCAGTGGGAGGCATAATCTAGCAACATTCAAGACAGGGGAGGGGAGAATTGAAGGGGAGAATTGGCAACACGAAATTGGGATGGGAGAAAACCAAGGAGAAAAAGTGGATACTTTTTTTTTTTTTTTTAACGATGCATAAAGATCATCTGGACCGGGACCTTATAGACTGAACCATTAAATGACACGCTACTTATTCCCCATATTTTATGTGTTTTGAGTCGCTTTATAAACAACTAAAGATCTCACTCAAATGTAGTAGTAACTCAGAATCTGTATTGGCTAGTGAGAAAGTGGCATCAAGTGCATATTAACGTTACCTAGTTTGCTCCTAAAGGCAGTCTGTGAAAAGTAAACCCACTACGTTGGGGGTCCATTCAGGCCCAGGAATAATCATGAAATGGTTTTGGATAATACATTTCTGTATACAAATCTCTGGAGAAAAAAGTGCTGCTGATATCTAAACTGAAATAAAGATGACGGTGAGTCAAAAAGCACCGGCCCAGGAAATCTCAGGGACAGAGCGTCTTGGAAATATGCTTTTGCATAATGCAGGAAGTAGCCTATTCATGAATTATTGATTAGAATCTTGGAGTTGCTCTCGGGATACAAGACTAAAAAAGCTCCTACAGAGAGGGGGCAGGTTGGAACACAGACAAGCAAAACAGACAAAATACACTCACACACACACAGCGACAGAGCATGTGATGTAATGCAACGCGGGAGGGCAGAGCCTTTGGGCCTTGAAGCACTAGAAGCATGACATGGCACTGACACCACATAACAATCACTCTGCTATGTAAACACTGGTGTGCTATTGTCCCTCAACTTTTGTTCCGACAACCCTCACTCTGGCCAGAACTTTACTTATTAAACAGAACAAAGGACTGTAAATGAGTCCCAAAATGAGCTTCTTCTAGGCCCATCCTCAGTCTCCAAAATGAGTGTTCTAGGGGCCCATCCACCATGAAACCCTGTGACCCCTGAAGCCCCTAGAGAACCATTTCACAGAAGACTTAATTCTCCACTACAAAAAAATAATTTTCCCTTTCAGGGATGTGATCCGAACAACATGAAAGGGGACAGGGAAATGGAGGGGGAGGAAACAGGAACCTAAAGGATAAATTAATGGAGGTTGTGTGTTTAAAGAAAAGATGACAAATTGCATTCTAGGTTTGGTCAATGGGTTTAGTAGTTGTGTGGACTTTGGATGAGATCATCTTTTTTTAAATGTATTTCTATCGTCATTGTGCAGCTAAAACGACTGCAGTTAGTAGCCAAGCTTGCCTATTTCATGACAACCCCATTTTAACCTGAAACATTAGGATGTAGCCTTCACACAGTCAATTGAATTAGATCAAACAGTCTATGAATTGACCCCACAGTTTTGTATTATGCCAGGAACTGTGCTGTAATTATTTACATCCTACAAGCTTCCTGCAATGTCAACACTTTAAAAAGGATTTGACCTCCCAAAAAAAAACGAATATATATGCATGTATATGCGTGTGTGTGTGTGTGTGTGTGCGTGTAACGTTATGGGCATGGACGAATGAATATTACCTACCCATGATGAGAAGAATCCTCATCCAGTAAACCTAAACGTTTTGGTGATGCTTACTCACGGGCCAAGTCACACCCAGTTGAGGAATGGTAATAAAAGATGTACTTAGTTATAGGGAAATGGAGCCTAATATACTACTGTCTGCACCTTGCGAATAAGCTAGAATTAAAGATAGTTACCAGCTAGCCGATATGACCGACATGGATATGCATTGAGTTAGCAGACATCTAACCAGCTTATTATAGGAGCAGCCAGGTGGAACAAACAAGTTTAGCTTGCTTGCACACCAGCTATGTATGTATGAGATGTAGCTAACGTTATAGGCTAATTAGCAAGTATGCTTGATAAGAGCTAACTGTTAGCTAGCAGCTAACGTTAGCCAGATGGATAAATTAGTTAATAACCTCATGGCTGTAATTGATGACGAGCTAGCAAGCTAACTAACTAACCCACCCAAAATGACACAAAATTCCAACAAGCTGGTGATTTATAATAATAACCCTAGCTACATGCTTTGTGAGACAACATGAGCTAGTAGTTACCTTTGTCTCCCGGATGTCTTGCTTCCC
This sequence comes from Notolepis coatsorum, assembly GCF_963971535.1. NCBI lineage: Eukaryota > Metazoa > Chordata > Actinopteri > Aulopiformes > Paralepididae > Notolepis > Notolepis coatsorum. The sequence continues at coordinate 132,624,640 of NC_140171.1, forward strand.
CCCCTCTGGGTACCACTGGACGCGGACGAAACCCCGTCCGAGGGGCCGACTCCGGGCGTCCGCAGCGCTCTCGGTGTCCGAGCTACACGGGACGCGTCCACCTCCACCTCCTCCCCCGCCACCGTGGCCACCGCCTCTCCCTCCTCCACCGCCACCTCCGTCGTCGCCATCGTCAGAGTCAGAATTAAAATCCTCCTCTCCGTGGATCATTCGCACCAGACCGAACCGAACGGACCCGCGATACCGCCCCGAGACCAGGTCGTGGGAGAAGAGCAGCCGCTGAGAGCCGTCCTCCCCCGCCGAGGAGGGAGAGAGCAGCGCCATGGAGGACGGGGCTTCTTCCGAGGCGGCGGGGCTGCTGCCTGCTGCTGCTGCTGTTGCTGCGGGAGAGAGGGCTGCCGGGGCGGGGAGGAAAGATGCTGCTGCTGTCGCTGTCGCGTCCGACACTCGGATCCACTCCGCCATCGTTGCTGTTGCTGCTTCTTCTCCACCGGGAATAAAGATGATGATGTTGGAGAGCGAGAAGGATGGAGGGGTTTGGGAAGAATAAAAAAAAAAAAGAGAGACCTGCCTGTCACCAAGTAACGATAACGATAACCATTGAACCATTGAAGAAGAAGATAACGAGTGAGCAGGCGCACGTGTTTACGTCGGGACGAACGGCGCAGTGCGCGAGTGCGCTGCATCATCATCGCGTCATCAGGAGGGTCCGTGCACGTTTCGTTTTTCGTTTTAACGGAACCACGTGACAAGTACATTTTTCAACGTAAAAGCCATGCACGATCTAACGTTGATTGATTGATTGATTGATTGATTGAAAAGTGTATTAACAGATTGCAGAATGGGTACAGTACAGTACAGCTCAATACATACAATTGTTAAGGGGATGCAGACCAGAGAAAGACTTTCGTCTTGTTTACATCAGGGTCCCCCATTTTCAATTCATCATAACATATATGACATACATGACATACAGATAGACAGTACTGCTACATCTATACATTTATGACATATCAGATTTGCAAATACAATACTGTTTGTGATACAAAAGTGTCCAGAAAAGGAGTGTATATACATTTGGCGTAGAAACTGTACATTGGAGGAGGTTGGTTGGGTGGGGTGGGGTTGGGTGGGTTGGGTGAGGGCTGTACATTGGAGGTGGGGGGGGGGGGGGGGGGTTGGGTAGGGGACACACACTCATTTTACACTGTACATTGGAATATTGACAAAGCCTTACTTGGTCATTTACTGTACAACTAGGTTAGGACATTTGTAGGGGCCAGTTTCGAATTGCAGTCTCACGTAGGTGTTTTTTGAGAGTGGGTAGTGATTCACATTCCTTTACAGCTTTAGGTAGGGCGTTCCACATTGATGTGGCATAATTGCGAAACGTGTTTAGTCCCTTGTTTGAGCCGAATCTGGGTTTACATGATTTGTGGAGCTCCCTCTGGTGTTGTGATCATGGTATTCACTGACCTTTGGGAAGTATTTTGACATGTACATGGGTACCTTGGTCGCGTAGTGTATCTTGTAGACCAGGCCCATTGCAAGTTGCTGTACTCTGTCGTCTACTCTAAGCCATCCTAGGTTGTCAAAGTGGGCAGGGGTGAGGTGGGTTCTAGGAGTCAGGTCAAGTAGTAGTCTGACTAGCTTGTTTTGAGATGTTTGTAATTTGTTTTTTAGTGCCTTTGAGGTGCTTTGGTACCATGAGGTGCAAGCATAGTCGTAGTACCCTTGAATGAGTGCTCCTGCTAGAGCAGGGGTGGCCAACCAGTCAGAGACTAAGAGCCACAAAAATTACTGTGGTACCACAAAGAGCCACACCATATACCAGCGTTTCTCAACCTTTTTTTTCAGTCACGGCACCCTTCATGTGTTTATAGGTCTCACCCTCTGGCCTCTGAAGTTGCTAATGTCTTTTTTATTTGGGCCTCACAGGGTTAAAAGTACCCTGTGAGACCCACGGTTGCAAAATTACAAAATCACTTTTAGCCATTTAAAAAAAGAATGTTTATTTAAAAAATGTTAAAGGGGAACTATTTTACTATTTCTTTCACTATTTGGGCACTTTTACACAATTCCTGCAAGTCTATGGAACACCTAGGTTTTTTTCAAATGGTGAGGTAAGTACCACGTCCTTCCTTCCTCTAGATTTAACGTACGGTTTGTATTTCTAATCAAGTACTCAAAAACCGCATTTTTCTAGCTCAAGATCTTAAGCCGTTTTGAGGCTGGGCTCCAACCACTGTGTGGCCTGGTGCCAACTGCCACATCAACTGCCACATTATTATGCAGCTGAGAAATCTCTGACATCACAGATATGCAAATTTTCAGATGACTCAGTTCAGTGAGGGTGAATATTGTGAGAGGAGACATAGATCCTATTAATATAAATCCACATAGCTAAGAAACAATGGTAAACACTGAAAAAGGCCATTTATAAGATAGTTCCCATTTAAGCACATGTATAGTCAATTGGTCCTGTTGTTCAGCCTCACAATGCTATTTGATAGTAAATGTGTTTATATGTCCCACCCTCTGGCCTCTGAAGTTGCTAATGTCTTTTTAATTTGGGCCTCACAGGGTTAACCTCTTAAGCCCGAGATATACAGTAAAAGTGTATATTTTCAGCATTACGTTTGTTTACCAATTATTTTAACTGTTATTAGTGAAATATAAGATTATAGAAATCTCAGGGCATTGAGTCGGAAACCGGCACATATTGACAGGAGGAAGTGGCACATCCAAAAGTGAGTGTAGTCTTTTGAAGGAAGAGACTCAGGGCTTTCAAATTTTGAAAAACGACCCTACCCAGCTCATACCAGCCCCTGACTTCTGGATTAACTTTTTTATTTCTCTTATTTTTTGGGATTATCTCCCACAAACCTGAACGTTATTGCCATAAAACAGAACGCAGTTAGTTTCTCTAACTTTCTGTGAACGTCTTGCAAAAAACTGTGTTGCAATATGATGAAAATGGTGGAGAAATTCCCTAGATTCAGATACCAAGAACATGCAAATGGACCATTTAAAAAAGAAATTAAATGTTTATTCTACATCCTTGTGGAATGAGTGACATAAAAAAAAAAAAAAGTAAAAAAAGAAAATTATAATATATATATATATATATATATATTTTTTATGGATGGAAGAGCCGCACATTGACGGGCAAAGAGCCGCATGCGGCTCGCGAGCCGCGGGTTGGCCACCCCTGTGCTAGAGTCTTCAGGGTATTCTTGTTTACCAGAGAGGAGATCCGGTACAAGAATCGTGTTCGTTGGTTGACTTTTTTTTTTACATTGGATGCCATTTTGTCACAGGAAAGATTAGCCTCTAGGATGGAACCCAGGTAGGTAATTTCATCTTTCCTTGTGATAATATTGTCACCCACTGTAACCGAGAAGCCGTCGGTCTTGCTGAGTTTGTTATTTGAACCGAAGAGAATGGACTCTGTTTTGCCCATGTGTAATGATAGTTTGTTGTCGGCGAGCCATATGCAGATTTTGCCTAGTTCCGAGCTGAGGGCGTTTTCAACCTGTAACTTGTTCTTGTCAGAGACCAGCAGGGCTGAGTCGTCCGCAAACAGGAACAAGTTGCAGTCACAAGCTGACGACATGTCATTTGCATAAATTAGGAATAGTAGCGGTCCTAGTATGCTTCCTTGTGGAACACCACAGCTCACTGTGAGGGGGGGGGGGTAGGGTACCGTTTACTTCCACCATCTGTTCCCTCCCCTCCAGGTAGGATTGTATCCAGCTCACTGATAAACTATCAAAACCAATTGCTTTTAGCTTGTCAATCAGAATGGTGTGATTGACAGTGTCGAAGGCCTTTTGTAGGTCCAGCATGACCATGCCGCAGTATTTGCCCGCGTCCACCTCTTGTTTGATGTGGTCGTTCAAGTAGAGAAGGCATGTGTCAGTGGAGTGGGATGTTCTGAAGCCAGATTGGAATTCGTAGATTAGATTTTTTTCCGCGAGGTACTTTTCGATCTGTTCGTATACTATTTTTTCCATGACTTTCGAGATGGATGTAAGGATAGAAACAGGGCGGTAGTTACCCGGGTCTAATTTGCTGCCCTTTTTGTGCAGGGGTGTTACTCTCGCAATTTTGAAGTCCTTGGGGACGTGTCCCTGTTTTATGGAGAGGTTTATTATGTGTGTGATGACTGGGGTGATGGCTGCTGCTGAGTCTCTGAGGAATTTGGAGGGGATGTTGTCATGGCCAGTGGCCTTGTTTGGTTGGAGGGCGCTCAGTTTTTTGAGTACCTCATCTGTAGTTACCATTTCCAGTTTGAAGTCGTCTTTGTGGACGCCTAGGTTCTTGTAGTATGCTACTATGTGTTCTACCCCATACTGCCCTGAGTGGGAGGGTAGTTTGTTTACCAGTGTTGTGGCTATGTTTGTGAAGAAAGTGTTTAAGTAATTGGCTTGTTGTCCGTCTTTATGTTTATGTTTGAGAACCTGGTTTTGAGTTTTTTACTGCAGCCTAGTTGATTGTTGAGTAATTTCCAAAGTTCACATGGTTTATTTTTGTTTTCCTCGGTTTTGTCATTGATGAATTTTTTTTTAGCAGTTTTGATCATGGAGTTTACGTCATTTCTTAGTCTGTTTCTTTCTAGTTTGAGTTCAGTCACGTGGTCTTGGAGTTCACTGCTCGTGCTTTTGGTAAGCTTTGACTGACTTTTACGAAACTCAGAGCATTTTTTGTCTCTGGCTTTCATAGCGGTCAGTATTTCAGTGTGCATCCATGGCTCAGCGCGATTTTTTACCCTGGTGGTTCTTAGGGGGGCCATGTTGTTTAGTATTGATGAAAATTTGGTTTTGAAGCCAAGCCAAGTTTCTTCAATCAGTGTACCATTGAGTTCATCTGACCAGTCCAGACTCTCCAGTTCAAGGTTAAAGGCCTCGCTAGAGTAGGTTTTGAGGTCTCTAGATGTGACTGTTTTGTGACAGCCAGCCTTTAGTTTTAGCTTTTTGCGGGTACAGAATATCATATAATGATCACTTAACCCACATGCTATAACCCCTTTATTGGAGATCTTGGACTTGTCGGAGGTCAGTATGAGGTCAATGGTAGTCTGAGTTGATTACGTTAACGAATATGTATAATGTTATGAATAAAATACATAAATACATGCATACAGATCTATACCATTGTTTTGTGCATTTCATTTAGACATGATATGTTATGTGAAGTAATAGCCTAATATGGAAATAGCCTAATATGGTCTGTCCCAAATAGTGTTTTGTATAAACGCACGTTATACAGATATCCTAGTTCAGTGGTCGGCAATAGGCGGCTCGCAGTCAATCACACCATTCTGATTGACAAGCTAAAAGCAATTGGTTTTGATAGTTTATCAGTGAGCTGGATACAATCCTACCTGGAGGGGAGGGAACAGATGGTGGAGGTAAACGGTACCCTACCCCCCCCCCCCCCCCCCCCTCACAGTGAGCTGCGGTGTCCCACAAGGAAGCATACTAGGACCGCTACTATTCCTAATTTATGCAAATTACATGTCGTCAGCTTGTGACTGCAACTTGTTCCTGTTTGCGGACGACTCAGCCCTGCTGGTCTCTGACAAGAACAAGTTACAGGTTGAAAAAGCCCTCAGCTCGGAACTAGGCAAAATCTGCATATGGCTCGCCGACAACAAACTATCATTACACATGGGCAAAACAGAGTCCATTCTCTTCGGTTCAAATAACAGACTCAGCAAGACCGACGGCTTCTCGGTTACAGTGGGTGACAATATTGTCACAAAGAAAGATGAAATTACCTACCTGGGTTCCATCCTAGAGGCTAATCTTTCCTGTGACAAAATGGCATCCAATGTAATAAAAAAAGTCAACCAACGAACTCGATTCTTGTACCGGATCTCCTCTCTGGTAAACAAGAATACCCTGAAGATTCTAGCAGGAGCACTCATTCAAGGGTACTACGACTATGCTTGCACCTCATGGTACCAAAGCACCTCAAAGGCACTAAAAAACAAATTACAAACATCTCAAAACAAGCTAGTCAGACTACTGCTTGACCTGACTCCTAGAACCCACCTCACCCCTGCCCACTTTGACAACCTAGGATGGCTTAGAGTAGACGACAGAGTACAGCAACTTGCAATGGGCCTGGTCTACAAGATACACTACGCGACCAAGGTACCCATGTACATGTCAAAATACTTCCCAAAGGTCAGTGAATACCACGATCACAACACCAGAGGGAGCTCCACAAATCATGTTAAACCCAGATTCGGCTCAAACAAGGGACTAAACACGTTTCGCAATTATGCCACATCAATGTGGAACGCCCTACCCAAAGCTGTAAAGGAATGTGAATCACTACCCACTTTCAAAAACACTCTAAAAAAACACCTACGTGAGACAGCAATTCGAAACTGGCCCCTACAAATGTCCTAACCTAGTTGTACAGTAAATGACCAAGTAAGGCTTTGTCAGTATTCCAATGTACAGTGTAAAATGTGTGTGTCCCCCCTACCCAACCCCCCCCCCCCCCCCCCCCCCCCCACCTCCAATGTACAGCCCCCACCCCACCCACCCAACCCCACACCACCCACCCAACCTCCTCCAATGTACAGTTTCTACGTCAAATGTATATACACTCTTTTTCTGGACACTTTTGTATCACAAACAGCACTGTATTTGCAAATCTGATATGTCATAAATGTATAGATGTAGCAGTACTGTCTATCTGTATGTCATGTATGTCATATATGTTATGATGAATTGAAAATGGGGGTACCCTGATGTAAACAAGACGAAAGTCTTTCTCTGGTCTGCATCCCCTTAACAATTGTATGTATTGAGCTGTACTGTACTGTACCCATTCTGCAATCTGTTAATAAACTTTTCAATCAATCAATCAATCAATCAATCAGGCCGAAATAGGTCCGCCGGAGACTTAGGTAAAGTTAGAAAGATATTCACAGATTCGAATTTACGCTGTCAATAATTCTTAACACATTCCCTGCCACGCTTATATCCATCAATGTTTGATCACTGCCACCAGTCTAAGCCTATGGAGATGTTTACCTTCTTTGCAGGGCTATAACTTTTTAAATTGTATTGCTAAATTGACATTACTATGGCCCATTCAACATCGATTAACTATCGTTCAGGATGTAGGAACGTTTAACTTTTTCATTGATAGGTTCATACGAAAATACTGTCTAGAATATAAATATGTTTTTATCGTTTTCTGCAGTAATTCCTAGAACGTGAGATATAGGCATAAACGCATAGATTATCAAATGCTGTTTGTTGGCGATACACGCTATATTAAAAATGTCAACTGTACATGATCCTAAACGTTATGACTGATCATGCGCGGGTGAACGGGGGGGGGGGGGGTCGTTTATAATTCCGTGCTCGTCAGTAAATG
>NC_140171.1:132632243-132679120 GCF_963971535.1 Notolepis coatsorum
GGGGGGGGGGGTCGTTTATAATTCCGTGCTCGTCAGTAAATGCTTTATGTAGTATGGGTGATATATTGATCACAGCAGTTTGCATGGATAATAATAAACAAACGCGCTGAAAATTACGTCAGCGTCCTCTTACCGTTGGCCGGTGAGACTGGAGCAAAAAGATCCCACTTATTTGACGGCGATCGAGTCGATCCATTTCCGGTTTGTATAATAATAATAACAGCCCGCATGTCGATTATTGAGTTATGGCAGCGATCCATATACACGGTGTGTGTCTTGAGTCCCGCGACAATATGCGAGTGCCGGACGCATTTCCAAGACGCACCGAGATCGACTCGTCCATTTCCGGTTTGGCAACTCGCTGATCATCCACCAGGGGGCAGTATTGAAGCGTTGCAGAGTTGTGCATGCTCCCACTGCATCAGCCCAGGCTCCGTGAGGGAATTATGAATAACATGGCGAAAAAATTAAATATGATCTCAATAACGTTGTACGCCGTGGATTGGCAGAATTCGCATGAACTTGAAACACGTCGTAAGCCGTTTCCGGCGTGGGATGTGTTAAGCGCAATGTTTTTAAAACACAAAGGACACCTCTTTCGTAGACAATGAGCTACAACCTTATTTTCACCTAAACGAGCCGTCCTCGGCTCGGAGCTGTACAATTAATAATAATGATCTATGTGAGGTCGGCTGTGAGGCAAGTGAGCAGCCAGGGACCGTCTAAAAAGTGCAACACCGAAAAGAGACTACAAAAAGATTCAATAACTTCACTGTCACAATATGGTCTGATATTAACATTCAGTATTCAATCGGCGGCTAGGTGGTGTAGTGGGCAAGGCACTCGCCACCAGTGTGGAGATGCTAGGATTCGCGTGTTCGAATCCAGCTCTCCACATTGTTTTCAGTTTAGCTGGTCGTCCGCAGTAATACACATTGGCCGTATTACGGGGAGGGAAAACTGAAGGGTGGGGATCGAACGTTGTGAACAAGCGACTCCTACAAGTCGGTTGGTGCGCCTGCGCAGTAGAATCAGGAAGTGTCGGGGGCAGCGTGAGCCTCCCACGCGTTACTCCTCGACACTGAGAGATCGAGCTGCGCAGGTGAAAAGATGCGACTGCTGTTACCTCAAGTACCGGAGGGGACTTGTGCTATGTATGACTTAGTCCACATTGCAGCCGGCTTGTGGGAGGCAAGAAACAGCGTTCGTGACAGGGGAGGGTTGAATTGGATGATACGAAATTGGGATGGGAGAAAATATAGAAAAAATGGGAGAAAAAGTGGATAAAAAAAAAAAATTCAGTATTCAATATTGTCTGATTCAATATTAACATTCGGTATTCAAGTAGAACAGCTAGATAGCTGTTGTGGACATACTCACCTTTCCACAGCAAAACGGTAGGCAAGGCACCTTGGTTGAGAAATGCAGGTTTCAGTCTATGTTGTTTAGTCTATCTGTTCAGTACCATTTGAATAATATAAATAATATGTTTTGTAAGGCTGTCCCGAAGCCTGTTTTTGGGATTCAAACTTCGTCAGGGTTCTTCGAACAGACGTTCGAACCTTCGTTTTTAATTAAAAAAATTTAATAATTTAATTTTTTTTAAATTTTTAAATTATTATTATATATCCTCAAACTAAATCCTCAATTTGAATAAAGTGATTCAAACTTCGTCAGGGTTTTTCGAACGGATGTTCGAACCTTTGTTTTAAATTAAAAAATAAAAATAAAAATAATTTTATAATATATATATATATTTTTTTTATCCTCAAACTAAATCCCCAATTTGAATAAAGTGATTCAAACTTTGTGCAGAAGGACGTTCGAACTTCTTTTTTAATACATTTTTATTTTATCTCCCCCCCTCCTTTTTCCTCCGTTTTTCTCCCATCCCAATGTTAGTCGTTATGCCAATTCCCAATCCCCTTCCTGGTCGCTGCGCACCTACCCCCTACAGTCGGTCTGGGAGAGTGGAGGCTATCACATGCTTCCTCCGATACATGTGTAGCCAATCAACCGCTTCTTTTCACCTGGCAGCGCGGACTCTCACTGAGAGGGTGTAACGACGACGTGTGGAAGGATCACACTACCCCCCTTAGATCCTTTCCTCGCTGAGCAGGCGCCCCGACCGAACTGTAGGAGTCGCTGTTTACAACGACCAGGACCCAGGGACGCGGCAAGGGGGGGTGCTGCGGGGACTGCAGCACCCCCACCTGGCAGGGAGTTGTAACTGCAAGGTTGTTTTGGCTTTTATTCCATTGTAATACCGTATCCTACGCAATGTCACTGCAGCAGCACTGCAGATTTACCCTACTCTTAGAATTCAGAAAAGATCCTCATAGGGGCGCTGTCTCGATAATGCAGTGTTCCCTGTTATACAGACCGTTTTTTTAGGCATATAAACAAAGGGATCCCGAACGCGGAACTGAAAGTGGGTTAGGGGAAATCTTCACGCTACCGGCTGCACCGGGCAGAAAAGATTATTGATGCCAAGACGAAATGTTGCATTTTGCTGCATTAAGTAAGACAATGATGGTTAATCTATTATTGGATGCCTTCATTTGAACACTTAATTTGCACTATATATTAAAAGAGGAAAAAATGTGCGCGCTGCGCGGTCATTGCCTCCCCTTCAGCGCAACCCACCGCCTATGACGTTATTATATTACTTATCTCAGCACCCCCAATGCTGACTGAGTTCCCGCGACCCAGCCAGGACCCACCCACCAGCTTTCCCACCCCTAACACTGCCAATTGTGTTAGTATGAACGACCAGCCAAGCTGGTAGCAACGCCGAGAGCTGGGCTCGAACCCAGCATCTCCTGCATTGGTGACGAGCGCCTTGCCCACTATACCACCTAGCTGCCCATTCTCATTTATTTTTATAAATTCTTTTTTTATATATTTTTTTATATCCTCAAACTAAATCCACAATTTGAATAAAGTGATTAATCTGATTAAATTAGTCTTTTTTCCTTTTATTATTTTGTTAGTGATGTAATCAAAAATAACACTTGGAACAAAAAAAAACTATAATATACGATTGGTAAACACTCTGATTAACCAAAACACTTAAAAGAAAACTGGATGAATTATTATAATATGTGGTTGGCACTTTTTTATCATTGCTATTGTAGATAACTGTGGCAATTCTAGAGTTAATACATGTAAAAATTTGTATTCATTGATAACCCAAAAAAAATCATTATCTACTTGAGGAGAGAATGTGTATATCTGTGTTTTAACTTTGTGTACACACTTACCGCCCATAATGGGAGTAGGTGTGCGTTACTCATAAATTGTTTCTGCTTGGGGAGAAGTCTTGGTTTTGGGGAGAGTAATACTTAGTGTTACGAAGGATCAGATTAAACCGAATATATATATTTATTACTTGAGATATATTGTATAGTATTTGTATATCGTCTGATATCCCTTGTATATTCTTTGTACATATACACGGAATATCCCTTTACCTAGTACAGACCATAATATTTCGTTCTCCTATTGGACAGCGATCCCCTAGGCGCCACGGCCATACCCCCAATGTCTAGTTCAAAGTCACCGCCAAAGACATGCCTGGACATGACCGGCTCTGCGCAAGAATACGAGACAGAAATAAGGCTGGTACTAGATTGTTCACCTAACGTATAAATACGGCGCAGGTGAATACAGCAGTATGTTACCCTAATAAGTTGAAGCCTCACACCACGATACAACGTACTGTGAAGTGGGCCCGTTTTTGCCCCGAAATAGAGCCTTGAGACCGCGTGCGAATTGATAGCTGAAGTGTCAGAGTTTAACGCTGTATCGTCGAGTTCGACCTATTCTATTATTAAGTAATAGTCTATTATGTATAGTGTATCGTGACCAGCATTACCAATGTTTCATCGTACCGAGCTAGTGTGCTTATCCAGGCTGGGCGGCTTAACCTGGTGCCGTCATCCGAGGAGCCCTAGACGAGAACCGTGTGGATATGTACACTGGATAACCTACCCGACGACTACAGAGCCCTTTTCGGCTGGATTATTGCTTTGGTCCTGTGGCTATTGGAGCGGAGGAGAATCGTCTACACCCACTACTGTGCGGGATTTACCCGTGAAGAGCATCACTCGAGCCCGTCTCTAGGAGAGGCTGGCTGGCTTTCACCTATGCTGCACGCATACTTGGATTATAGCTGCTGCTTTCGTCTGCCGATCAAGGGAGTAATGTACCGCCTCCCGTAGCTGGAGCTTATTGATTCCCCGTTGATCCAGACTTTTGCATTCGAACATTCCTGCCCCCTGCTGGCCTACAACCGGAGGGACCCTATTAGTATCTCCAGCTGCCCTACTAGTGTACCATATATATAATTCTTATGATACAGGTGGTATTAATTATCTCCTGCGTAATATGCTCATGGACTTACGCTCTTGACCTATTCATGCACATTCTTCGCCTTACAAGCGCAATTCTCAATCTTGATAAGTAAAGTAATGTAAGATAATCTTCGTGCTGCTAATAAATATTCTTCTAAACGAGTATTTGTGTGAAACCGTGTTATTGTGGATGTGTTCATCTCATATACCTGTGTACTGTATGGCCAGTAGTAATGTACATAAGTCAGTAGTGGTTTAATGATACCATACTTATTCAATACAGTCAGGGAATTGTACCCCTCAGTTACAATTGGTCCTTCGAGCCGGAGGGTAATTAGCGTAATATTAATATAATATTAATATTAACATGGCCAATGATGAACACTCCACAAACGGTTCTCCTAAGCTAGATCGCCCGGAGCGCAGACGGCAGCCACCTCGTTACCTAGAGGACTACGCTGCCAGTCTACTACCTAGCTTTATACAGACGTTAAACGCGGAAAAAGCGGATAGTAGAAGTATGTCAAACCCTACCGACCAGGCGACCCCGCCAGTAGAGACCCTAGTGGGTTCTAACGTAACTGACCAAGCTCACGGGGGGGACCAGGAGGGACCTGACATGACTTTACCCCCCGCCAACGTCAACGAGGTAGTCCCCGGAGAGCTCCAGGATAAAGAAAGCCCTCCAGGGACAGAACCCGACCCACCACCAGAAGAGACGCACACCCAGGAGATGGACCTCCTCGGAGCGCGACAGGAGAACGGATCTCCAACAAGCACGGCCAGAAGCCGATCACCTCCGCCTGTGTCTTCCCCCAGCGAAGCAAACAAGATGCTGGCGCAGGCATTCATCGCCACCCTGGCAGCCTCCACCGAACGCGATCGACTTCAAGCGCAACAGATGAGCGAGCGCGAACAAGCTGCAGACCAACGAGAGCGCCTTCACGCGCAACTCCAAGCGCAAGCCCTCAGTGAACGCGAACATTCTGCAACCGAGCGAGAGCGCTTCCAGGCGCAACAAAGGAGTGAAGACGACCGCATAAGACTGGAGACCAGACGCCTTCAGACGGAAGAGAACATTGAAAAAAGCCGCGCCGAGGCGCAGCACGCCGCCGCCAATGCGCGACGCCGCCAATGCCCAGCGCGAAGCAGTGCGCGACGCCGCCCATGCCCAGCGCGAGGCAGAGCGCGACCGGCTGCAGGCGCAGATGATGGACAAATTGATTGCCATGGCGACACCCCCTCGCTCCGCACGGAGCTCCCGGAGATCGTCACGACAAGGGTCTAGGACACATTCCCCTACCCGACCAAGCGACCCGGGACCCCGCCAACAGGAGGATCCTGTCCACGTCTCCGAACCCCCTCCCCGGCCGGTCCATACGAGACCCAGCAACTGGGAAGAACCGGACCACGCCGAGAGACTGAACAGAAGACTCCAGGACCTAGCAGAGGAAGAGGAAGAGGAAGAGGAGGAATGTCAAGCCGACCAGCAGCAACGTACTCTGGTCCAGGAGGCCCAGTACAGCCCCGACCAGCAGCAACGTACTCTGGACCAGGAGGCCAAGCACAGCCCAGACGTCAGCCCCGAGGCACTGCGCTACAAACCCCCGACTCCACTCACGGGTGAGTTTGACGCACCGTCAGCACCGAGGAACAGCACCTGGGTACCCGACCCCTGGTACCCACCAAGTACCAGCCCACGACGACACGTACGGGGAGACTCGCCCAGGAGGCCTCTCCCCCAACGCTCACCGATGTGCCAGCCATCCATGGCATCGTACCTTGGCACACCGACGTTCCCGGACTTCACACACGAGAACAGAGCACAGTACACAGAGCTACGAATGTGCTTAGAGACAATGATGTCCGATGTCCCCGATGAGACGTACAAGTATGCTATCCTACTCAAGCACCTGAAGGTGCCCAGAGCGCATAATATAGCGCTGGCATATTCCAACTCAAGTACCCCATACACCGCGGCTCTAGTAGCCCTCAACCAACGTTATGGACGCATATGGGACTACGTGATACAAGAGATAAGAGACATCGACCGTCTCCCCCCAGCCAGAGACAACAGAGCATTAGATGACCTCTCTATCAAGGTACAGTCCCTGGTAGGGATGCTGGGGTCCCAAAAGGAAAAGGGGATATACGAACTGTACGCTAACTCTAATGTAGAAAGGATATTAGAGAAGCTCCCTCCCGCCCGACAAGAGCGTTTTCGGCGGCAGAGAGACCACCGTGACCCCAACGGCCCAGAGGCATCCCTCCTAGACCTATCTGAGTTCCTCGCCAGGGAGGTCAGCAGCCTACGACTGGACACGTTCGTATGGAGTGGACCAAGCCCAAGACCAGGACCTCAGGGATTAAATGATAACCGCCGGTCGGTGACCGTTATGCACCAAACCGAATCAGTACCGCAGCACAAGAACCACAACACCCCCTCGACGAAAGAGGAGTGGAAGATTGAATGCCAGTACTGTGAAGGGGAACATCGGCTGTATCAATGCGACACTTTCGGGAAGCTGACCACGGACGAGGTGAGTCAGTGGATCAAGGACCACCGCCGCTGCTTCCGCTGCGCGCGCAGCCATATGGCAGCTGAGTGCCGCTTGAAGAAGAAGTGCAGCAGGTGCGGCGGCGCCCACTTGGAGGTCCTGCATGACATCAACAGGCGTCCGCCAGGACAACAAAGTGGGCCCGTCACGGTAATGTACCAGGCCGAGGCGGTGGCACCAGTACCAAAGATCCACCAGACCGCTCCCTGGTGCCCCGACTGCTACAGCAGACACTGGGAGTCACGGTGCTACTCGGACGACCGCGAGTCGGCACCACCTCAGACGATCCAAAGCAACCGACCAACAGGAGTGCTCCACATTGACCAGCATAGCGGGACCCCCCGAGTGCTCATCAAAGTGGTCAGAGTGCTCCTGAGCTACGAGGACAAGGTCCTGGACACTTACGCCGTCCTGGACGATGGGTCTGAAAAGACTCTCCTCCTCGCTTCCGCCGCAGCCCAGTTGGGCCTGCGGGGTGCCAAAGGTACCATGACAATACGCACCATCAGAAGGGACCAGAAGACCATAAAAGGTGAAAAGGTCTCCTTCAAGATAGCAGCGGTGGACCAGCCCGAGAAGCAGTATAGTATTACCAACGTCTTCACCAGCCACGACATAGGCCTATCACAGTACACCTACCCCATCCCACAGCTGATGGCAAAGTATGTGCACCTACGTCAACTACCTATACCGCTTATCGACGGCGCCACACCGACCCTGCTCATCGGCTCCGACCACGCAAACCTCATTCTCCCAATTGAGGCGGCCCACATCGGACCCAAAGGATGCCCAGTCGCGGTTCAGACCCGACTGGGGTGGACGCTCCAGGGCCCCCTCTACGGACTTGACAGTCAACCCACGCCTACACGCTGCCTACACACAAAGGTGAGCGACACCGGCCACTCTCTCATACAGCCCGTTGAGAGGCTATTGACATTAAGCGAGAGGCCTGTGAGAGAACCGTGGGCACAAGAGGGAGTTCGGAACTCCACCCCCCTCAGCTGCGCTCCAGACGTAGCTGACCTCGAACCCAGCACCCCAAGCGACTCCTTGATGGGGCGGCCGGAACCGGCCCCTCCTCAGACGGGGTACAGAGCAAACAAGAGAAACAGACGGAGGAGGTGGAGGCGCAGCCAAGCACAGATCAAAGCAGTCTCAGGCCCGCTTCCTCCTAACCCCCCTACCATCCCTTCCAGCCCGTCAGAAGCGGGTCAAGGACGGGGACAACTTAAAAGTGGACACAGTCGTCGTGATCATAGACCAGTCACTACCCCGAGCTGCGTGGCCGGCCGGCCGCGTAAGCAAAGTGATCACTGGTGCCGACGGAAAGGTCAGAGCGGCAGAAGTGCTCGTCCAGGGGCGGACATACACCCGACCCGTGGCGAGGCTGATAGAGTTGCCAAGGCTCCCCGACTCTCTTAATGACGATCATGACCCACTGACTTTGTGAATTGCCCTACTCCTCACAACGGACATTGAGTAGTGGACAAGGCGGTTAATCTGTCTCTGCTTATCTAATTAGGTGCGGACTAATTAGGAGGCGGCTGTTACGAAGGATCAGATTAAACCGAATATATATATTTATTACTTGAGATATATTGTATAGTATTTGTATATCGTCTGATATCCCTTGTATATTCTTTGTACATATACACGGAATATCCCTTTACCTAGTACAGACCATAATATTTCGTTCTCCTATTGGACAGCGATCCCCTAGGCGCCACGGCCATACCCCCAATGTCTAGTTCAAAGTCACCGCCAAAGACATGCCTGGACATGACCGGCTCTGCGCAAGAATACGAGACAGAAATAAGGCTGGTACTAGATTGTTCACCTAACGTATAAATACGGCGCAGGTGAATACAGCAGTATGTTACCCTAATAAGTTGAAGCCTCACACCACGATACAACGTGCTGTGAAGTGGGCCGTTTTTGCCCCGAAATAGAGCCTTGAGACCGCGTGCGAATTGATAGCTGAAGTGTCAGAGTTTAACGCTGTATCGTCGAGTTCGACCTATTCTATTATTAACTAATAGTCTATTATGTATAGTGTATCGTGCGGCTACCGTTCTACAGTGACCAGCATTACCAACGTTTCATCGTACCGAGCTAGTGTGCTTATCCAGGCTGGGCGGCTTAACCTGGTGCCGTCATCCGAGGAGCCCTAGACGAGAACCGTGTGGATATGTACACTGGATAACCTACCCGACGACTACAGAGCCCTTTTCGGCTGGATTATTGCTTTGGTCCTGTGGCTATTGGAGCGGAGGAGAATCGTCTACACCCACTACTGTGCGGGATTTACCCGTGAAGAGCATCACTCGAGCCCGTCTCTAGGAGAGGCTGGCTGGCTTTCACCTATGCTGCACGCATACTTGGATTATAGCTGCTGCTTTCGTCTGCCGATCAAGGGAGTAATGTACCGCCTCCCGTAGCTGGAGCTTATTGATTCCCCGTTGATCCAGACTTTTGCATTCGAACAATTCGAACATTCCTGCTGGCCTACAACCGGAGGGACCCTATTAGTATCTCCAGCTGCCCTACTAGTGTACCATATATATAATTCTTATGATACAGGTGGTATTAATTATCTCCTGCGTAATATGCTCATGGACTTACGCTCTTGACCTATTCATGCACATTCTTCGCCTTACAAGCGCAATTCTCAATCTTGATAAGTAAAGTAATGTAAGATAATCTTCGTGCTGCTAATAAATATTCTTCTAAACGAGTATTTGTGTGAAACCGTGTTATTGTGGATGTGTTCATCTCATATACCTGTGTACTGTATGGCCAGTAGTAATGTACATAAGTCAGTAGTGGTTTAATGATACCATACTTATTCAATACAGTCAGGGAATTGTACCCCTCAGTTACACTTAGGGTTTCCAACCTGCTCTACTTCTAGAAACAAAACAGTGAACAAAATGTGTATTTTAGCAGCTTTAGGGGCTACAGGTGTGTAGTTCACCAGTTTGATAATAATCTATTATTTGGGAAACAGAAAATACTCTGTTACACTATAACCACTTGTAGGGCTGGGCGATATGGCCAAAAAAATTATAACGCAATTAAAATATATATATATATATTTTTTAAACAACAGATGTATGTTTATTTTGCAGCAATTCTTTGTTGTTGCCGCCATCTTTAGTGTTACAGGCCCTCACACTCCAGTTCTCAGGCTGCAGCTGGTTTGAAAGCTATTAAACAGGCTTCTCTGCTGGCTGTGGCACCAGGGGAGTTGAACAGTTCTGGCTCTGCTCGTTTCTTTTCTATCTTTTGGTGCTTTTTTGGTGGACAAACCACCGCACATGTGCACCGTGACACAGACATAGCTCTGCTAGCACACATACTGTACAGACGGTTTCAACTGTATTTTACATTAGAAAGCAAACAAAATAAATGGACAAGAGAAAAATAAATCTCAATTTGGTCAGTATTGTCATTTGGACAAGCAAAGCCATTACTTTAAGTTGCAGGCAAGAAAGACAAGTCTGTCCACCAGTGGCGGACTCAGGCTGTTTGAAGGGCAGGGGCGAAGAGAAAAAAAGGGCACCTACTGCACAACATGGGACCCCATCAGTGAGCAAAAAGCTATGATGCGTCATGCATGTATGGTGAAATAGTCTTCATCCTTGATTAAGATTAACATTAGAATAATAATAGACAATCCAGATTAATAGTATAACCACACCTCTATGATAAAAACATACAGGGAACAATACACCTTTAAAATGTTTATTTCACCTCATTGGTGTTTGAAAAGTAGATTTATCATGGTGTTTGAAAAGTAAATTATCATGGTGTTTGAAAAGTAAATGATCATGGTTTTTGAAAGGTGGATTTATCATGGTGTTTGAAAAGTAAATTATCATTGTGTTTGAAAAGTAGATTATCATGGTGTTTGAAGGCCTAAACCATTGCTGCAGTGGTATACATTTCTCAATGCTAAAGATATCAGTGAGGAATATACATATTTGGGAAACAGCATTTTAATATGGTATGGGTTGAAAAATAGTGAACCCATTCTTTAAAAGCTATTTACAACATATATTTTACAGGATATAAAACAGTTGAACAGTTAAAGTTAATTTGAGTGCTGTTGAGCTTCTTCCTTTCTCTCTCCTAACTCTCCTTCTCTCCTCCTGCCCTCTCGTTCTGTCCTCCTATACTCCCCTTCTCTCCTCCTGTCCTCTCCTTCTCTCCTGCTCCTGTACTCCCCTTCTCTCCTCATGTCCTCTCCTTCTCTCCTCCTGTCCTCTCTTTCTCCCCTATATCTCTCCCTCTCTCTCTCTCCCCCCCCCTCTCTATCTTCCCCATCCTCTCCATTAAACTTAATATATTGTACCTGGATACTGGCTGGATCAGTGGGATATTTGAATGGCAACAGGAGAGCATTCAAGTTATTTGTTGTTGTGTCTTTCTTTCCCTAACATTTTCATCCTCGCTTTCTTTAGCATCTCCATGACCGTCTTCATCATCATTTATCTCCATGCATAGCATCATCTGAATTTTCTCTTTCCTCAACTTCTTCATAATTTCTCTCCATAGAATCATCTGCATTTTCTCTTTCCTCCACTTCTTCACCATCTCTCTTCCTGATATCATCATTTCCCTCTTGAATATCTCCATCTTCATTGTCTGTACTGTCTTTATCTAAGGTGGAGCAAATCATATTTGTTTTATTATAGTAATATAATTGTACTGTATATAATATTCATACTGTAGCCTACAATGTTATAATTGTATTATAAAATAATATGTATAGCACTACCACTAGCCCTCTTGCCTTGATTGGAATAAAAAAAATCCAATATGGTTGGTCAATTTAACACATTTTTCTGTCCAAAATAAGCATTATTGGCCGTGTTAGCACCAGATTTGCAGTTATAATCCAAACTATGGCTCTGTGAGACAAGCTTGTACACATAGCTAGTAGTGAGGACTTACAAAAACACACCTGTATCATTATCTCCTCCCTTATACTATTGTTGCTTTGGACCCAATTTTTCAGCTGCTTTTTAATATTCTTCCGATTTCTTTCTCTCCTTGGCATTCTGTAATCATAGAATATAGGCCAATGCTAAACCCACTTTTAAGTTTACTACCACTCTTAAGTTAGCTTTAAAAAGCAATTCACACTGAACTTTAAAGTGCTATGGTTATATTTTGTGCAAATTATCCTAAAATAATTTGTACACTTTATTTTTAAATTAAGAACACAGGTTAGCATAGAATCAGCTAAGCAAGGTACCTGTTTAGTTAGCTATAGCTACAGTACAGTAGTAATACAGCTAGCCTACAGTAGCCTAGGCTAACACATACTGCCATCAATAAAAGCACTTGCAGTGTACATACATTAGTATTTAGTAATGCATAATTTGTAAAACAAACTCAATCGTTGCAACTTCAAAAGTTGTATGTATTACCTACCTCACACACAGCAGTAGGATGCAGGGTTACAGCTCAGACTGCATTAAGCCCTCTGGCATCTGAACATTCAAGAGGGGATGTGTCTAAAACTGAGAACTTAAATGGATGGAATATTGTAGTGACGGGGCTGCTCAGAGTTGTGCCTCAAGTTCCCAGCATGCTTGGACTTTGTGCCTCAGTTAAACTAACTTACTCTAACCTAACCTAAAGGATACAATGACATTGGGGGGGGAAATAGGGACAGTGCAGATCGAGAAACATCAAAATGTTAGCTAGATATTAGCCCATCGGTTCCTTGAAAAAACTCAGAAAATATTTGCTAATGGCCATATAATGTGTTTAGAATATAAGCAGGGTTTAACTATTTTGCAACACCCCTAGACTGTCTTCAGCAAGGGGCACATGGTCAAGTTTAGACCATTGGAGGCGCACCAATGGGCACGTCCTCTCATTTTCGCCACTCAAAATGGCATTTTAGCGTGATGTTTTCAACTGTGGGGGCACATGGTCAAATTTAGACCATTGGAAGGGCACCAATGGGCACGTCCTTGTTTTTTCCACTCAAAAGAGCACTTTAGGTTTAGCGCAATGTTTTCAACTGTGGGGGCACATGGTCAAGTTTAACCATTGGAAGGGCACCAATGGGCACGTCCTCTCGTTTTTGCCACTCAAAAGGTCACTTTACTGCAATGTTTTCAACTGTGGGGGCACATGGTCAAGTTTAACCATTGGAAGGGCA
The DNA here is from genome assembly GCF_963971535.1 of Notolepis coatsorum. NCBI lineage: Eukaryota > Metazoa > Chordata > Actinopteri > Aulopiformes > Paralepididae > Notolepis > Notolepis coatsorum. The sequence continues at coordinate 132,645,335 of NC_140171.1, forward strand.
CCAATGTGTCAGGATTCGAGGTAGGTGAATTCCAATGGGTGAAGGCAATCACAGAGACGGAGAGTGTTTACTCTTGAACAGGTTCGACTTTAATAGTAAGAACACAGAGTAAATTCTAAGAGAGACAAGTGCTAAATAGCACAGAAAGAAATAAGGTAAATAGGAGCTTATTGGAGGTCCAGAGTAGAACCGTCCGCGTTATCCCCGAACGCAATTAGTGAAGACCTGACAATGAACAAGCAGAAGACAGGTAGGTTACATAGACACCAAATACCAACATTCCACACACACCCCTGTGACAGCCAATCAGGAACCACCCCTAAGTGACAGCACTAATTGACAGGGAAAGGACAGGTGACAAGCCCAGTGACATATGCCAGGAATGTGGGTGGTCACCGACCAAGTCGGTGTCCAGAACGTAACAGTACCCTCCCCCGACGAACGGCACCAGACGTTCACCTAGGAGCCTCGGGATTCAGCCGCCGGAAATCAACGATCAGGCTGGGATCTAAAATATCCCTTTGAGGCACCCAAGAACGCTCTTCTATCCCGTACCCCTCCCAATCCACCAAGAACTGAAACCCCCTACCCCTCCGCCTACAACCCAGTATCCTCCGTACCGTGTAAATGGGTTGACCGCCAATAAACCGGGGCGGAGGAACCACAGGCAGTTGCGGGGCCAAGGGCGATGAGAGGAATGGCTTCAACAGGGACACATGAAACGTCGGATGAACCCTCATAGAGCTCGGAAGTCGTAGCTTGTAAGCCACTGGATTAACCCGATGAATCACTTTAAATGGTCCTATAAAGCGGGGAGCCAGCTTCTTGGATTCCACCCGGAGAGGGAGATCCCGGGTGGAAAGCCAAACCCGCTGCCCTGGACGGTAAACTGGAGCCGGACGACGCTTACGGTTAGCCTGCCGTTGGGTACTAACCGAAACCTTCTGTAGTGCCTTCCGAACCTGTTTCCACGTCCTGCGACAGCGAGCCACATGTGCCTGGGCCGAGGGCACCTCCGCCTCCTGCTCCTGCTCGGGAAACAGAGGAGGTTGAAAACCATACTGGCACTGAAAGGGAGACATACCGGTAGAAGAGGAGAGAAGGGTATTATGCGCGTACTCAGCCCAAGCCAACCTCCTACTCCACGTTGCCGGACTACCGGCAACGTAACATCTCAAGACCCCCTCCAAATCCTGGTTGACCCGCTCCGTCTGCCTGTTCGACTGCGGATGGAACCCAGACGACAGACTGACAGAGGCGCCGAGGCCGGCGGCAAACGCCTTCCAGAACCTGGAGGCGAACTGAGGACCCCGGTCCGACACGATAGCCATTGAGAGCCATTGCCACAAGTTGGACCTGGTGTTTGGACGGCTGCGGGAGCATGGGCTCAAACTCAAGCCCCGAAAGTGCTTCCTTCTGAAGACCGAGGTCAAGTTCCTGGGACACGTCGTCTCCGCAGCCGGCATACAGGTCGACACCGACAAGGTGAAGGCGTTGGAGGACTGGCCGGCGCCACGCTCAGCGAAGGGAGTAAGGCAGGTGATCGGGTTCCTGTCCTATTATCAGCGGTTCGTGCCCCGCTTCGCCCAGGTGGCTCAGCCACTGCATGCCCTGATGGGGAAAGAAAAGAAGGGGTTCGCTAAAGGCCGGCCCGAGGCCTTCAAGTGGACTCTGCAGTGTCAGACGGCCTTCGATCATCTGCGGGAGTGCCTCTTGATGCCTCCGGTGCTGGCCTACCCCGACCTCCAGCTCCCCTTCATAGTGACCACAGACGGGAGTTACTTGGGACTGGGAGTGGTACTAAGTCAGAAACAAGAGGGCGTGGAGCGAGTCATCGCCTTTGCGAGCCGAGGTCTGCGTGAGTCCGAAAGGAATGACCAAAATTACAGTGCATTCAAGCTGGAACTCCTCGCCCTGAAGTGGGCAGTCACTGAGAAGTTCCGAGACATCTTGATGTACGCCCAGTTCACCGTGATCACCGACCACAACCCGCTGAAGCACCTTGGCACGGCCAACCTGGGAGCAGTGGAGCAGCGCTGGAACACTCAGCTTGCGGAGTACGACTTCGTGGTACAATGCAAGCCTGGCCGACTCAACCAGAACGCCGACGCCCTGTCTCGCATGCCGATGCGGTCAGAGCCTGAAGTGGAGGACACAGAGAAAGACTTCCTAACAATACCCGCGACCGGCACTCACACCCGCCAGGGTCTACCGGAACGGACCGCCTCAATGTGCGCCCCTGCCTAGGTCGCCCGCGATGGCTACGTCCTGGTCCCAGCGGAAGAAGTACGGGCCCTGCTGGGTCCCGAGAGACCGACCGAGACGTGGGAGGTCCCGAGTGTCAGTGCACGTCAGATAGCGGCACAGAAGGGGAACAGCGGATATGACTGGGCAGAAATGCGATGAGGGACGGTGGACCTGATGAGGCGAAGTTATTACTGGATCGGAATGGCAGAGGAGGTGAAGAAATGGGTGCAGCAATGCAAGCGATGTGCATTAGCCCGGGACGTGTTTCCTAAAGCCCAGGCCCTGATGACCTGCACCAACGTGACAGCACCCATGGAGGTCCTTGCCATGGACTTTACCGTGTTGGAAAGGTCGGTGGGTGGCTACGAGAACGTACTGGTGCTGACTGATATGTTCACCAGATTCACTATTGCCATACCGACCAAAGATCAGACGGCGAAGACCACCGCCGCCGCCATCATCAAGTACTGGTTCGTGTATTACGGCTACCCTGCCCGACTCCATGCCGACCAAGGGCGTAATTTCGAGTCGAGCGTCATCAAGGAGCTCTGCCGACTGTACGGAATTTCCAAGAGCCGCACCACGCCTTACCATCCTCAGGGGAATGGGCAATGTGAGAGGTTCAATCGGACTATGCATGACATGCTGTGAAGTCTGCCCGCAGAGAAGAAGCGAGACTGGAAGGAGCACCTACCCGAGTTGGTACTTACGTACAACTGCCACGTGCACTCCTCCACGGGATACTCCCCCTTCTACCTGCTCTTCGGAAGAGACGCCAGAATGCCCCGAGATGTCCTGGGGGGCAGAGACGTCATCGAGGAGGGGGCGGAGGACCTAGACGAGTGGGTACAGAGTCACCATGAGCGACTAAAGGCCGCCGCAGAGGCCGCCGAGGCCACGGCGAAGCAGGCGTCTCATCGACGCAAGAGGATTTATGACAGGAAGAGCAGAGGTGCACTCCTGCAGGCCGGGGACCGGGTCCTGATACGTGACCACCGAACCCGGGGCCGTAATAAGATACAGGACAAGTGGGAGCCTATGTCGTATGTGGTGGTGAAGCAGAGCCACGAAGGGACACCCGTGTTCACAGTCAGGCCCGAAGCAGGGGGTCCAGAAAGGGCCGTGCATCGAGACCAGCTCAAGACCTGTCCTTTCCCGGCCTCCAACCCGGAAGCGAGGGCGAGGGCCCCTCGACAGACCCCTGTGGCACTGCGGAGCTCGTCCGAATCAGACAGCGGAGATGCTTTCAAGTGCCGTCGGGAACCGCATCCTAGGGCATGTAACCACCCCAGGCCCTTGCGGGACGCCCCTGAAGAGGCAGCGGACGCCGAGTCAGAGGCGGAGTCGACCCCCTCAGGAGAGGAGGGGGAAGACGGCGGAGACGGAGTCGAAGAGGAGGCCGCTGGCGGTCCACCGATGGCCCCGGAGGGCGAGGCTGTGGTCAATGACCCGCCAACGGGCACTGAAGAATCCGACGCGGAGTCGGAGGTGGGGGAAGTGGAGCCCGCCCGGCCCCAGAGGAGCACCAGAGGTCGGCTACCCGCTCGGTATCGCCAGGACTACGTGTGTTTGTTGAACAGTGTTTCCAACTCATGAAGGAGTGTGTGAAACTGTTAGCATAATGTGTGATTGTCGATCTATGTGTGAAACTGTTGGTCTCAGGACCGTTTTCATGCATGCGTTGGTTGGTGTTTCATTGAGTTAACTTGCAGAGGACTTAGCAAGTTCAAAGTGGGGGGAAATGTAGCACCCTGAAAATATGGCTATTATTCAGAAGTGCTGACTTGCCTTTTATCTCCCCTGGTGCACCAAGGCATACTAACTAGTTTCCATTAATATTCCCTCGAACAATGACGCGGGCGCCTCCTTCTTCTACCGGCTGGAATATGGATTATAAACAGTATCACTGAATCATATTCTACCATCCAGTTTTCCCTGTGTGACTAGTTGGCGGTACCAGCAGGGGGCGGTGGCAGGCAGAGAGTGTACGAGAGAGAGACGGGAAAGGAAGGAAGCCAATGGAGACGGAAGAGGGAGAACGACTCTCTTCGAGTTTGGACTTTGATGTGATCAGACGTGTCTCGACAGAGCCCCCGTGGTGTGGTCCACACGGGCGAACGTATTGAACTTGAGTATATGACGGGTTATCCCAGAAGGACCCGTGATAGTGCGTGAGTAAGATAAACTGAACCCAAGGACTAACGTCCATAGGTAGCGTGTTATAGTAGCAGTGTGACGTATAAGTAGCATGCTGCTAACGGCTATATTGACTCCAGTGTACACCGAGCGCGGGGCGCTGAAGAGAAGACCGGTGGTATAGTCAGCCACGTTGCGCAACAGTATAACCGTGTAGCAGGTGGGCTGTTTGGAACCCAGAGAGTAGCTTCAGTGTAAGGTAGGGCAAGTGTATGGAGGCGCGTCAACCCAGCGCCGGCTGTCAACAACCAGCATTCACCAGCGTTTCGACGTCTGCTCGGCTCCGGCGGTCGACAGCCCAGCACGAGAGTTCTTCGTCCAGCAGAGGTCGCCATCACCCAGCACACGCTCTCAGCCAGCTACTGCCCTCTGCTCCAGCCCCGCTTGCTAGCGCCCGCGACGAGAGGGTTCGACGCCATCTTGCTACCTGGACGGTGGTGGCACGGCGAGGCCGCCATTTTGGTTGAGTACAATAGGGCGTCAATGCTCCGGATCTATTACACAGTACACAGTGTGGTGCGGCCTACGGGCGAAGCTAATGGTTGCTAACTACAGTTCATAGGGGTACCCCATCAACATTACATGCCGGCATTAGCATAGGACTTTTGTTCTGGTACAGTGGGCCCACAATTTTGATTTCCTTTGAGTGTGATAACGTGTTGGTTCTTTAATAATAATTCCCATTTAAGTAACCCTTTCCCTGTGGGGAGGTTACAGACCTGGTGCATCATAAGTAAAGCCTTGGAGAGGTATTAGTCTTGCCATATAATTAAAGCCTGATAGAGGTATTACACATGGTACTGACCCAGACGTGGGCGATGAGTCAAACACATTGAAGTATATTATCCCTGATACTAACCCAGAGGTGGGTGTATAATATACGTGCCATAGTAGGACTTCAGTCCATTCGACCACTCCTATTAAATCATTGTAACTGAACAGTACAATTAATATAAAGACTTAAATGGGGTTCTGTGTGCGTGTCCATTCCTGTGCCCAGTATTAACTCTTTTGGTGTGGGTAACGTATATATGATTAACCCCTTCCTACCCAACTCTTCCCTTTTCATTATAAGGTTTCTAGTGGTCATCAAGGGAGGGTACTGCTTGCAGGAGGAATAAATCTATTTATGCATATCCGTCACTAGGTGTGGGAGGGTTAACGGAGGTAATCAGGGAAGTGAGAGCGAGTTGGGGAGTACTGCTGACCGCCCCGGAGAGGCGAGGAAGACCAGAGTACCAAACCAGGTTGGTAAATCCCGGGCCCCATTCACTCCCACTACCGGGCCCCAGGTTGACGCTCCAGGCCCAAAGACGAGGGTGCAGTCAGACGGAGCTCTACTGTGTCCAGCTACCTTGTGACTGCCAGCAACCGTTCCCACCAAGCAGGGACAATCCACCCTGCTACATAATCATTCCACTGGATTTAGTATCACAAAAACCGTGAATGAAATCTGTAAATAGACCGCGGAGGCAAACTGATCGCTGCGCAGGCTGATAATAAACTGCGCTGATAAGAGTGTATGCGCGTTCACCCGATTGGGTCAGAATGTGGCGGGCGGTCGGAATTAGGCACAACACCTGTTCGCCTCGTTTAGGTGAAAATCTTAGGCGTGTTCGAGATTGATTTTGGCTCGCCTCGAAAATAGACGAGAGTAGCCGAGTGCAGCCGGGGGAGGAGTCAGAACGTCGGACACTTCAAATTTCACGAGAGCCTCTCGTCTAGTCTCGCATGGCAGATACGCGTCCACGTTCCCACACACACGAGTCGACATACACACCTGTCCAGCTCATTATAATGCGAGGGTGCAAAATTAGATCAGATTCAAATGTACAGCACACCATATACTGCTATAGTGGAATATACTATTCATATACCATAATGTATATACCATCTTGTTGTGCGCTCCTCCTGAGTCCTGGCCACCGCAGCGCGCATGCACACACAACACACTGCTGAATAATAAATGTTATTTGAGGAAGCTCTTGGTACCCAAACTCCTGTATCCAATAATAATAATAATAATAATAATAATACATATATCTGATAGACGGTAGACGCAGACGGGACCCGTACTGTAATAAAGTTTTCAATCAATCATCTCATAGACCACCGCAACACTTCGGGGATTCTGAAATCGGGGAGGAGATTGCGGGGGGGGGGGGGGGGGGGGGCAAATTAATTAATGTGGATGAGAGCCTTGACATTAAGTGATTGCAGATACGGCTGTGGGGGTGCTAGAGACATGATCGAATAGACTTGTATGCGCCTGAATCTCCTGAACACGGCGCGAGACATTCCTAATCGATCAGAACTAAATTGGCAGCGAAAAATACAGCTTTTAAGCATCGATTCCCCATGCACATGCGCAGATTGGCCACGCAGTGTGACGCAATGCACATCCACCCTGGAATGTTCCATTAGAGGGGGTGTTGTGTTGTGAGAATGATAAGATAGAATTAAATATAGAGTAAAAGGAATACAGTACAAATATACTGCACAGTGTTGTGCATTTATAATCAGTAGCTTAGGCTACATAGTTGGCTAATGACAGCCTATTCTAGTCTAGCAGGTGCTGGTATAGACTAGTAATGTTGTACCGTATATCTAGGCAAAAAATGTCATATAAAATTTCATATAATATATTATGTCATATATGTCATATATTATACATTCTTCACATCAAAAACTAAAAACGAACTATCAAAACGTACACGGACCAAAATCTGCCCATTATTTACTCCTTTTTTTCATTTGATTCTGACACCAAAATACGAAAAACATCAAAACGTACATGGACCGTGTCAGCATAATGTTACAAAACTCTGGTTAATTTCTTTTGGAAAACAAAGTGATTTTCACGGTCCGTGTACGTTTTGATAGTTCGTTTTTAGTTTCAAACCGAAATACGAAAAAACAAAACGGAAATACGAGGTGTTTTCCTATTTCCGTTTGAAACCAAAATCGAAAAAACAGGGGGAAACTGAAATACGGAGCTGTTTTTCGTATTTTGGTGTCAGAATCAAATGAAAAAAATTAGTAAATAATGGGCCGATTTTGGTCCGTGTACGTTTTGATAGTTTGTTTTTAGTTTTTGATGTGAAGAATGGAGAACGGAACCACGTGACGGGTAAATTTTTCAATGTAAAAGCCATGCACGACCTAACGTTAACGAATATGTATAACGTTATGAATAAATACATAAATACATGCATACATATCTATACCAGGGTAACGTTATGATATACATAAATTTTTTGTTTTGTGCATTTCATTTAGACATGATATTTTATGTGAAGTAATAGCCTAATATGGTCTGTCCCAAATAGTGTTGTCTAAACGCACGTTACCCAACAATTATCCTAGTTCAGTGGTCGGCAATAGGCGGCTCGCAGGCTGAAATAGGTCCGCCAGCAATAATATCTGCCCGTCAGATTATTTTGAGAATATGATTTGTGATGAAGATTTGCTTTATTGTATCGCAATCGGGAGACTTAAGGTAAAGTTAGAAAGATATTCACAGATTCGAATTTCCACGGTCAATAATTCTTAAGCGAAATGTTTTTAAAACACAACAAGGACACCTCTTTCCTATCGTAGTAAGGTAGACAATGAGCTACAACCTTATTTTCACCTAAACGAGGCGTCCTCAGAGCTGTACATTTAATAATATTGATCTCTATGTGCAGTCGGCTGTGAGGCAAGTGCGCATCCAGGGACTTCTAAAAAGTGCAACACTGAAAAGAGACACTACAAAAAGATTCAATAATTTCACTGTCATACAATTATGACATCATACTGTGACATCACAAATGTTCTAGAATGTTTGATTATGACATCATACTGTGACATCACAAATGTTCTAGAAAGTCTATTATGACATCATACTGTGACATCACAAATGTTCTAGAATGTTTGATTATGACATCATACTGTGACATCACAAATGTTCTAGAATGTTCTATTATGTCATCATACTGTGACATCACAAATGCTCTAGAATGTTCTATTATGACATCATACTGTGACATCACAAATGTTCTAGAATGTTCTATTATGACATCATACTGTGACATCACAACGGAACATGTTTGAGTCCATTTGAATACCGTAAATCCTCTAATAGTGGAGGGTACTCGATTAAAGGACGGTCCTCTTATAATGGCCGAGGGTTTGATGCAGACAAATAAAGGCCGGTCTCCAATATAAGGTCATATTAAAATGGCATATGGCATATTAAAACATTTATGGCATATTACAAAAAATTATAATAATAATAAATACGGGCGGTTAGGTGGCCGAGCGGAGATTGCGTTCGTCACCAACCCCGGAGCTGTGAGCTGGATTCGCCTGTTCGAATCCAGCTCACAGCTCCGGGGTTGTCACCAGCTTGGCTGGCAGTCTGCACTAATACAATTGGCTGTATTAGAGGGTGGGAGAAGCTGGCGGGGTGGGTCCGGGTCGTTGTAAACAGCGACTCCTACAGTTCGGTCGGGGCGCCTGCTAAGCGCGGATAGGACTTGAGGGGGATAGTGTGGTCCTCCCACACGCTACGCCCTCTCGATGAGAATCCGCGCTGCCAGGTGAAAAGAAGCGGTGATTGGCTGGACGTGTGTCGGAGGAAGCACGTGGTAGCCTCCACTCTCCCAGATGATCTGACTGTGGGGGGTAAGTGCGCAGCGACCAGGAAGGGACTGGGAATTGGCATACGACTAACATTGGGATGGGAGAAAATCGGAGGAAAATGGAGGGGGAAAAAGACCAATAAAAAAAAAAAATAATAATAATAATAAATACGTATTATACTGTATTGTGCGCTATATCATATCACATTATATAATCATATTATAATTCATTTGTATATTATATTGAACTATATTTGCAGTATGTACTATTATATTATGGTACTATATTGTATTGTATCATGTACTATATATCTCACATCACATTATATATGTGCTGTATACACTATTATGTACTATATACTATACTATTATATACTGCAGGTATACTATACTGTATACTATACTGTGTACTGTAATGTGTACTATATGTTTGCACTGAAATGTGTACTATATGTATCTACTATGTATGTATGTAAATGAAAAATAAAATAAAATGAAATGTAAGTCTTCAGGGGTAGGGCCCGACAAGCCTAGTGCTTCTCCCTAGCCATTTTCGGACAATTGGACAATGCTGCAATAGCAGCTGGTAAAAGTTAGGTGATTTATGGAATGAGCGTTGTTATGTGTCCAAAGCCCGAAATAAAAAATAACTGAACTGAACTGAACTGAACTGAAGGTCGCAAAAAAAAGTATTTTTTTTATTTTTCGTGCCGTGATATAGAATGAGATAAACTCTTGCCAATGCAAATCAAGTGCTGCCCCTCGCTTACCGTACACATTAACGTTTCCCTCTGGTTGGCGTTAGCTTTAGCGCTAGCTAACGTTGTCATATCTAGATCTGTGGTGTCAGCTGGATGATGTTGACTTCGTTTGCAAACGTTAACGTTCGCTATCTATATGGCGTTGGCAGGAGAGGCTGGCGTTGTCCAGTTGACACATTACACATCATGATGCTATGATAGCGTTAGCTAAAGCTACTGCACGTTATTAGGCGTGTTCGAGATTGGCTAGGCGGACACAGATCTGCGCAGGTTTTACTACGGCCTCGCCAAGCGCGTTGCATGACGTTTAGAATGTTGTCCGACTTGCTCTGAAAATCTGACGAGACGAGGCGCGGAACTCTCGCGGGAGCGAGCCACGCACAGCCTTCAGAGCGAGGCTCCACAGTACCTCTCACCTGGCTGCTCCCGGCTGGGAAGCGACTTGCTATGGTCGCGCAAAGTGCCTATTGGCTCAGAAAAGTTGTCAGTCACCAGCCACGTGACAGCCAGGGAGTTATGAGACGTTTTATTGATTGATTGATTGATTGAAAACTTTATTACAGTACTGTTACGATTCCTGGAGCGTTTCGCTGGCATGTCGATGGTAGAGAGGAGTAGAACCCGCAACCCGGTATGCAGATTTAATACGAGGAGAGGTAGTGGAGAATGAAAATAGATGAAGCATGAGTCGTGGATGAAAGTAATAAGCACTTTACTTTAACGTGGCAAACAATACAAAACTGACTCACTGATAAAAACGGAGAAACAAAAGGTTTGACAGCACACAGGACGAGGGTAACATGAACAATGACCGAGCACAGGAGGGCAGGGCAAACAACACTAATATACACAGACTAATTGACACATGAGGGTGATTGGAAACAAAACCCAGCTGTGTGGGAAAGACTGAACAGCCTGGGGTAACATACTGAAACATGAGGAGACTAAATAACACATAGATACAGAAACAGGGGGAGAATACACTAGACTAGACAATGGGGCACAACAGATACACATCAAACAAGTGAGCACAACAGATAACAAATTAATAAACATAGATAAACACAAATGCAGTGGTGTAATGTTCATGAGTGGTGCTGCAAGTCCAATGACCGGTCCATTAGGACCGGGGGGGGTGACAGTACGGGTCCCGCGTACCCGTCTATCAGATATATTTTTTATTAGATACGGGAGTTTTGGTACCAAGAGCTACCTCAAATAACGTTATGCGTTATCATCATATCATCGTGATAAACTTCAAGCTGTCAGACACACACACACATACACACATGCGTCGTCTGTTTTGCCTCAATACTGTATATATAATTCTGTTTTGCCTCAATATACACAGTATATATATTGATGCAAAACAGAATTATTCAGCAGTGTGTTGTGTGTGCGTGCGGCCAGGAGCGCGCAACAAGATGGTATACATTATGGTATATGAATAGTATATTCCACTATCAGTATATGGTGTGCTGTACATTTGAATCTGATACAATTTTGCACACGGCCATCGCATTAAAATGAGCTGGACAGGTGTGTAATGTGTGTGTGGTGACGTGAAAGCGTATCTGCCATGCGATACTAGGCGAGAGGCTCTTGTGAAATCGGAAGTGTCCGACGTTCTGACTCCTCCCCCGGCTGCACTCGGCTACTCTCGTCTATTTTCGAGGCGAGCCAAAATCAATCTCGAACACGCCTATTCATTCAACTCGATTCGACTGAGGAAGTCGAGAAGGTAGGTACCACACGCTAAATCGTCCCCGGACCCCGCAACCTAGTATAGACAGTTCCAACTTCAGTGTGTGAATTACGTTAATCCCACAATTACTCAACTGCACTCAATATTTAAATACCAATGCTAGTCTAAATAAATGTAGACAGACAATGTACGTATTAATTTTTTTTAATAATAATAATAATAATAATAATAATAATAATAATAATAATAATAATAATAATAATAATAATAATAATAATAATAATAATAATAATAATAATAATAATAATAATAATAATAATAATAATAATAATAATAATAATAATAATAATAATAATAATAATAATAATAATAATAATAATAATAATAATAATAATAATAATAATAATAATAATAATAATAATAATAATAATAATAATAATAATAATAATAATAATAATACAATAAAAGTCTGAAAATGAAGGGATTATGTCCATGAGTGTCATTTTTAGAAATTAAGGCCTGCCTCTTATATAAGACTCTCTAATAAAGGCCTGGTGCTCTTTGCAGCTGAGGTAAATAGAAGACCCGTCCTATATTTGAGGATTTACGGTAATATAAATAATATGTTTGGTAAGGCTGTCCCCGAAGCCTGTTTTTGGGATTCAAACTTCGTCAGGGTTCTTCGAACGGACGTCCGAACCTTCGTTTTTAATTAAAAAAATAAATAAAAATATTCCAATTTCTTTTAATACATTATTTTTTTTTATTTTTTTTTATATCCTCAAACTAAATCCTCAATTTGAATAAAGTGATTAATCTGATTAAATGAGTATTTTTTCTTTTATTAAATCAACTTTCCAGCCCCCTGTCAACTGTCAAATGATGTCAACTGTCAACCTGAATTAACATTCAGTATTCAATATGGTCTGATATTAACATTCAGTATTCAATATTGTCTGATTCAATATTAACATTCAGTATTCAAGTAGAACAGCTAGCTAGCCGTTGTGGACACTCACCTTTCCACAGCAAAACGGTAGGCAAGGCACCTTGGTTGAGAAATGCAGGCTTCAATCTATGTTGTTTAGTCTATCTGTTCAGTCCTGTTCAGTACTGTTTTATTTTTTTAGTGATGTAATCAAAAATAACACTTGGAACAAAAAAAAACGATAATATACGATTGGTAAACACTCTGATTAACCCTTTCTCTGCCACGCTTATATCCATCCTTATACTGTCCTCTGCCAGCTCTATTTGTCCATGGAGATGTTCCCCTTCTTTGCAGGGCTATAACTTTTTAAATTGTATTGCTATTGACATTACTATGGCCCATTCAACATCAAGTATCTATCGTTTAGGATGTAGCAACGTTCTACTTTTTCATTCACACATTCATACTAAAATATGGTCTAAAGTATAAATATGTTTTTATCGTTTTCTGCAGCATTCCATAGAACATGAGTTATAGCCACAAATACATATATTAGATCATCAAATGTAGTTTGATACCGATTGACGTCAGATAAAAAATGTCAATTGTACAAGGTCCTAAACATCATGCCTCATCATCTGCTGGTGACCGGACGGGGACGGGGGGGGGGGGGGGTTTATAAGTCCGTGGCCGACGTTAAATGATTCATGTAGTATGGGCGATATATATATCAGAGCAGATTATACAGATAATAATAATCAAACACGCTGAAACTCACCGCGGCTTCCTCTGACCGTTGGGTGATCAGCGTGGAGCAGAAATATCGCTATTATGGGATGTTGATATATGCGATCCATTTCCAGGTTGTATAATACTATATGCGTCCAAATCATGTTGTTTATCGAGTTATTTGCAACCGATCGATGTCCAGTGTATCAAGATGGAGTCCCGCTAGCGATAGCGAGTGCCCGGACGAAATATGGGCGAGCACCACTTCCGGCGCGTCACTTCCGGTTTTGGCGATTCGCCGATCGGCCACCAGATGGCGGTCTTGAACCGTTGGAGAGTTGAGAGGAGATCTATGTCTCTGTGGTTGAAATATGATTGCCATGACAGATTTTTGAAATATTGATCTCAAAGACGCTGTACGACGTCATTGGCAGATTACGCATGGCGAGGAATGACGTCTAAAGTCGTCCTTGGCGATTAAAGGGTTAACCAAAATACTGGATGAATTATTATAATAGTATGTGGTTGGCACTTCTTTATCGTTGCTATTGTACATAACTGTGGCAATTCTAGAGTTAATACATGTAAAAAAAATTGTTATTCATTGATAACCCAAAAAAAACATTATCTACTTGAGGAGAGAATGTGTATATCTGTGTTTTAACTTTGTGTACACACTTACCGCCCATAATGGGAGTATAATGCGTTACTCATAAATTGTTTCTGCTTGGGGAGAAGTCTTGGTTTTGGGGAGAGTAATACTCCAACCTGCTCTACTTCTAGAAACAAAACAGTGAACAAAATGTGTATTTTAGCAGCTTTAGGGGCTACAGGCGTGTAGTTCACCAGTTTGATAAGAATCTATTATTTGGGAAACAGAAAATACTATACTATAACCACTTGTAGGGCTGGGCGATATGGCCAAAAATGATATTGCGATAATGATATCGATAACAATATCATATCACGCGATATCCATAATTATCGATATTGTTATAAGTATTAAAAAAAAAAAAAAAAAAAAAAACATATATATATATATATATATATATATATATATATATATATATATTTTAACAGATGTATGTTTATTTTGCAGCAATTCTTTGTCGTTGCCGCCATCTTTAGTGTTACAGCCCCTCACACTCCAGTTCTCAGGCTGCAGCTGGTTTGAATGCGAAAGTAAACAGGCTTCTCTGCTGGCTGTGGCACCAGGGGAGTTGAACAGTTCTGGCTCTGCTAGTTTCTTTTCTATCTTTTGGCGCTTTTTTGGTGGAGAAACCACCACACATGTGCACCGTGACTTGTGACTGGAGACTAGCTCTGCTAGCACACATAGCCTACTGTGTACAGACGGTTTCAAACTGTATTTTACATTAGAAAGCAAACAAAATAAATGGACAAGAGAAAAAGAAATCTCAATTTGGTCAGTATTGTCATTTGGACAAGCAAAGCCATTACTTTAAGTTGCAGGCAAGAAAGACAAGTCTGTCCACTGTCTCTGGGTTTAACACACACAAAATAAATATAGATATTTTTTTCCCCCGATATCGATTATTAAAATATATTGCGATAATTATTGTTATCGTTATATCGCCCAGCCCGCTTGAATCTGTAAACACCATGTCTTATGCCTCACCATAGTGTGAACAATATGTATATATATATATACCATCTTATATATCTTTACATATTGTTTTCAAAGGCATTTCTTTTGGTCTCATGAGTGTTTTACAAAGGTGCGAGAGAGAGAGAGAGAGAGAGAGAGAGAGAGAGAGAGAGAGAGAGAGAGAGAGAGAGAGAGAGAGAGACAAACAGACACGATATAGACAAATGATCATCCATATATCCTTTGCTATTTTAAGCTTGTTCTGGAAGAAATTACTGTGAGTGTCAACTTTTAGTAAAGTCCTGTTTTTAGTTATCCTAAATAAATCTTATACAATTGATATCTTAATTATAACTTATTAACCTTAGTTGTATAGTGCATAATGAAACATTTGTCAATCTGTATATGGAGCGGTTTAGGGTTGTTTAAAGTAGTTCCCCAAGCAGACAGTTTTGACAGATGGAATGTGCGACAGACAGGTATGGAAAATGTTCTTGGGGGGTAGTACAGGTGCACTCCTTGTGCAGTCCGGGAGAAGGTAGACACAGGCTGTGTCGGGGTGAGAGCAGGAGCACTCCTTTGTGCAGTATCAGCCAACACGGGAAGGTACTGGAACAGGAGGTCCTGGGCACACAGAGAACAAGGGTTAGATCAGGAAATATCAATGAGTACAGCAAGGCTTAGGTTCAGTCTTCTTACTTGGAAGGTAGTTTAACACTCCCACAACGAGAAGACAGGATCCGCCAGCTGAAGTACTTTCTGGCTGATGAGTGGATGAGTGACAGCTGTGTTTGATTGATTGATTGAAAAGTTTATTAACAGATTGCAGAATGGGTACTGTAACTGAGGGGTACAATTCCCTGACTGTATTGATAAGTATGGTATTATTAAACCACTACCGCTTGTACTTTAACTTCTGGCCATCCAGTACATGATATAGATATGATGAACACTTTCCCACCTGATGAAACGAAGTCCACACAAATGTATAAATCGAATATTTTATATAGCAAAGGGTATATACAACGTTCACTTAATGACATTTATGATTTGAAATGCACTTGTAAGGCAAATGAGTATTCGTAGGTAAATCAACATTGAATGTCCAATCTCTGGTTACGCAGGGAGCAAGTATACAACCTGGTTCTTTAGGGAACTATAGCGATGGTACTTAAATGATTATAGCTGGATACACTAAAGGGGGGGGGGGGATCCCGCTGGTTGTAAGACAGTAGGGGGGGGGTTAGGAGAGCCGCTGGCGGTATCCCATCTGGCCGACGATTTCTTGGGAGAATTCAGAGTGCTGAACACGGTGCCCACAGAACCTCGGTCCGCAGATGAATACAGCTGGGCCTTCTGATGGACGGTAGCTGCCGGTCCACAACGAAGAGACGTGAGGCGACCTCACTCGGGGTAGAGCGCCGTCTCACCTGGACTCCTCTCGGGGGGGTAGTTCCAACACTCAGCAGTGTTGGCCGTTATCCATGGAATAATCAAAGCACCCAAAGCATGTAGATAATCCAAGCCGTGGAAGGCTCGCCGTCGTCCGGGTAAAGTAATCCAATGTACAGGTCCACTCGTCCTGGCCCAGAGCTCCTCGGATGCAAGCACCACACGTGGTCTGCCCAGCCTGGTTAAGACTCCAGATAACGTCAGGAACGATGGGGGGTACTGCTCACTTTATAACTCTAACCGAACGATGCACCATACATAATAGACTATTATTAACTTAATAGAAATACGTCCCACTCGACGGTATAGTGCCAAACTATGACAATTCAACTATTAATCCACACGATGTCTCAATGCCTATTCTGAGGCCAAGTAGGCCTTACTGCACCACACGTGCGTCGTGGGCGAGGCTTCACGTCTGTTACTAGGTTGGAGGGTAAAGGACTAATGGACTAAAAGAAAGTTCTACTTTACTTGCGCCATATATATATGCGCTGTGAACAAATAGTACCATTCGTATTTCGCCAGACGTATTCCTACGCGGAACCGGGCTTGTAACGACATGTTTGTCAGCACGATTGAACTTGAACCAAGGGGCATGGCTGCTGGCGCCAGGTTCTCGTCCAATGGTAGAATGAAACTATTATGGGCTGTTAGTAGACTAAAGGGATATTCAGTGCATATTGTACAAGGAATATACAGGGGATATCAAACGATATACAAATACTATTAAATATATATCCATAAATAAATATATATATTCGGTTTAATCTGATCCTTCACAACAGCCGCCCCCTAATTAGTCCCACCTAATTAGCTAAGCAGAGACAGATTAACCGCACTGTCTACCACTCAAGGTCCGCTGTAAGGGTCAGTCAACTCACAAAGTCATGGGGTCATGGTCGTCATCGATAGTGTCTGGGAGTCTGGGCAGTTCTATTAGCCTCGCCACGGGTCGTGTGTAAGTTCGCCCTTGGACGAGCACTTCAGCTGCTCGGACCTTGCCATCGGCACCGGTGATCACTTTGCTTACGCGGCCAGCCGGCCACATAGCTCTGGGTAGTGACTGGTCGATAATCATGACGACTGTTCCTTCTGTCAAATTGTCTCTCTCTTTTACCCACTTCTGGCGGGTCTGTAGAGACGGTAGGTAGTGGAGTAGGAAGCTGTTCCAAAACTTGTCAGCTAGCACTTGACTGTACCTCCACATTCTTCGGCCGTTCGCTTCTTCAGGCCTGTACATTGTCTGGGGTAGCGCGGGGTCCAGCCGCCCCATTAAGAGTGTGTTGGGGGTGACTGGGTCGACATCTGCTACATCACTGGAGACGTAGCCGAGGGGCTTGGAGTTCAATAGTCCCTCGATCTCCGTGAGGACTGTCATTAGGACTTCTTCCGCCACAGTCTGGGCCCCAAGCACGGCGTACAGGGCTGTCTTTATAGAACGTACTTCTCGTTCCCAGGTTCCACCGAAGTGGGGTGCGTTCGGGGGATTAAACTGGAAGTCAATCTGGGATGGAGCGAGGTGGGTCTTAAGTTCTGGGCCCATAGCTTGGAAGCTCTCTCTCAGCTCTCTTTCTCCGCCTTTGAAGTTTGTCCCGTGATCAGACAACAATGTAGACGGTTTTCCTTTCCGTGATGTGAATCTTCGGAAGGCCATAAGGAATGAGTGTGCTCATGGTCGGAAGGAGTTCGATATGTATCGCTCTGGTGGTCATGCATTTGAATACAATACCCCACCGCTTCTCGGTTCCTCTTCCTCTCTTTATATACAACGGGCCAAAACAGTCCATGCCTGTGGAGTGGAATGGCTTGTCGCCGAGTCGGAGGCGACAGGGAGGTATGTCAGCCATCCGGGGTATGCTGGGCTGCGCGCGCCACTTTCGGCAGTCTAGACAGGTTCGCTGGAAGCGTCGCACCGCTTCTCTTCCTTGAAGTATCCAATAGCGACGTCTGATCTCCGCGAAGACTCTCTCTGCTCCTGCGTGGTGTACATCCTCGTCGTATTTCTTTATGATCAGCTCTGTGACCTTGTGTCGGCTGTTCAAGACTATCGGGTGCTTAACGTCATCCGGTAGATCGGGGGCTCTCCGCAGGCGACCACCCACTCTGATGAGATTATGGGCGTCACTCTCGGGTGCCAGGTGGAGCAGTCTGCTGTCTGATGGGACGGGCTTTCCTCCCTGTAGACAGTCTAGCTCATCAGGGAACGAGTCTCTCTGGGCTCGTTGTAGTAGAAGAAGTTCTGCTTCTTCGTAGTCAGCTGCTGAAATGTCAGTGGTGGACTGAATCTCTGGGTGGTGCCACAGGAATGTCTTTAGCTGCGCACTCTGTAGGGTAATGCAGTCATCTATGTTGGGGTCTGTGGAGGCGACTGTGCTCAGTCCACAGAACATAGGTTTCTTGTTCTCAGCCTCCTCTTTACTTGCTTCCCGTGGGGTGGGCGTAGGCCACTCTTCTTCCGGGAGCTTGAGGAATTCTGGTCCGTCACTGTAGATGTTGCGACGGGTGAGGTCATCCAGGGACATTCCCCGGGTGATGACGTCAGCTGGGTTGTGTTTGGTGTCCACATACCGCCAGCTCGCTGCTTCTGTTAACTCTTGAATCTCGGTGACTCTGACTCCCACGAAGACCTTGTATCTGCATGAATCAGACTTGATCCATGTGAGTACTGTCGTGGAATCTGACCACAAGATTGTTCTGTGCACCGGAATGGTGAGTTCACGTTGGATTAACGTGGCTAGATGCGCTCCTGCTAGGGCTGCGCAGAGCTCTAGACGCAGGATAGATTGTTGCTTTCGTGGGGCTATTCTTGAGCGAGCCAGGATGAAAGCAGTGTGTATCTCTCCTCCCTTCTCTTGGGCACGCAAGTAGGCCACCGATCCATAGGCTACTTCGGAGGCGTCACTGAAGACGTGTAGATCCATCTTGCATGTCTCTGGCCTCACTGTGGGTGGGAAGTAGCTGTGGCGTATATTGACGCCTGGGAGTGAGCGGAGTTCCGTCTCCCACTCTCTCCATGTGGAGGCAAGGTGTGCGGGTATTGGGTCGTCCCAGCCCTGGTCCTTGTCCCATGGTGCTCGTACAATCATCTTTGCCCTGGTGGTGTAAGGTAGAATACATCCCAACGGGTCATATTGTCTGGCGAGTGTTCTGTACACACTCCGTCTGGTGGTCGGTATCGCCGTCGACCTTCCCTGCTCCGTGGTCAGGGGTTTGTGTCTATAGTGGAGCGAGTCTGTTTTGAAGCGCCAGACTAATCCTAGTGTCATTTCTTGGGCTTCTCCTGGGATGGTCGCCATCCAGGTCTCGCTGCTGGCAGCCTTGTCCGCGGGGGAGAGGCTGCGCAATACGTGCGGGTCACTGCTGGCCCACTGCCTGAGATCAAAGCCGCCTTTGATCAGGGAGGCGCGTAGCTTGATTAGGAGAACCTCGGCTTCTTCTTGAGTCGAAACGCTTTGTAAACAGTTGTCCACGTAGAAACTGTTCTTCACACTGTGTCGGACCTCTTCATCTGCTGCTGGGTCCTCTGCGACGTGTTTCTGTAGTGCAAATGTAGCACAGCACGGGCTGCATGTGGTTCCGAAGGGGAGTACTTCCCACTGGTAGATGGCTGGGTTCTCATCTCCGATCCTCTCTCTCCATAGGAACCGCAGCAGGGGCTTGTCCTCCTCCACTAGTCTCACCTGCAGGAACATCCCTTTGATATCCCCGCTGATAGCCACCTTGTCCTGGCGGAAGCGTAGTAGCACGCCTAGTAGAGAGGGGCCGAGTGTGGGGCCGGGCAAGAGCTCTTTATTCAGATTTTGGGATCCGATCTGGTAGCTGCAGTTAAACACAATGCGATCCTTGCCGTTGTGGTGGACCTTGTGGTGCGGCACGTACCATGATTCGGTCGTCTGATCGGCCTCTTTAATGTCAATCTTTGTCACGTGTCCCGCTGTGATTAGCTTCTCAATCTCAGCGCGGTACACACGCTCTTGAGCGGGGTCTTTGGCTAGGCGCCGCTCTGTGTTCAATAGATACCGCTCCGTGGCGTCTTTCTTTGCGTGAAAGGTGGGCATTCCCTCTCGCCTCAGGAGTGGAGTTGCGTATCTCATCACTCCGCCGACTGTGACTCTCTTTGTCCCTTGCTCGAGTAGGTTGATGGCGTAAATGTCTTCTTTAGAACGAATGTCTTTCTTTTCGTTCTTAAAGGGCATTGTCTCTAGTGTCCATAGCCTCTCGACATGCTGCAGGAGAGTGGTGTCTTCTTCTGTCGTTCTGGAGTGGAGGCAGCTAGTGGCTGCTGTTCGGTTGAGAGATTTAGCGAGGGGGCCTTTTAGTGTCCACCCTAGGCGGGTCTCGACTGCTGCAGGACAGCCTCGGGGTCCTGTATGGACCCGGTCAATCGGGACGATGAGGTCTGCATGGTCGGAGCCTATCAGCAGGGTCGGGGTGGCGCCGTCTATGAGCGGGATAGGTAGTTGACGCAGGTGCACATATTTATCCATCAGCTTGGCGATGGGGTAGGTGTACTGCGATAGTCCTATTTCTTGGCTGGTGAAAGCATTTGTAATCCTATACCGTCGCTCTGGCTGCCCGCTTGCTGCGATAGTGAAGGAGACATTCTCGCCCTTTATCGTCTTTAAATCTCTTCTTATTGTCCGAATCGTCATTTGGTTCTCGCTCCCCCGCAGTCCCAGCTGGGCCGCAGCGGACGCGAGCAGAAGGGTCTTCTCTGACCCGTCATCAAGGACGGCGTAAGTGTCCATGACTTTATCTTGGTAGCTCAATGTCACACGGACTACCTTTAAGAGCACTTGGGCGCCGCTGCTGCTGGCGGGGTCAATGTACATGACACTTGCCTTGGTGCCGCTCGATGGTGCAGGTGCAGGCCTTCTTCTGTTACTGTCGTGTAATACATCTAGATGGGCTCCGTCGCACCGACTGCACCTTTTCTTTAGGCGGCATTCGGCTGCCATGTGACTGCGCGCACATCGGTAACAGCGCCTGTTGGACTTTATCCATTGACTCACTTCTTCTGCATTCATCTTTGTGAACAGGTCACATTGTGACAGCCAGTGTTCTTTCTCACAGTAGGGGCACACCATCTTCCACTTCTCTTTTCTCGAGGGGGTACTGTGGCTCTTACTGCTCGGTACTGACTCTGATTGGTGCATGACAGTCACCGATCTTCTTCCATCGTTTATTCTCCTGGGTCCCTCTCTGGAGCTTGGCGTGCTCCGCACGAACGTATCCAGTCGTAAGCTGCTGACTTCTCTCGCCAGGAAGTCGGCTAGATCAAGGAGGGATGGTTCGGGACCGTTAGGATCACGGTGGTCTCTCTGCCGCCTAAAACGCTCTTGTCTTGCGGGTGGCAGCTTCTCTAAAATCCTCTCGACGTTAGAGTTGGCGTATAGCTCGAGCATGCCCTTTTCCCGTTGCGCTCCCAGCATCCCTACCAGGGACTGCACTTTGATTGACAGGTCGTCTAATGAGCGATTGTCTGTTGCTGGGGGTAGGCGATCAATATGCCTTATCTCTTGGATTACGTAATCCCATATACGTCCATATCTCTGGTCCAGCGCTGCTAGAGCCGCGGTGTATGGGGTCGTAGAGGTGGCATAGGCTAGCGCTATATTGTGCGCTCGCGGTACTTTCAGGTGCTTCAGTAATATTGCATACTTGTGGCGTTCATCAGCGACATCCACCATCATTGTCTCTAAGCACATCCGGAGCTCCGTGTACTGTGCTCGATTCTCATAGGTGAAGTCTGGAAACGTCGGCGTGGCAATGTATGACGCCGTGGATGGCTGATACATCGGCGAGCGTTGGGGGAGAGACCTCCTAGGCGAGTCTCCTCTTGCGCCTCTCTGTGGGCTGGTACCGGCAGGGTACCATGGCCCGCTGGTCCAGGTGCTATTCCTCGGGGCTGGTCGTGCGTCGTGCTCACCCGTGAATAGAGTCGGGGGTCTGTAGCGCAGCGCCGCGGGGGTATAGCCTGGGCTGTACTGGACCTCCTGGTCCGGTGGAGTACTGTGCTGTCGTCGGGCTTGGTTCTCCTCCTCTCCCTCTTCTTCTTCTATCAGGTCCTCTAGATCCTGTAGTCGTTTATTTAGCTTCTCCGCAGTGTATGCCGCTCCTTCCTTGTAGCTGGGTCTCGCTTGGACCGGTCTGGGAAGGGGGTCTGCGGGGGGTATAGGCTTGGTCTGTTGGTCAAGTTCAGGGTCGCTTGCTCGGTTAGGAGACGCTGCCCTTGACTGTTGTCTCGACGAGTTCCTTGAACCCCTGGCGGAGGGAGAGGGTGTTGCCTTGAGGATCAGCTGCTCCATTAGCTGCGCTTGTAACTTGTCGCGCTCGGCTTCGCGCTTGGTGAGATCTGCTTCTCTTTGGGCACCGGCAGCGGCGCGCTGGGCGTCGGCCCGGTCTCTTGCCATATTCTCTTCCGTCTGAAGGCGTCTCATCTCCAGGCGTATGCGCTCTTCTTCGCTCCGTTGCTGCGCTTGGAGTTGTTCGCGCTCGATAAGCATCTGTGCTTGGAGTCGATCGCGTTCGCCCTGAAGTCGATCGCGTTCACCCTGAAGTCGATCGCGTTTGGTAGAGGCTGCCAGGCTGACGAGGAACGCCTGTTGTAGCATCTTCTCCGCTTCGCTGGGGGAAGACGGTTGTAGAGGTGAGCCGCTCCTGGGTGAGCCGCTCGTTGGGGAGTCCTGGAGCTCTATTTCCTCGGCGCTCTCCTCCTCTTCTTCCGTGCAGAGTTCTCTCTCTGTAGGGTTGTCTTCCTCCCGGGGCTGGTCGGGGACTACTTCTTCGGTATTGGCGGGGGGTAAAGGCATGTCAGCTCCCTCCTGGTCCCCACCGTGAGCTTGGTCAGTTACATTAGAACCCACTAGGGCCTCTGTGGTCGGGGAAACCTGGTCGTTAAGGTCAGACATAATTTTACTTTCTACTTTTACCGCGTTTACCGTTTGTAGAAGGCTAGGTAGTTGACTGACAGCGTAATCCTCTAAGTACTGAGGTGGCTGTCGTCTGCGCTGCGGGCGTTCTACGTTAGGAGGACCGTTTCGTGGAGTGTTCATCATAGGCCATTTCAATATTAATAACACTATATTAATATTACACTAGTTACCATCCGGCTCGAAGGACCAATTGTAACTGAGGGGTACAATTCCCTGACTGTATTGATAAGTATGGTATTATTAAACCACTACCGCTTGTACTTTAACTTCTGGCCATCCAGTACATGATATAGATATGATGAACACTTTCCCACCTGATGAAACGAAGTCCACACAAATGTATAAATCGAATATTTTATATAGCAAAGGGTATATACAACGTTCACTTAATGACATTTATGATTTGAAATGCACTTGTAAGGCAAATGAGTATTCGTAGGTAAATCAACATTGAATGTCCAATCTCTGGTTACGCAGGGAGCAAGTATACAACCTGGTTCTTTAGGGAACTATAGCGATGGTACTTAAATGATTATAGCTGGATACACTAAAGGGGGGGGGGGGGTCCCGCTGGTTGTAAGACAGTAGGGGGGGGGTTAGGAGAGCCGCTGGCGGTATCCCATCTGGCCGACGATTTCTTGGGAGAATTCAGAGTGCTGAACACGGTGCCCACAGAACCTCGGTCCGCAGATGAATACAGCTGGGCCTTCTGATGGACGGTAGCTGCCGGTCCACAACGAAGAGACGTGAGGCGACCTCACTCGGGGTAGAGCGCCGTCTCACCTGGACTCCTCTCGGGGGGGTAGTTCCAACACTCAGCAGTGTTGGCCGTTATCCATGGAATAATCAAAGCACCCAAAGCATGTAGATAATCCAAGCCGTGGAAGGCTCGCCGTCGTCCGGGTAAAGTAATCCAATGTACAGGTCCACTCGTCCTGGCCCAGAGCTCCTCGGATGCAAGCACCACACGTGGTCTGCCCAGCCTGGTTAAGACTCCAGATAACGTCAGGAACAATGGGGGGTACTGCTCACTTTATAACTCTAACCGAACGATGCACCATACATAATAGACTATTATTAACTTAATAGAAATACGTCCCACTCGACGGTATAGTGCCAAACTATGACAATTCAACTATTAATCCACACGATGTCTCAATGCCTATTCTGAGGCCAAGTAGGCCTTACTGCACCACACGTGCGTCGTGGGCGAGGCTTCACGTCTGTTACTAGGTTGGAGGGTAAAGGACTAATGGACTAAAAGAAAGTTCTACTTTACTTGCGCCATATATATATGCGCTGTGAACAAATAGTACCATTCGTATTTCGCCAGACGTATTCCTACGCGGAACCGGGCTTGTAACGACATGTTTGTCGGCACGATTGAACTTGAACCAAGGGGCATGGCTGCTGGCGCCAGGTTCTCGTCCAATGGTAGAATGAAACTATTATGGGCTGTTAGTAGACTAAAGGGATATTCAGTGCATATTGTACAAGGAATATACAGGGGATATCAAACGATATACAAATACTATTAAATATATATCCATAAATAAATATATATATTCGGTTTAATCTGATCCTTCACAACAGGTACAGTACAGTACAGCTCAATACATACAATTGTTAAGGGGATGCAGACCAGAGAAAGACTTTCGTCTTGTTTACATCAGGGTCCCCCATTTTCAATTCATCATAACATATGACATACATGACATACAGATAGACAGTACTGCTACATCTATACATTTATGACATATCAGATTTGCAAATACAGTACTGTTTGTGATACAAAAGTGTCCAGAAAAGGAGTGTATATACATTTGGCGTAGAAACTGTACATTGGAGGAGGTTGGATGGGTGGGGTGGGGTTGGGTGGGTTGGTGAGGGCTGTACATTGGAGGTGGGGGGGGGGGGGGGGGGGGGGGGGGGGTTGGGTAGGGGACACACACACATTTTACACTGTACATTGGAATACTGACAAAGCCTTACTTGGTCATTTACTGTACAACTAGGTTAGGACATTTGTAGGGGCCAGTTTCGAATTGCAGTCTCACGTAGGTGTTTTTTGAGAGTGTTTTTGAAAGTGGGTAGTGATTCACATTCCTTTACAGCTTTAGGTAGGGTGTTCCACATTGATGTGGCATAATTGCGAAACGTGTTTAGTCCCTTGTTTGAGCCGAATCTGGGTTTTACATGATTTGTGGAGCTCCCTCTGGTGTTGTGATCGTGGTATTCACTGACCTTTGGGAAGTATTTTGACATGTACATGGGTACCTTGGTCGCGTAGTGTATCTTGTAGACCAGGCCCATTGCGAGTTGCTGTACTCTGTCGTCTACTCTAAGCCATCCTAGGTTGTCAAAGTGGGCAGGGGTGAGGTGGGTTCTAGGAGTCAGGTCAAGTAGTAGTCTGACTAGCTTGTTTTGAGATGTTTGTAATTTGTTTTTAGTGCCTTTGAGGTGCTTTGGTACCATGAGGTGCAAGCATAGTCGTAGTACCCTTGAATGACTGCTCCTGCTAGAGTCTTCAGGGTATTCTTGTTTACCAGAGAGGAGATCCGGTACAAGAAACGCGTTCGTTGGTTGACTTTTTTTATTACATTGGATGCCATTTTGTCACAGGAAAGATTAGCCTCTAGGATGGAACCCAGGTAGGTAATTTCATCTTTCCTTGTGATAATATTGTCACCCACTGTAACCGAGAAGCCGTCGGTCTTGCTGAGTTTGTTATTTGAACCGAAGAGAATGGACTCTGTTTTGCCCATGTGTAATGATAGTTTGTTGTTGGCGAGCCATATGCAGATTTTGCCTAGTTCCGAGCTGAGGGCTTTTTCAACCTGTAACTTGTTCTTGTCAGAGACCAGCAGGGCTGAGTCGTCCGCAAACAGGAACAAGTTGCAGTCACAAGCTGACGACATGTCATTTGCATAAATTAGGAATAGTAGCGGTCCTAGTATGCTTCCTTGTGGAACACCACAGCTCACTGTGAGGGGGGGGGATAGGGTACCGTTTACTTCCACCATCTGTTCCCTCCCCTCCAGGTAGGATTGTATCCAGCTCACTGATAAACTATCAAAACCAATTGCTTTTAGCTTGTCAATCAGAATGGTGTGATTGACAGTGTCGAAGGCCTTTTGTAGGTCCAGCATGACCATGCCGCAGTATTTGCCCGCGTCCACCTCTTGTTTGATGTGGTCGTTCAAGTAGAGAAGGCATATGTCAGTGGAGTGGGATGTTCTGAAGCCAGATTGGAATTCGTAGATTAGATTTTTTTCCGCGAGGTACTTTTCGATCTGTTCGTAACTTCGTATACTATTTTTTCCATGACTTTCGAGATGGATGTAAGGATAGAAACAGGGCGGTAGTTACCCGGGTCTAATTTGCTGCCCTTTTCGTGCAGGGGTGTTACTCTCGCAATTTTGAAGTCCTTGGGGACGTGTCCCTGTTTTATGGAGAGGTTTATTATGTGTGTGATGACTGGGGTGATGGCTGCTGCTGAGTCTCTGAGGAATTTGGAGGGGATGTTGTCATGGCCAGTGGCCTTGTTTTGTTGGAGGGCGCTCAGTTTTTTGAGTACCTCATCTGTAGTTACCATTTCCAGTTTGAAGTCGTCTTTGTGGACGCCTAGGTTCTTGTAGTATGCTACTATGTGTTCTACCCCATACTGCCCTGAGTGGGAGGGTAGTTTGTTTACCAGTGTTGTGGCTATGTTTGTGAAGAAAGTGTTTAAGTAATTGGCTACATCCAGCTTGTCTGTGATGAGCGTGTTGTCCGTCTTTATGTTTATGTTTGAGAACCTGGTTTTAAGTTTTTTACTGCAGCCTAGTTGATTGTTGAGTAATTTCCAAAGTTCCCGTGGTTTATTTTTGTTTTGAGTTGATTCACATATCCTTGTGGGTTGGGTGATTAGTTGGCTGAGGCCGTGCAGATCACAAAACCTATTGAAGGATTTGAAGACGGGTGCATCTTTTTGTTGCATATCCGTGTTCCAATCCCCAATAAGAATTTTTTCCGCATCCTCAGCTCCAGCTAAGCACACATCCAGAGTATCATAAAAGCCAGTTTGATCTGGCGGTCTGTATATTGTGCCGACTAGAACAGATTTTGCCCTTTCAAATAAAATTTCCACCCATACGGAAGGAGAGGAGGAGGAGAGGATGAGGAGGAATGAGGAAGGCCCTTGCTGTGATTACAACAAAAGGACAATAAATCTAATCTAACTGAAATTGTGTAGCACAGACCTTTCTATGGATCAAAACCTCAATATTATTATGGTGTAGTTAATACTTCATGTATGCTTAATCCCTAGGCTAATGAGGCACTAAGATGTTAGTACAAAAAAAAAATGTATGCCAATGACAGGAAGTAACGGTATATGTGTGTGTGCGTGTGTGTGTGTGTTGTTGGGTTGTTTAATACTGGACGAGTGTTTCATAACGGCCGTTGTGTGGGCCGGTTTCGGGGCCGGTGCATGGGCCGGTGCATGGGCTGGTGCGTCTGAATGTCCCGGGCTGAATTTGTGTCCCAGTCCGCCCCTGGTTGTAGCTGAAACAGAATAATTGTATTAACTCATTCTCTGCCACGCTTATATCCATCCTAAACCATCCTCTGCCAGCGCTATTTGTCTATGGAGATGTTCACCTTCTTTGCAGGGCTATAACTTTTTAAATTGTATTGCTAAATTGACATTACTATGGCCCATTCAACATCAATTATCTATCGTTCAGGATGTAGGAACGTTTAACTTTTTCATTCACACATTCATAGACGCCCACGTAATAGAGCAGACGATGCACGTGCTCTAGGACTATTGAACTTGGGGGAGCAAGTTTATGATCTTGCTCCACCACTTTTTGATCATATGAAAAATATGATATACCCCCCCCCCCCAATATATAAATCTAACCATAACTATAGTCTATAACTATAATCAAATTAATAATACGCAATGACACTTAATAACAAGTTTTTAAGTTTCCAAAGATTGCGAACCCCCCCCCCCTGCCCCATTATGGTTTGATCCAGTACCTCCCAGGCAGCGCGTAGAGTAGACCTTCAGCACACAGCGCTGCAGTCTGGCTGCACGGCTGCAGCGGGTAGGCTGAGTGTAAATCAAATCCCACAGAGTGTGTCATAATATTGGTGGCAGGCAAGCAGGCTTTTCCAGTAAGTTGTTCAAATAAAAGGATTATGTTAGACATAAGTTACTATTGAGTGGTAGTAGAACTTCTACGGTTCTACCACGCAATACAATAAAAGTGTTTCACGGTCCCGAATTGTGATCTGGTCATACAGTTTCCTCGAATAAATAATAATAACGTTTCCCTCTCTGGTTGGCGTTAGCTTTAGTGGTAGCCGCTAGCTAACGTTATCTAGATATGTGGTGTGAGGCACTGTGAGCTGGATGACGTTGACTTCAATTGCAAACGTTAACGCTATCTATATGGCAGACGAGCAGGGCCGTATTAACGACGGCCGCGGCCCGTGGGCCTATAGTGACGAGGGGCCTCCATTTTTTTTTTTTTTTTTTTTTTTAGATCGATGTCATGATTGTGCACTGCAGACTCAGGGAGGAGGCAGAGAAGGAGAGAAAGAGACACAAGATTTACAGGTAATGGGAATATATCTTTTTTCTCTTTCTTATTAAAAACTTGGCCTATTTGAAAGGAGATTGATTTAATAAAAATGAATGAGCGAAAAATCAATATACAGTGTATATACAGTATATATATTAATATATTATTATTATAGTAATTGGCTATCATACTGCAATATAAACTGAGTTTTATAGTGAAAAGAGCAGCTTTATTGGTCAAGATTGAAGGCTCTATATTGCAGGAAATTGCACGTACAGGTTCATTAAATAAATAAAAAAAAATTGCACCCCCACTCTCAACTATAACTAGGCGGCCATGCACACATTCATACTAAAATACCGTCTACGCTGAAACTCACCCCAGTCTCCTCGTAGCGTTGGGCGATGGGAGTGGAGCAAACAGATCCCAATTATGGGATGTTGATCGATGCGATCCATTTCCGGTTTGTATATTACTAATACACGTCGTGATTGGCAGACAACGCATGGCAGAGAAACCCGCCTTAACACGTGATTGGCGGAGAATGGGTTAACTATTAATTAACTATTATTCAATAGCGTTTCAATTATAATGAATTAAATAATTGTATAAAGAATTTTCCATGTTCTGTCATCTAATAATATATTCCATTGCCTTTCCTATCTGTATCAAAGTCAAAATGTTGGTATCGTGACAAGACTACAACATACAAAAGCAGCTTGACAACTGATATCCTTTTATAGGCATGGGCCAATTTGTGATTTTGGTGGTATGTGCTATTTGCACAGATGTTTAGCCCTTAGTATGCACACGCACAGTATAATATGCATGTAATAAATAGTTTGTTAATAAACTCTGTGTTACTTGAACAATTTTCACTGTGCTCCTAAATTTCTTTGTGTGCTCCAAAATCTTTATTTAGATTTTATTTATTAAAATTTTATTTAGGAGCACATGTGCTCCTTGGGAAAAAGGTTAGCGTAGAGCCCTATATATGGAGACATCAACATTACGTTATCAAACATAGGGACGAAGACTGTAAAAAAAAGTGTCGACAATGTTTTATAATCTTTGTTAACTCTTTGTTAACTCAAAAAAATGTGGTGCCCCTGAAATAAATAAAAAAAGACCCAGAAAATAAATTAAGGGGGGCAAAAAAAGCCGTATTGTGGCAAGGCCGTAGCTACGGCCTTGCCACAGCTGTATTGACCAAGGGAGAACAATACATTTTATTTTTGAAAATGATTTTGTTTATGGAATTCATTCTTATAATTAATATATACGTATATAAAATTCATTTAAAAAAAATTCAGAGTTGATAACTTGACACTTTAGGGAGTGCAATTAACACTCCCAAATAGTAAAAATTTAACTCTGAGCAGTGTTATTTGTCTAATCCTCTGTTTTGGAGTTAAAGAAGGAACTGGCATAGTGTTCTATATCATACTGGCTGCCGCTCAGCGTCATCTGCACTAACCTCACTTCGTGCACATGCACTGAATAAAAATCCACAATGTACCTTTACATACCAACATCCGTCTGGCCACACCCCTATCCGCTACCTTCATAAGCAGGTGTGTGGTCACCTACTCGCCTCCTTCTTCACTTTCACCACAAGGAAGTGCCTGTTGTATACATCACTTGACGAGGTTGTTTTAGCTGAAGAAAGTTGTTTTTTCTTTCTTTTTCTTGCTTTTTTCTTTCTCTCATAAACTTTAAAAAGAAAAAAGCTAAGTCATAATGTTTACCTCGAAGGGTCGCGCTAGCAACGTTACCCTTCACCAGCGGTTCTTCATTGCCTCCTCTGTCGTGCGTCTTGGAGCGGGGTTGAGGCCTCTTTCGTGGTCGGTAGCTGCGCCCGGTAGGCGTCCGATAGGTAGTTTGCCTCTCCAAGGAGCTGGTGCACCAGCGCCGTCTCCTGTGCGATGGCCTGGTTCCGGCTCTGGTTCCTTTGCCTCCGGAGAGTCGTCCGCTGTTGGGCGGCCGGCCCCTCTGGTGGCGGAGGATTTGAGACGCAAACTTTTCGCGTCGGCTCGCTCCCGTCGTAAGATGATGGCTTGTAGATGCGAACGGCCTGGTTTTGGTGAGTTGCTGGAGCCGGATGAGGATGCGTCTGATTCTCCATGGCCAATGGAAACAGAGGACTACATGGTAGAAGCGGACGTGTTCTTGTTCGACGCCCCGGTGGAGACATGTCCGCCGCCCGTCCAGGTAACACTGGAGAGGGGTGATAGGTCTCCTTGGGGTTCCTCGTACGCGGATGTTGGGTTAGAACCTCCGACTCGGCGGCGGGATGCCCTGCTATCAGCCACATCAGAATGTGGCTCTGTAACCAGTAGTCTGCTGCATGTGAGGGACGCGAGCTCGGTGGGGGAAAGTATGCAGGGGGAACTGCGTGCTTTGTTCCCCGAGCTCATGGCGGCGGCGGCAGTCGCAAACGGCGTGCCGCTGCCGCAGCCACTGCCTGTTCCTGTTCCTGATGATCTCATAGGTCATCTATGGCAGGCCATCGCCGCTGGGAAAGTATGCGCCCTGGCCACTCTAGTCCAGCGCCACCTTTGGCTGGAGCAGGCGTGTGGGCCGGAAAGGAAGAGGACTCCACTTCTGACGGCACCCCTCTCCGATGCTGGACTTTTCGGGTCGGCACTGCAGTTGATGACCTCGACCTGCAGGGAGATGCAGGAGGAGCGTTCCGTGCTCCAGCCTCATTTCCCCCCACCCGATGTCGCCGGTGGAGTCAGACGGCAGGCTCATCGTTGGGGTTCCGCCGCCATAGCCACCGCTGCTACCACCGCCACTGCTGGACCTTCGGCAAAGAAGGCCAGGAGGATGGGGATACGATGTGTGAACCTTTCGCTAGTGTGGGTTTGATAGAAGGGCTAGACTTTAAGTCTTGTTGGTCGCTACATTCATGTTAGAGCTTAAGCAAGGCCTGCAGCTTACACTCGGTTGAAAAAGGGTTTTTTCTGCCTCGACCTGAAGGTTAGGTCTTCACATAAAGGTAGAGGTTAGTTGTGTGCTCTGTTGCTTAAACAGTGATATTGAGCCGCAACACTGTTGTGTTGGTCTGCAGTAATGCTCGTGTGTGTAAAGGTACCGCGGTTCAGGCCGCTCTCTCTCTCTATCAGATTTTCTGTGTCTTGCAACATAAACACGGGTGTCGGGTTCACACATACATAACTTGGCCTTGTTATAAACCCTGTTCACAGACTTGTCTGTGGCTAGCGTGCATTGAATTAGCTTTGCGCTGTTCATTAGCATACTGGCTACTTAAGGTATCATATGGCTATTTGTTGTTGTCGTATTCAAGGGTTGGGCTTGCGAGGGGGTACCGGATAAACCCCTCCTTCCCTCTTCTGATTGGTCGGGTTTTTTTTGGACTCTCTTTTCATTCGGTCAGGGCCAGGCACGGGGGGGGGGAAGGGTTTCCCTGACTCCGCACCTATCACGGGCGGTTGAGTCATGGGTTTCCCCCTGTCATAGAAAACGTCACTAGGCACGTTTCTATTGGACGACGGCTTCCGTGAATTTTTTCAGACCCGTATGTAGGGTCTGTCATTGTCAAGTTGTCGGGGCAGAGCGTAGGAACTTACTGTTCTGCTACGCTCGATATACGTGTAACTTGAGTCTGTTGGTCACATGGCTCAATGTTACCGTGACTTTTCAATCTGTGGCTCACGTGGGAAGTCTCTCTGAGGATTCCCGTCTCCTCTCTGTGGTGAGGGTGGCGGGATGTAAGAATGTAAACAGTTTTTACCCTCGGCCGCGTCACGTGGGATTCATGTCAGTCGGTGTTCTTTCTTTTTTTTTTTTTTTTTTATTGGTCTTTTTCCCCCTCCATTTTCCTCCGATTTTCTCCCATCCCAATGTTAGTCGTATGCCAATTCCCAGTCCCTTCCTGGTCGCTGCGCACTTACCCCCCACAGTCAGATCATCTGGGAGAGTGGAGGCTACCACGTGCTTCCTCCGACACACGTCCAGCCAATCACCGCTTCTTTTCACCTGGCAGCGCGGATTCTCATTGAGAGGGCGTAGCGTGTGGGAGGACCACACTATCCCCCTCAAGTCCAATCCGCGCTTAGCAGGCGCCCCGACCGAACTGTAGGAGTCGCTGTTTACAACGACCCGGACCCACCCCGCCAGCTTCTCCCACCCTCTAATACAGCCAATTGTATTAGTGCAGACGGCCAGCCAAGCTGGTGACAACCCCGGAGCTGTGAGCTGGATTCGAACAGGCGAATCCAGCTCATAGCTCCGGGGCTGGTGACGAACGCAATCTCCGCTCGGCCACCTAACCGCCGGTGTTCTTTCTTTTTAATAAAAAGAGGGAAGAATATGAAGCACGACAACTCCTTGTCGTTCTCCCAGGCGACTTGAAGGACCAATGTCTGGTGTCTGGTTAGACTATCCATTGATGTGTTTGGGTCTCGACGCGTACATAATGCTGGCTCGGGGTGTTTCTGATAAGAATCACGCATGAGGCTAGTACGCCTTGGTTGCTCGTTATTAAAACAGCGTTTTTATAGGGCAACTGGGATGGAGGTTTTCTCTTCCGAGCGCCTGTTGCTAGGTCTCGACGGATTCTCGTTCATATCTGGCGGATGTTAACGGAATAGATCAAAACATCGGTAGAGGGGTCTCACGCCCTTGGGGTGGGCCACTGAGCGCGGTACGAATGGGACCGTCTGGGTGGCGCCCTCTTTTCATGTTTTAGATCGACACGCGTACCTACTCCCTCTCTTGGAGTGGGGATGTCGGCGTGATTAGGGCACAGGACTGGTCTGGTCACGCTGGTCCAGGTCAGTTAACCCGTTGTCCGCCGGGGACGCAGATCTGCTGTTCTGGTACCCTGAGGGACTTGTGCTTTTTTCGGGGGGAAAAATGCCAGGTCGGCCCGGGTGTCACAGGGTTGGGCGTTATGGAGACCCTTTGTTGGGTACATGTTGTACCCTACGCTATCATGAAGGGGCTGGTTCTCCATTCTTTTCGCTCCTTTCTCACGCATGGCGAAGAGGGG